>NC_138771.1:673253317-673597202 GCF_965119305.1 Pelophylax lessonae | reverse complement strand
ACATTGGTTGAGGACTTCTATCTTCATAACTTTGCTTGAGAATTTGGAACAGCCAGGCTGTTAATCCACACTGCCACAAGTGTAGATGCGGTTAAGTTTCTTGCTCTCTGACAAGATGACTTGATGGATGATAATATATCTTCAGGAAACTCTCCCTAGCATCCTCTCCCTGCTGACACCCATCCACTTACTATCCTAGGAGCAGGGGTGGCCCCCTCAGGTCAGACCCCTTGACATGAATTCCTGTACTCACTGTACTGCAGAGACAGATCCTCCAGTGTCTCCCAGTCAGCTTCTCTGGACCTCTGGGTTCAGTTCCTCAATGCTACTCTCCAGGCCCTCAGGACGACCCCCCCTGAGGCTGCACGGCACCTCTACAGAGAAGGAGGCAGCCGCCCTCTCCTCTGGGACTCCGCTATCCAGCCAAAAGGTCTCAAGCACATGTGCTCCTGGCTTTTATACAGTATCCCAACATGTACAGACAATCATCAGGACTGTATCAAAAGCCCATGCACCCATTTGTCAGGTTTCCTCCCACTGTCCAACATGCCTCCCTATTGGACCAGTGTGAAACACTCTACAGACTGAATGAATTGCATCCTGAGCACAATGAGCAGACCTCACTAACAGATCCTGCTCTCGGACAGGCAGAGAACAAAATTGATTTACCTGCAGCCCCTCTGGTAAGCAGACAGAGCTCAAACTATACATCTCACTAGCACCTACCTAGGAGGGTGCTACACTCACCCCCCGCCAAACTGAGGCATGTCCTCACTAGCACCTACCTAGGAGGGTGCCACATAAACAATAACGTTTAGTGAAAAGTATAAAAAATTAAGGTTACACCCAAATATTTTAAAGCCCCCTGAAAGTGTCTGAGCCCCACACCCCACATATAGTACATGCACATATAAACATGAACACGCTGGAGTGAGAGCCATCATTCTCGGGCAATCATTCACAGCTAACTCTAAACGGATGGCCTGGAGGGGCTTATAAAGACATATAGGGCACTGACATTTGTCGCCATCCCACAGGCGCACACAATTTTAAGGTTTGACATGTTTGGTATCTATTTACTTGGAGCATCCCCATCTTTTTACCAAAAATTAGTATAACATGGGGGCTGATTTACTAAAACTGGAGAGGGGTAAATTTAGTGCAGCTGTGCATGGTAGACAATCAGCTTCTAATTTCAGCTCCTTCAATTAAGCTTTTAACTAAAACATGGAAGCTGATTGGTTGCTATGCACAGCTGCACCAGATTTTGCACTCTCCAGTTTTAGTAAATCCCGCCATTGTGTGCCCTAAAATGAATCAGGGTATTTACTGAAAATGTGAGATTTATAAACTGTAGTACTGATATTGTCTGACATAAAGCATTGGGACTGCCACCATTTTATTCTCCAGGGTGTCTGCTTTCAGAAAACATATCATGTTTGAGTCAAACTTTCATATACCTTCCCAAAAGCCAGTCCTTCTATAGTCATACTAGAAGACAACCCTGAGGAAGTCTACTGCCTCCAAGGCTGGACTGACTGGTGCCTGAATGGTATCTGTCCTCCTTCTGTTGTATATTATAGTTATAGAAATACATTCTACAACAAAATTCACACCAACAACCTGTCCGACATGGTAGTTCTCACCTCTAGGAACACCGGACGCCATTGTTTTTGATAGGAGACCCACCGATCAGATGAGGACCTGGAATATAAAGTAGACAATTATTATAGCTAAACTGATTACATTGTAACATGTTCTAATAAATCCAGACATCAGACCTCCAGAGTAATATCACAGCTAGATAAATACCCAACACAGACTGTAGAAGACCCCCCAGGATCCCCCTCCAGCCAGCACCATACAGGACCAGACCACTCTTCTTCTACTTCTACAGTTGTATGTGAGGAGTCAAATATCTGACCTACAAGTCACAACCAACATGAATATTATTATTATTATACAGGATTTATATAGCGCCAACAGTTTGCGCAGCGCTTTACAATGTGAGGGAAGACAATACAGTTACAATACAATTAAAAACAGGAGGAACTAGAGGGCCCTGCTCGTTAGAGCTTACAATCTAGAAGGGAGGGTCAAGTGAAACAAAAGACAATAACCGTGGGGGATGGGTTGATGGAGAAAATGGAGGTATATTTGTTAGGTGTTGGTAGGATAGGCTTCTCTTGAAAAGGAAGGTTTTCAGAGATCGCCTAAAAGCTAATAGAGTAGGAGATAATCGGACAGATAAGGGTAAGGAGTTCCATAGGATTGAAGAGGCTCTGGAAAAGTCCTGGAGGCGAGCATGGGAGGAGGAGACGAGGGAGCTAGAGAGCAGGAGGTTTTGAGAGGAAGAAGAGAGCGATTCGGTTGGTATTTTGAGATGAGGCTGGTGATGTAGCTGGGGGCTAAGCTGTGGATGGCTTTGTAAGATGTTAGTATTTTGAATTTAATTTGTTGGGTGAGCGGAAGCCAGTGGAGGCTTGACAGAGAGGAGCAGCGGACACTGAGCGATTGGTAAGGTGGATGAGTCTGGCGGCAGCATTCATGATGGATTGAAAGGGGGATAGCCTGTTTAAAAGTATGCCAACGAGAAGGGAATTGCAGTAGTCCAAGCGCGAGATGACCAGGGAGTGAACTAAGAGCTTTGTTGTGTCTTTGGTTAGAAAGGGGTGTATCTTGGAGATGTTGCTGAGGTTGAGGCGGCAAGATTTGGACAGCGATTGGATGTGGGGTTTGAAGGAGAGTTCAGAGTCCAGGACAACACCTAAGACCTTGGCATGCGGGGATGGGCTGTTAGTAATTCCATCAATATGACAGAGAGATCAGGGAAGGGGCACGTGGTGGAGGAAAAATTATAAGCTCGGTTTTGGATGGATTAAGTTTGAGGAAGTGGTGAGACATCCAGACCGATATATCTGATAGTAAATTAGTGATACGTGAGGAGACTGAGGGAGAGAGCTGAGGGGTAGAGAGCTAGATTTGGGTATCATCAGCGTAGAGATGGTATTGGAAGCCGTGGGAGGCTATCAACTGACCCAGAGAGGAGGTGTAGATTGAAAATAGGAGAGGTCCAAGAACAGAGCCTTCGGGACCCCAACAGAGAAGGGAAGAGGAGAAGAGGAAGTAGAATTGTACATAACGCTAAAGGTGCGGTTGGATAAGTAGGAAGATAACCAGTGAAGAGTACAGTCACGGAGACCAAAGGCATGGAGTTTTTTGAGGAGGAGGGGATGGTCAACCGTATCAAAGGCAGCAGAAAGGTCCAGAAGTAGGAGTACAGAATAGTGTCCATTGGCTTTGGCTGTTAGTAGATCGTTTGTCAGTTTTAAGAGAGCAGTTTCAGTGGAGTGTTGAGACCGAAATCCAGACTGAAGGAGATCAAGGAGGCTATTCTCGGCAAGGTGGTCGCACAGTCGGTTGTAGATCAGACGTTCAAGGAGTTTGGATGAAAAGGGGAGCAAGGAAATAGGGCGTAGGTTGTTCAGATCGGTTGGGTCCAGTAAGGGCTTTTTAAGTATGGGGCTGACTAGTGCATGTTTTAGAGAGTTGGGGAAGATGCCAGAAGAGAGGGAGAGATTGAAGATGTGGGTTAGATAGCGTAGAATAGGGCCAGAAGGTGAATGTAGCATTTGCAAGGGAACAGGATCCAGAGGGCAGGTCGTTAAGTGGACGCTAGCAAGTAGTTTAGCAACCTCATCTGTAGTGGCGGGGTTGAATGAGGGAAGTAATTATCGCACCTGTGGGCATGAAGCATAAGGCATGGAAGGTATATGAACAGCAACGATCTCCTTACGAATTGTATCAATCTTCTGTTTGAAGTGGTAGGCAATCTCCTGGGCAGTGAGTGAGTCGGTGGGAGGGGGTAGTGGAGGATGGAGTAGAGAATTAAAGGTAGCAGAGAGTTTTCGGGGGTGTGATAACAGGCTGTTAATGTAAGTGATAAAATAGAATACAAAAAAACTATCAGCGCAAACCCAATATATGTGATAAAATAACTCAACCTCAATTCACTGTGCATAAATCAGGTGTGTGAAAGTATATAAGTGGTATCCGGCAGCATACACCAATCGTGTTTCACAAATCACAATAAACTATAAATCCTACCAAAATGTGATGCGCCAGAAATATAATAAAAAAGTGATGACTTTAAATACAATAAATCATATCCAGTTCATAAGGCACATAGCAATGTGTGTGCTTCCAATAAAGTGATATGAAGAGTGTCCCCGTATCCAATTGAAGAAAATCCAGTGATGAAAACAAGTTGTAAACACCAATTAGTGAATCCCTCCACCAGGTGAATTAGCCTCTCACCTTCCTAAAGGACCCAAACGGGCCAGCAATCACATGTATCATGGATCAGACTTCCAGGAAAGAGCCACACTGTATTGCACCTCGAGGGATCCCGGGACATATAAAAAACAGATGAAGAAATCTAGTGCTCTCTGCTTACTAATAATGGTGTGCTTTATTAGAGAAAGGCAGATCAACTCACATTTGTTGGGCACTCAGCCGTGCCTGCTGTATAAGCGATGTCAGCGATCTGTTACCAGAGAGAGACTCTGCGTCGGCCACGCACGCTCCGTCCCCCTATACGCGTTACGTCGAGCGTAATGCTCCTTTGACTTCCTCGGTAGTCACGGGGACACTCTTCATATCACTTTATTGGAAGCACACACATTGCTATGTGCCTTATGAACTGGATATGATTTATTGTATTTAAAGTCATCACTTTTTTATTATATTTCTGGCGCATCACATTTTGGTAGAAGTGATAAAATAGGTCTGTTTGGCAGTGTGGAGACTGGAATTGTATTTTTGCAGGGCAGATTTATATTGGTTGAAATCCTTCTGAGACCTAGTCTTACGCCATAGGTGCTCAAGAGCACGGCTCTGCCTTTTCAGACATCTAGTATTATCGGTTTGCCAAGGTTGAAGGGGTCGGGGCCTGATTCGGTGTGTGATGAGGGGGGCCAGTGTGTCCAGGGAGGCTAAGAGTGAAGCGTTGTAGACAGAAGTGGCTAGGTTGGTGCAGGACAGGGGTGCGATTTTGTCATAGAGGTGGTCGGTAGCAGAGTAGAGAAGAGAAGGGTTGAGATGCGTAGGTTTCTGTGGGTAACTGTAAGGTAGCTGGAGGGAGAGGAGGTGGAGGAGAGGGAGAGAGTGAAACTAATAAGGTAGTGATCAGAGAGAGGGAAAGAATTGTTTGAAAGGTTGTGCGGAGTGCATAGGCGGGAGAAAACAAGGTCAAGGATATTGCCTTCAGAGTGAGTAGAAGCATGTATCCATTGCTTCAGGTCAAAGGAGTAGGTTAGACTGAGAAGTTTGGAAGTGGTAGGAGTGTTAGTATTAATAGGGATGTTGAAGTCGCCGAGAATGATTGTGGGGATGGTAGATCACAGCTATCCTTAGAGAAACAGGGGAGAGAAAAGACTAATGCAATGTACCTCAAATGAGGAGAGTGACAGAGAGGGAGGCGGTTGAAGTACATGAAATGTGCTATGTGGGGCTAGAAGGATCCCGACACCCCCTCCCTTGCATCCATTGGGTCTAGGGGAGTGAGTCCATAGAAGACCACCTTGGGATAGGGCAGCAGAAGATGCAGTGTCGGATTCGTGAATCCAGGTTTCGGTGATGGCAAGTAGATTAAAAGAGTTAGCGATGAAAAGGTCATGGAGAGAGGTGAGTTTATTACAGACAGAGCGGGCGTTCCAAAGGACGCAAGAGAAAGGGAGTCTGGTCTTGGGAAGAAAGGAGATGGGAAATAGATTGTGCTGACTGCGGCTGAAGCCAGCGGGTGCAGGGTAAGTGGTGTGTTGAGCATGGGTAAATGATGGAGGCCCAAGGTTTGGGGATATGTCTACAGAGGCTATGAGAAGCAGAAAGGTGAGGTTGGTAATATGAGAGTGTGATTTATATGAAGGGACATGCCCCAGTGTCCTGGAGGATTTGTGTGCGTGTGGATTTAGAAGTAGCAGGAGATGGTGAGTGCAGTAATAAGGTGAGGACAGAAGTGAGGGTGATATATATAATCTGTGGGGTGGAGAAGAGGGGTGAAGCAGACAGAGTTTAAGGATAGAGGACACTGCTGTCAGAAGGAGTGGTAGAGAGTGCATTTTACAAGGAGAGAGCTGAAGGGGTAAATAAGGTTACCTGCAGTCTGTGTGGTGTATATCTCAGCCTTTCCTGTGTTCATTCACCTTGTGCATTCTCTGATTTGTGCAGAATCAGAAGTGTGTCCCACTTTGAGAATGAGCCCCAAAAAGCAAACGTGCACCCCCTTGCAAACGTGCCTTCCCCAAGTGATGCTGTACTTATATACTCTTAGACCTGCGGTGGGGGCTATCCAATTAAGCAATCATGAATCGATAAATTAGGGCTGGATAGACAGATCAGGGTTTCCAAGATTAAAGCCCCGTACACACGTTGCGATTGTCGGCCGCAAATATTCGGCCGCTGACTGATCAGCCGATTGTAGGCTTGTTAGTATGATGCTTCCGACAGCCGACAGCGCATTTTCGGCCGAACAGAATCTGTCGTGCAGGCATTAAAATTGTTGTAGGCCGACAGCAGAACGGCCGATTGTTCGCCAGTCAGTACAGATTTCGGCCGACAGAAAGCAGATTTGCAAGACTGGGCATGCTCAGAAAAGAAAAAACACAGGGAAAGTCAACCATCACATGACATCACTTCTGCAGTCGGCTGTTGTTGGCCGACAAAAGTCGTGTGCAGTCTTTTGCTGTTTTCAACAGACAGGACAGCCCTGGACAAAAGACGGCCGATCGTTCGGCCGACAATCAGTACGTGTGTACGGGGCTTTACAGACAACTTAAGAGATACCTCTAAAGGTTAAAGGCTATAATGGTTATAAATTAAAGGTAAGAAAACATAGCAAGGACCAGTCTACAGATGGGTAAACAAATAAACATACAGCAGAAAAAAGACACAATATAGAAAAAACGCAGGATTCAGAAATTCAGCGTTGGGTGGAAGCAGGATAGTTGGACATACAGCAGTAAAAAGACACAATATAGAAAAACCGCAGGATTCAGAAATTCAGCGTTGGGTGGAAGCAGGATAGTTGGACATACAGCAGTAAAAAGACACAATATAGAAAAACCGCAGGATTCAGAAATTCAGCGTTGGGTGGAAGCAGGATAGTTGGACATACAGCAGTAAAAAGACACAATATAGAAAAAACGCAGGATTCAGAAATTCAGCGTTGGGTGAATGTCTGAATGATGAACTTCCCAACCTACCTCTCCATCCACTTTACATCCCTTACCAGGTTGTGCTGTCCCCCCCCCCCCCTCCCGATTTGGCCAGAGAAACTCTGCACCGGTATGTGGTGGTGATACAACCTCTTACAGGAAAAGATCTGCAACACAAAAAGGATCTTTGATGACAGTTCCTATCATTCGGAGTAAAAACCAAGACGGGTCATAGTAGCGGACTGTATATGTTTATTGCTGGTATATATGAACCAGCATCCCCCTCCTCACCTGAAAGTCCCCCTTCTCCATCATAACAAACAGCTTACCAGCAGCTGCAGACCTGGAGCACTTTAGTATGTTAGACAGAGATGGCCTTGCGGTTCACCCGGCGGTCAGTTTGCGGCAAATTTTGCTTGTTCGCTACCCGCCAAATTTGTGAACACATGGCATCGTTCGCGGCGGCCATATTTGTTTACATTGGGAATAACTTTGACCCGTGACACAGTCGTCAGGTGGAACGGGACAGCCAATTGAAACATTCCAGCACATGGACATTCCCCCTACCCTATAAATAGACCCGATCTGGCGGCAATTTCACATTCCGCTTTCTGCAAGTGTAGGGAGAGGTCTGCTGTGCGCGTCAAGGAGAGTTTGCTAGACACATATAGCGTTGTGAAGATCCACAAAAGTCCTTTTCAGGGCTGGTATTTTTCGGTATAGGTCTACTCGTATCTTTTGAGCTTAGGGAGAGGTATCCTGTGGTTGCTTTAGGGGCAGTTAGAGATCGGCTGCAGTCAGACACAAATTGATCTGTCAATGTCCACAAAAGTCATTTAAAGGGCTGCAATTTTTTTGGTATTGCTGTGCAGTGCACTAGAAAGGGGGGGGGGGGGGTGGGGGAGGGGGTTAATCCACAGTATAATATACTTTGTAGAAGCATATTATAGTGGATTATTAGTATTATTGTGCACTGTGCAGCATTGTGACAGGTGTGGTGACTGAGCGTTTCTGAAGCAACACTACACACAGTGACAAACTCCCTGGCCAATTATTTATAGAACTGGTGTGACAGACCAGTGGCCCCCCAATAGCACATATTGAAGCGGGGTGTTAATTAACAGTATACTTTTCTAAGAGTGTATTTTAGTCCTGCAAAAATTTGGCCTCTCTTGCTGTGTTGACTGTGCTACACACAGTGACAACAGTTGCTGGCCAATTATTTGTAGAACTGGTGTGATAGACCAGTGGCCCCCCAATAGCACATATTGAAGTGGGGTGTTATCTGACTGAGTATACTTTTACAAGTGTATTTGTGTCCTGTAACAACATTGCCTCTTTTGCTGTGTGAAGTCTGATACACACAGCGCCAAACTCACTGGCCAATTTTATCAACAACTGGTGTGATAAACCAGTGGCCCCCCAATAGCACATATTGAAGTGGGGTGTTATTTAACAGTATACTTTTCTAAGAGTGCATTTTAGTCCTGCAAAAATTTGGCCTCTCTTGCTGTGTTGACTGTGCTACACACAGTGACAACAGTTACTGGTCAATTATTTGTAGAACTGGTGTGATAGACCAGTGGCCCCCAATAGCACAGATTGAAGCGGGGTGTTATCTACCTTTTTCCAGATATGCTGCGATTCTCAAGACTTTTGTCACAGGGTAATTAAAAAACATGACAGGCAGAGGAAGAGGCAGAGACGTACACAGGGGTGGTAAGGGTAGGGCAGGAGCAGTAGGCCGGAGCCTAACTGTGAACTTTCAAAAGTCGTGTGCAATTACGACAAAGGATGCACCAGACTTGGTTGAGTGGGTCACTCAGCCTTCCTCTTCTGCACCCTCCTCATCCTCTCTATCTGCACCCTCTTCACGCTCTGCTGTGTGCACCCCCAAAGACACCACCACCAGCACATACCCTCCACTTGAGTCACTGGAATTATTTTTCGATCCATCACAAGAGGTTTGCAATGCGCAGCCATTGTTGGCATTGGATCAGGAAGAGGAGGTAGCAACAGCCGCCACTCAGCAGTCTGACGACAGTACCCAGATCAGCCCAAGGAGGTTGGTCCCCGCTGTTGCTGCCTTCTCCGAGATCTCGAATGTTAGTGGTGGGGAAGATGACATGGATGATGACGAGTCTATGTACGTCACGTGGGAGTCCACAAGAGAGGAAGAGGAAGGGAGTTCAGAGGGAGAGACGGACCGGCAGATAGGGAGGAGAGGCAGACAGAACTTGCATTGCACAAGAGGTAGAAAGCAGACTGCAAAAGTATCAGGAGCGAGCCATCAACCATGTACAGTCACATCTGGCGCTCCCAGGACGCCAGCACATGGCTCCGCAGTGTGGGCTTTTTTTAATGTGTCTGTTGCTGACAACAGTGTTGCCATCTGCAGCCTTACCAGTCAACGCATAAGTCGCGGTAAGCCCAACACTCACCTAGGGACAATCTCCTTAAGAAGGCACCTAAACTCCCATCACCGAGCCCAGTGGGAGCAACACCGTCAGAAGTTGAACCCACAAAGCCACACTCCAGGCTCTAACCATCCAGACCCTTTTCCTTCTCGTTCTCCTCTCTCCTCACATTTGCCCTCCACTCCACCTTCCATGATGCCATCGTCACGTTGTTCTGTAAAAAGGCAGGCTTCTGTGGTCCAAATGTTGTAGCGGAAAAAAATTATGATGCCGGATAACCCTCTTGCCCAACGGTTGACTGCTGGCTTGTCAGAACTGATAGCCCGCCAAATACTGCCATATCAACTGGTGGACTCGGAGGCCTTTCGTAAATTTGTGGCCATTGGAACACCACAATGGAAGGTCTCAGGCAGGAAATATTTCTGGCAAAAGGGCATTCCAGAGCTGTATGGCCATGTTCAGTGGCAAGTGAATGTATCTCTGGCACACAGTGTTGGTGCCAAGATACATCTGACCACAGACACATGGTCTAGCTGACACGGGCAGGGAAGGTATATCACTTTTACTGCCCACTGGGTGAACCTTCTGACGGCCGTTAAGCATGTAACCCGTGGCACCCATGTAGATTTAGTTGTACCGCCATGGATTGCAAGCAGGCCTGCCTCTTCTTCTCCTCCTCCATCATCCTCCCTCTCCTCCTCGGCTGACTCCTCCTCTTCCGCTGCTACCGTCTCTTCTCCTGCACCGCCCAAGATCCCCAGAACCTATTCCACATGCCAGATGAGACGTTGCCATGCTGTGCTGTGTCTGTTGTGCCTGGAAGCCAAGAGCCACACTGGTCCTGCACTCCTTTCAGCTTTGCGTTCACAGGCAGATCAGTGGCTGACACCACTGAATTTGTCAGTTGGTAAAGTCGTGTGCGATAATGGTGCCAATCTGCTGAGCGCGCTGAAACAGGGCAAAATAACACACGTGCCATGCATGGCACACGTCCTGAACTTGGTGGTGCAGTGATTCTTTGCCAAATACCCTGGGGTCCAGGACGTCTTGCGGCAGGCCAGGAAAATCTCCATTTCCGAAGATCTTACACAGCCATGGCTCGCCTTGCTGAGATTCAGCGGCGACACAACCTGTCATTCAGGCGTCTTATTTGTGACTGCCCGACGCGATGGAACTCAACGTTGCATATGCTCGATAGGCTGCTCCAGCAGAAACGTGCAGTTAATGACTACCTGTTCGAACTCGGCGGCAGGACAGGTTGTGGGGAGCTTGGGTATTTTTCACCTGACCAATGGCTGCTCATGCGGGATGTATGCAGACTTCTGCGGCCATTCGATGAGATCACCAAACTGGTCAGTCACAGCCAGGGTGCCATAAGTGACATCATACCTTACCCCTTCTTTCTGGAACGTGCATTGATCAAGCCGTCAAGGAGCAGGAGCAGGAAGATCATGAAGTCGCAATGTTGGATGAATTCCCAGGGGGTGCTACTCCATCTGAGACAAATCAACAGCAGGAGTCTGAAGAGGAGTCAGAGGAGGAGGATGGTGCTGGGGGGATGAGGAGGAGCAAGAAGAGCATGCTTTAAACCTTTCTGGGATCCCTGGTGTTATCCGTGGATGGGGGAGGAGAATGAGGACGACATTATCCTGGATGATGAGCTGGAAGCAGGCCACTATACCGCTTCCAGTTTAGTGGGAATGGGGGCCTACATGCTGCAGTGTTTTAAGGGGGACCCCCGTATAAAACGCATAAAGGGCAAGGACCAGTACTGGGTGGCAACGTACTTAGACCCCCGGTGCAAAACACAAAATGGCGGAAATGTTACCACAATCACAGAGGGCAGTCACTTCCAGGCCTTGCTGAGGGAAATGCTGCATTCTGCTTTTCCGTGCACTGGCAGAGGAATGTCCAGTCACAGAGGGACTGCGCCTGCAAGAAGAGGGCGGTTGGAAGATGTCTTGGTCACTTCAGATATGAGATCCTTCTTTCAGCCGAACCATCGACAGCTGTACTCCGGATCCAGCATGAGGGAACGCCTAGACCGATAGGTGTCCGACTACATTGGGTTAACAGCCGATGTGGACGCTCTGAGGAGTAATGAACCCCTGGACTACTGGGTGGGCAGGCTTGACCTATGGCCAGAGCTTGCACAATTTGCAATGGAAATGTTGGCTTACCCCCGTCCAGTGTCCTGTCCGAAAGGACGTTCAGTGCAGCAGGGGGATCGTGACCGATAAGCGCACTCGCCTAGCTCATGACAGTGTAGACTACCTCACATTTATAAAAATGAATGAGGCATGGTTCTCTGAGGAATTCAACACATGTGACCAGTAGACCAGGTTTCATCGAAATTCCTCCACCCACAACAATTCCTGGTCCTTGGCTTCGCTACATACAGCGGCATAAAAGGCGTTTCATGTCCATTGAATGGCAAATTTTAGGGGACTTTCAGGGCCGACAATTATTTTTTCTGTGAATGCCTAATGTACCTCCAGCCACCAAATACTAAGTTCTTTGCTGTCAGTTCAAACCATGTGAGCTCATTTTTGGAGCCTATACAGGCCGACACTTACGGTTCTGTGTACTGTGAACGCCTACCGTACCTCTAGCCATGAAAAACTAAGTCTTTTGCTGTCAGTTAAAACCATGTGAGCTAATTCTTGGAGCCTATACAGGCCGACACTTACTTGTGTATACTGTGAACGCCTACTGTACCTCTAGCCATCATATACTACGTTCTTTGCTGTCAGTTCAACCCATGTGAGCTAATTTTTGCAGCCTATACAGGCCAACACTTACTTCTGTATACTGTGTTAATGCCTAATGTACCTTCAGCCACAGAATACAACGTTCTTAGCTGTCCGGTAAACCCATGTTGGCTGATATTTGGGGCCTGGAATGGGCGACACTTATGTTATACCTGAAGGGTTTCACATGTACTGTCACTTTAAGGCTGGCTCCACGCAGGAGTGATGACAAGGGTCAAGGGGCAGAGTGGCCATCTTGGAGACACATGTAGAGATGTATTGATATGCAGAGCTGTCCTGTAATGCATGCTGGAGTGTACAGAGAGTCCTGAATAAACAACTGTTGTTCCAGACCAGAGTCCTGTGTCTCTCACAACTCGGAGAATATAACAGTGGCGACGAGGATGGGATTTACAAGGTTACTATCCGTGTGAGAAAGGAAAGGAAGAAAAAAACTCAGGATTGTCAGCTGAATACAAACACTCACAGAGCCCAGCAGGAAAATGTCATTGATCGGGACATTAAGTGAATTTGATGGAGAACAGACAACGTGGATTTCCTGGATTGAAAGACTAGAACAATATTTTGCTGCAAATGCCATCCCAGACGACAGGCAAGTAGCAGTATTTCTGACAGTGGTTGGTGCTAGGACATATGACACTCTAAAGGGATCTCCTTTTCCCTGAAAAAACAGCAACTAAGACTTTGGCAGAGCTCCTGACACTGTTAGGGAATCACTTCCAGCCTAAACCACTAGAAATTGCAGAGAGATTCCGGTTCTATCAGCGGCAGCAACAGCTGGGTGAAGATATTAAGACTTATGTGCTCGCCCTTCACAGACTAGCCTCAAACTGTTCTTTTGGGGAGTATTTACCAACTGCACTGAGGGATAAGTTTGTCATGGGACTAAATAGTGAGTCTAGCCAAAAGAGACTGTTAACAGAGAAAGACCTTACCCTTACAAAGGCAATTGAGATAGCTTCAGTGATGGAAATGGCTGTGAAAGATACAGAAGCTTTGAACCTCCAGAGCAGAAGGGAAGAGGTTAAAGAGGATGTTTTCAGAACAGCAGTCAAGCAAACTGCAGCTAACAGTAAATATAGACTCTCACCAAACCGGGAGTCAGCTTGCTACCATTGTGGGAATACAGACCATGATCACAAAGTCTGCCGGTTTAAGGATCAGCTCTGTCATAATTGTGGTAAGGCAGGCCATCTGAAACGAGTCTGCTGTAGTAAGAAGGTGCGAAATAAACAACCTCTGAACACCAGGACGAAGGCATATATGGTGGGAAGATATACATCGGAATCAGGGGATGAGGAAGTGCTCCACAGATTGGACATACATCATATGCATTCAGCACCCTCAGCAATGACTGTAGAGGTAACCGTGGAAGGAAAGAAACTCAAGATGGATGTAGACACAGGAGCAGCAGTTTCAGTTATCACCCAGAAACAATGGAGAAAACTTCTGATCCGAACAACTGTCCATCCAACACCAATCAAACTGCAGACATACTCAAAGCAGATACTCCACCCACTGGGGTACGTGAAAGTACAGGTATCCTACAAGGGTCAGACAAAGAGAATGCCATTGTATATCCTAGAACATGGGGGACCCCCTCTCTTTGGGAGAGACTGGATTGCTCACTTTGGCATGCCAGACATCGCCATTAACCCCTGCAACATCGTGACCATCCTATCAGGGGATGAAGAGGGATGGGTGGAATCCCTGAAACAGCGATTCCCACAAGTCTTTGATAACCATTTGGGAAAAATAAAGCATGACTGTGTGAGACTCAGGCTGAAACCCAATGCCCAGCCTAGGTTCTTCAAAGCTCGGACGGTACCTTTCGCACTCCGAGCAGGTGTGGAAGCTGAACTAAGCCAGCTGGAGGAACAAGGTGTCATCTCAAAGGTAGAGCACAGCGAGTGGGCATCACCAGTTGTACCAGTAAAGAAAGCGAATGGGAAATTACGCATTTGTGGTGATTTCCGCATGGCACTAAATTCTCAACTGGAGATAGACCAGTATCCCCTACCCAGAGTAGATGACATTTTTGCCTCTCTTGCAGGAGGTCAAGCTTATTTACAGTTTGAGGTCCACCCTTCGTCCCGCAAGTTTTACCAGATGGGTCAGAGAAATCTGTGGCATTCGCCTCCAGGTCCTTGACAAAAGCAGAAAGCAATTACTCTCACATTGACAAAGAGGCTCTGGCGCTCAGATGGGCAATTAAGAAGTTTCATCTTTACCTGTATGGTAGGGAATTCACCAAACTGACAGATCATAAACCACTCCTTCAGATCTTTAGCCCTGACAAAGGCATCTCCCAGACGACTGCGGCCCGTCTTCAACGCTATGCCCTATTCTTGGGAGCATATAGCTACAAACTCCAGTATCGCAGCCATGATGCCAATGCTAATGCGGACGCCATGTCCCGTCTGACAAGGACATTAACAGACTCTTCTGCACCTGTCAAGAGTTGTCGTTACACCAGCCTGTCCTTTCTGTCTTCCGGGGAAGTAGCAGCCCATACAGCCAAGGATACCTTCCTTAAGACAATACTCTCCTGGGTACGGTACGGTTGGCCTGCAACTGTCACACAGGATTATGAACCTTACTTCCGTAGGCGTCTGGAATTAACTGTGGCTGGCAACTGTGTTTTATGGGGAGACCGAGTGATCGTTCCACAGACCCTCCAGAGACACATTCTGGACTTGTTACATACTGGTCATCCCGGGGGCACACGTATGAAACAAAAGGCCCGAGGCTATGTGTGGTGGCCGAACCTCGACTCCGATATCACGACATATGTGAATGCGTGTGCTGGATGTGCACAAACTGCAAGAGACCCTCCTCGAGGGTGCGTCCAGCCCTGGACTTGGCCCACGGTCCCCTGGTTTCGCCTACACTTGGACTTTGCAGGCCCGATCAGAGGACACACCTTTTTGATCATTATTGATGCCCATTCAAAGTGGCCTGAGGTCATTCCTGTTACCCAGCCAGCGACTAAGGAGACGATTTCCATACTGTTACATCTCGCTGCTACGTTTGGATACCCCAGAGAAATTGTCACAGACAACGGTGCACAATTCACAAGCCAGGAGTTTCAGAGTTTCCTGACTGCCCACAACATCAATCACAAGTTGACCGCACCTTACCACCCGGCTACAAATGGTCAAGCAGAAAGGTTTGTACAGACCTTCAAACGCTATTTCAAAGCTACTGTGGCTACAAGTAAACAACAGTCCCTGTCACCCCAGCAGCTGGACTCCTTCCTTTCTGCTTACAGAACCACACCACATGCAACCACTGGGAAAACTCCAGCTGAACTTCTTTTGGGTCGGCAGCCATGGACTGTTTTGGATATGCTCCGCCCTCAAACGGTCCAGGAACATGTACGGGAGTCCCAAGACAAGAGGGTCGAATATGACGAGATTCCCCAGTTTACAGCCCAGCAAAAGGTATGGGCTCGATCTTATGGCGCTTCCAACACTCGTTTGCTTCCTGCTATAGTCGCAGAGACTTTGGGACCCAAAATGTATAGGGTCTGCCTGAAAGATGGTTCCATTTGCAGACGGCATGCGGACCAATTGCGTCCTCGTTCTCAGCTGCCCGAATCCCTGACATCGGCTGCACCTCCAGTGCTCCTACCGGATCAGGAGGCATTGAGACTGATGCTTGGGGAGACTCTGAACTTTTGAACTCAGCTCTAACAGAGCCCTCCAGCCCTGGTCCAGAGGTCTGTTCACCCTCTGAGCTAGGGGATCCTCTCTTGGCCCCGCCGGTGTCCATTCCGGCCAGCCCTGCTTCCTCCGGCCCCGAGTCGCTGGATGCCCGTCCTCAACGCCGCTGTCGCCCTCCTGACCGGTTTCAAATGCAAGAGCGGTTACAAGACTTTAGACGGGCCCACCGAAAGTGATCCGCTGCCATGTTCTCCCCGTAGCGTCCCTGGAAGTTGTTCTGGATGCGGAAGAAGCCATGTAAATCTCCTGAGTTTGAGGACTGTATTGGACAATTATTAGTTACTGTTTTATGCCTGTTCTCGTTTTGTTGTGTTTTTTTTTGTTGTTGTTTTTTTAGGGATGGATGAAAGGTGTTATACCTGAAGGGTTTCATATGTACTGTCACTTTAAGGCTGGCTCCACCCAGGAGTGATGACAAGGGTCAAGGGGCAGAGTGGCCATCTTGGAGACACATGTAGAGATGTATTGATATACAGAGCTGTCCTGTAATGCTGTACAGAGAGTCCTGAATAAACAACCGTTGTTCCAGACCAGAGTCCTGTGTCTCTCACAACACGGAGAATATAACAACTTACTTCTGTTACCTGTGAATACCTAATATACCTTCAGCCACAGAATACTACCTTCTTAGCTGTCAGGTAAACGCATGTGGGCTAATTTTTGGGGCCTGGAATGACCGACACTTACTTCTTTATCCTGTGAATGCCTAATTTTTCAGACTGGAAATAAAAAACAATGGGTCTGTAAAGGTTCCGCCAATTTGTGGAATAGATGCGGACCCATTTTACAGATGTGTGAATTGACCCTATATGTATGAGACAATGTATTTACCGGCTGCTTTCAGCTCTGGCTGATTTATGAAAAATATATATATATGTTTTGCTGTAAAAAAAAAAAAAAAAAAAATTTAGGGCAACTTTTTCAATTGCAATACTTCTGTTTTGACATTGTCCATGTGCTGGGACTATTTGTGCACAGCTAGTATGTCTTTTGTGGCTGAAAATATGACCTAAATGTTTTTAAAGTTCACCTCCCATTAAAATCAATGGGGCCCGCCGCAAACTCGCGGTTCGCGGACTTTTGAAAAAATTTGCGGCTGGCGTTCGCGAACCGCCCCGGCCGATGTTCGTCCATCACTAATGTTAGATAGCCTGGGCAGTCATTGTAGTGACCTCATCCACAAATGATAAAATCCCCCTTCCCCTGGCTGGTGTTTTCTCCATCTACTATTATCCTGCCCAACACCACTGCCGACTCCTCCCAACGTGTTGCGTCACAGAGCCACATGACTTCCTCAGGGAAGTGACTCTGTGACGAAACGCATTGGGAGAAGCCTATGATGTCACCACCATAAACCATATGTGGACACGCCACCATTTTCTGTCACTCAAAGCGCCAGAGCCCGCGAACCAGGAAGAAAAATTGGGGAAGATGTCAGCCGTCTCAGCAATGAGCGGGCGCCACTGGAGGGCTTTGTTCTAAGGTAAGTATTTCATAATGAGCCAGTATGTGATGCACCCCATATTACGCCTTTGTCTTACAGGTTTGGGTTTTTTTTCTCTGGGTTTACAACCTCTAAGTGTTGGATGAATATATTCACAAAGAAGGACCAGAAATCTCAGCACAAGTGGATGGAAAATATGAATGGACAAGCACAATATTTGAAAAACATTCATTTCTTTTTGGCCTTTAACCACTTGCCCTTTGGGAAGATTTACCCTCCTTTATGACCAGGTCATTTTTTGCAATACAGCACTGCGTTACTTTAACTGACAATTGCGCGGTTGTGCGACACTGTACCCAAATAAAATTCATGTAATTTTTTCCCACACATAGAGTTATTTTTTGGTATTTGATCACATCTGCGGTTTTTATTTCTTGCGCTATAAACAAAAAATAGACTGACAAGAAGTTACTTTCTGCTATAAAACATCCAATTAAAAAAATGTAAAAAAATCAAATTTCTTCATCAATTTATTCCAATCTGTATTCCGCTGCATGTTTTTTCATAAAAGAAAAATCCCAATAAGTGTATAATGATTGGTTTACGTGAATGTTATACTGTCTACAAACTATCAGATAGATTTATATAATTTTTTTATACTAGTAATGGCGGCGATCAGCGACTTATAGCGGGACTGCGATAGTGCGGCGGACAATCGGACACTAAGTGACACTGGGAACCAGTGACACCAATACGGTGATACAGTTCACTGTACTAATGACACTGGCTGGGAAGGGATTACACATCTAGAGTGATCAAGGGGTTAACTGGGTGGCTTCGGGGTTCTCTGGGATGCAGTTGGCCCGGATGGGGATTGGAGGTTACCTGGATGATGTCATACAACAGCCTCCATGAAAACCCTAATAAAGGGGGTCCTGGCTTTCCGGGGAGTGACTCCACAATCTCAGCGCTGGGGGGGAGCACTATTGATGGGCGTTTGGAGCGGACGCACTTCACTAAAGTTTTCTGGACTTTTTGATGTTTTAGTGATTTTATGATATTGGCTTTCCCTGGGTGGACGTCATGTGAAATCACGAGGTTTAGGTGGGTACATCAGGGGGAATATCTTCAGCGACAGCATCTACAATTCCTGCAGACCGCGAGGATTCTTGTAGAAGTGATTGAGTGACGGTACAATACAATCGTTTCTACAGGCAGGCTCTCCCCTCCCGCTAGGGGGCCCGGGCCAATCAGCATCACCAGAATGATGTCATTCTGTCCTCTCTATGATGTCAGAAACAGGAAGTGATGAGGATTTATTGGCCGGTTATCAACCAGTGAAGCAGGCAATGAGATGGATATGTGTCTGATAAGCTGATCTGGAGGCCAGAGGAGAGATCTGGGGTCTAATACTCCCCACATCTCTCCATAAAAAGGACCTGTTACAGCCCATGCTGTTCATTCTTTATCATAGCAATAAAGTTAATACAAAAAAATTAAAGAGGCAGTGTAAGAAAAAAGTTTTCAATACTAAAAAAGCACCCCCACCCCCCTGTATCTTCATGTGCAAATGTGAACGCACACGTAAGTCCCGCACGTAAACGATATAAACTCTAAACTCGTCACCTGTAAAGGTGTTTATATTGTTGTCTATGGAGATTTTTAGCCGTCGTATTTTGCCGCCGATGCACAGATGTGCGTAATTTCAATGTATGACATGTTAGGTGTAGAATTACTCGGTGTAATGTCATCTTTTATATTTTACCCAAAAAAATGGCAATTATATTGTTTTGTTCCCCAAAATTCATTAAAGTGTATTTTTTCCAAAAAGTTTGTATTTATTCAACTGCTGCGCAAATTCCATGTGACATAAATTGCAACACCCACAATTTTTTTCTCTAGGGTGTTGGCTTATATACTGTGTGTATATATATATATATATATATATATATATGTGTGACGAGACCAATCTCGCCACTGGGCGTTGGAGAAGCCTGGTTGCTCGCCTCCTGCAATGGGACTATGGACCCTCTCATCAGCCCAGGCTAAACGTAAACCCCATGGCAATTTGACTGTGTTTGTGGCATCTGAGCGCTGTTTGGGTATGTTCAGCGCTCAGATCCAGGCTATCTGGGGATGGGTTGAATGTAGGGGTTCTGTTCAGTAGACTGGGAGTTATGCATTTTTGTGTCTTTTTGTGTTTCTTTAAACATGTGGCTAATGGAGCCTTGCCTCTCCTGGAAGCTAAAACGTATTCCTGTAAACTGTAAGGAACAGGAAGCCAACTCCTAATATGGGCATTACAGGAAGTTCTGAGGAGACGGGCGGTCTATTGACACTCAGAGTAATGTGTATTGAGGGCTCGTTAGGGAACCATTGTTCTGTGTCTGACTATTGTGTACATTGATTGCCCCCTGGGGCTCCTGTCTCCTTGCATTGGTCAAAGCTATCTGACCAATCCCTGTTGACTCATTTTCAAGCCCTCATTTGCATATGCTGGAGAGGACCTTAGTGAGAACTGCAAGTACTTTACAATTGACCAATGGGAAAGCGGTTGTTGGGGTAAGGATGTTCCAATTTCTGTATAAAAGTGTGCTCTGTTCTTCCAATAAATGTTGTTCCTGTTTTACCCTCATCTCGGAGCTTTGTCTCGTTATTGGGGGAATCTGCTGCAGGGATTGCTATGGTCTTCCATACTCCCTTAGAGAATCACTAAGCTCTTGTAAGAGCTTGTGTAAGAGCTTGTTCGTGCTGCACTCTCTGGGGAAAGAGAGGTTCACCCACAGGAACCTGGGGCCTTGTCGTTGGTCCAGGGTGGGTAGGAGATGCCAAGACCCTAACCAAGCTGCGGCGGTTCGTGGAGTCTGAAGTGCTTACGGTGTCTGGTGGAGTGCTTGAAGCCCTCGGGAAGCACTAGGAGCATCTGTCAACGGAGGTACCTGCTCAGTGGTGCCCTGTTCCGTAACAATATATATATATATATATATATATATACACACAGTATATATATGTATATATATATATATATATATATATATATATATATATATATATATATATATAATAAAAATAATAACTGCGCTAGTGGAAATAAACTTAGCCGGAACTTCAAGTGTAACCACACCCTTAAAAATATGTAGATAGACAAGTCGCGCTCTTTGATAAGGAACTAAATAAATGTCCAAACACCTAGTGATAGGTGAACCCATAAATTCAATAATAATAGACAACATGAATGTCCATATATTAGTCCATGTATTAAATTGGAGAAAAATATGTGAAACAATGATGTCAATCCAGACTCCCTTTGGTAATACGCTTACCGGAACACAATGTATCAGAAGCCAGGATCCAAATCGGAAATCTTAATGACTTGTTAGCAGATGTCCGTGATTGACCTCCCACAAATTGAATACGTGGAATCATGGAAGAAAGAAAAGGAACGCCATAGCGTAAAATCCCACAAACATATATTGATAATGTGGTGTGACATAAAAATCACCAGTGACTCAACACAAATGTGAAAAATCAAAACTTGTGAAATTATGAAAAATTGTGAAAAAAAATGAATCCACCACCAATATTGATGCTACCAATATAGGCCCCTTACCAGATTGAAACTTAATATTGCATATGTATCCTGGGGTATATGGATAATGGGGTCCCCACAGATGCGGAGCAGATGTACCAGACTGCAAACTTGTTGACCACAAAATATCCTGATGTTGGATAGGTAATAGGTTGCCACAGAAGCTCAAAATTCACAGGTCCCAATGCATTGAACATAAAAAGGAGAAAGCTGCCATAGCGTAAAAAGGTACAAAACTTATTTAAAATAAATGGTAATAAACTCACATGTACAAAGGAATGGGAGAACGTTTGTAAAAGCCGCCGGCCGGACGGCTGTGCACATCCGCACTCGTCGGACGCTTCCGGAAATGACGTCAGCACGCCGTGACCTAACGCCGTTTCGTCACAGATGACGTTTTCAAAGGTGCTGACGGCGTGCTGATAATATCTATTTAAGCAACACATAACCAGATATCCGGTAATAGGCGAAGCCCGCTCGGCAATTTTGTATGAGGGAATGACTATTAATCTAGTGCAGGAATATCGCCACAATTAAAATACCACAAGGGCCATAATACCAAATTAAAAATGATAAACCAAATTAACATTCATTAATAAAATAGTATGTGGCCAAAATAGTAATAGTAAAAATCTGTATATAAATCCCATGATTTGAAAAATACACCATCTAGTGGTCAAAAAATAGAATTACAAATATTATACAAATAAACTAAAATTAAAACAATGTATTGATATATGTGAGTATAATCAATTTAGTATAAATTGAGGGCAAGTGGCTGGCACCCACCAACATAGAAACACACCATCAAATGGCTATAGCTCAGGTCTGATGATAATCCAAACAGTCCATAGGGATGGAAAGGCCCATAATCAATCTAATGATGTAAATCAATAAATGTAGACTTAAATAAAACGGGACCGAAGATCATATAAACTGGCTAGCAACCAAATAAGTATGAGGGAGTAACCCATTAATCTAGCACAAGATTATCACCACAATTAAAAATACCATAAGGTCCATAATATCAAATCAAAAATGACAAACCAAATTATCATTCAGAAATCAATGATATGTGGCCGACATAGTAATATTGGAAATCTGTAAGGATCCCATGATTTGAAAAGTACACCATCTAATGGTCAAAAATCAAGATTGCAAATATTCAAATACTATGTAAAAATAAGCCCAAAATTAAAAATATTAATATGTATGTGAACATAGTAAAAATTATGGGCAAGTGGCTAACACCCAATAACATAGAAGATAGAACCACACCATCTAATGACCATAGGCCAAAACTGGTGATAATCCAAACAATCCATAAGGATAGAAAAGGCCCATAATCTATCTAATGGTGTAAATAAATGAATAAGACTTATAATAAGTGAGAGCGATAACACCAAATTTAACACACCTCCCCCCATTCACACCTGAGACCTTGTAACACTAATGAGTCACATGACACCGGGGAGGGAAAATGGCTAATTGGGCCCAATTTGGACATTTTCACTTAGGGGCGTACTGACTTTTGTTGCCAGCGGTTTAGACATTAATGGTTGTGTGTTGAGTTATTTTGAGGGGACAGTAAATTTACACTGTTATACAAGCTGTACACTCACTACTTTACATTGTAGCAAAGTCTCATTTCTTCAGTGTTGTCACATGAAAAGATATAATAAAATATTTACAAAAATGTGAGGGGTGTACTCACTTTTGTGAGATACTGTATAAAGGGGGGATATGATCACCCTGTATAAATACATAAGGGGGATATGACCTCCATGTATAAATACATAAGGGGGGATATGATCTCCATGTATAAATACATAAGGGGGATATGATCTCCATGTATAAATACATAAGGGGGATATGATCTCCATGTATAAATACATAAGGGGGGGATATGATCTCCATGTATAAATACATAAGGGGGGGATATGATCTCCATGTATAAATACATAAGGGGGGATATGATCACCATGTATAAATACATAAGGGGGGATATGATCACCATGTATAAATACATAAGGGGGGATATGATCTCCATGTATAAATACATAAGGGGGATATGATCTCCATGTATAAATACATAAGGGGGGATATGATCTCCATGTATAAATACATAAGGGGGATATGATCTCCATGTATAAATACATAAGGGGGGGATATGATCTCCATGTATAAATACATAAGGGGGGATATGATCACCATGTATAAATACATAAGGGGGGATATGATCACCATGTATAAATACATAAGGGGGGATATGATCTCCATGTATAAATACATAAGGGGGATATGATCACCCTGTATAAATACATAAGGGGGGATATGATCACCCTGTATAAATACATAAGGGGGGATATGATCTCCATGTATAAATACATAAGGGGGGATATGATCTCCATGTATAAATACATAAGGGGGGTATGATCTCCATGTATAAATACACAAGGGGGATATGACCTTCATGTACAGTATAAATAAATGGGGATATGATCACTATGTATAAATACTGTATATAAGGGGTCCTTATAATGAACTTAGTGTTGAGTTACTCATTTATTTATCATCACAGAGGACAAGGGGGCACTCTTTATGTCTGGAGGAATGGAGATTTAATCTCCAAATATAGAAAGGTTTCTTCCCAGTAAGAGCTGTGAAAATGTGGAATAGACTCCCTCCAGAGCTGGTTCTGGACAGTTTAGTAGATTGTTTTATAAAACGGCCTGGATTATTTCCTAAATGTACATAATATAACTGGATACTAATATTGATAGGTAAAGGTGATCCAGTGAACATGGCAATGCTTCTTTGGGGATCAAGAAGAAATATTTTCCCCTGATGGAGCAAATTGGATCATACATTGTTGGGGTTTTGAATGTGAAAAGAAAAATGTGCGCTAACCTATGAAAGATGTGGCAGCACTAGAAATAAGATTGTAAATAGAAGATAAAAAGTAGTGCGCTCAACAAATACTTAATACATAAAAATGCATAAATGATGTAAAATAATAAATTGTTATGACACAATGTAAACAGTGCTAAAGTGTTAGTGTGATGATAAATGTACCATCAAAGACTCAATAAACTGGCTGTGATATAAATGGTGCAAATAGACTTTGACCACAGGGTCAATCAGAGGTAGAATCAGTGACTGTGCACAAGAGAACAATGAGTCTCTGAATAACATGAACTGATGATTCAAAGTGTCATCTTCCCGTCTCGTAATCTGAAATAGCAAACCAGCACCGCGTGACTCGTAAAGCCAGGGGATAGAGTGACCCCTTACCAGATGCAATTGGAATAAGACGTGTAATAATTACTATTCACACTCTTGTGACAAACCGTGTCTGGTATCACCCAGTGGTATTATGGGGACTCTACCAGATATTGATGGAGGGCAGACTTGGGAACACAAATGAGTGCATAACTTCCGTGTTCTGCCTTAGGAACTTCATTTTAGATGTGTATCAGCTATTGTCATGTAAGTGCATTCCTTTTTTAATAAATTGTTTACTTGGTTAATGCACTATTGGTGTTTTCTCTGCTTATCCTGTGGTGAGATAATGCTCAAGAGGTACTACCATCTACATATGAGATCCTTGTTCCATTGTGAAAAGGAAGCGTCCCATATGCTTTAGGAGTCTGAGCCATCTTTGGGAACCATCCAGCCCAAGGAAGTTATACACTCATTTGTGTTCCCCCCTGGTACTCATGGACACTGTTTTTCCCAGTTAGTTCTGCCTTCAGCTCCACTGTCAGTTTCTTCAGGACAGTTCAGCTCCACACCTGGCTCACTAGGCCGACTTCCTGTGACCACCTTCTTCTCTGACAGGAGGAGAGACAGCCATCACCCTCCTCCGGGGACCTGGCTTCCCGCCCAAAGACGCCCTGTCACATGTGCCCTTGGCTTTTATGACCAATCCAAGGATGCACTGCGGTTGTGCCCTCCCACTGGGACAGCCACAAAAGCCTGTGTGTCACTGGCTGGGTTTCCTCCACTGTCCAACAGGCTCCCCTATTGGATACAGTGGGACACTCCCTCAGACCCAGTGAATCACACCTGGACACATGTAACAGGCACAACTTGAAATCTCAGGTGGGGGGAAGGCAGTTGGAATTGGCGCTACCTTTTATGTGAATTGTACCAGCAATATATCCAAGCCGTGAGATAGAAAGTGCAATAAAAAGTGCCAGTGCAAATATGTGCAAAATAGATAAAATCGTGCAGATATAAATTGTAGAGTGTATGGCTGGATAAAAAACTTTTTCCACAAGTGCTGGTGCATATATTTATTGTGACAAGATATAAAATCGATAGATATTATGTGGGCATAAAAATATAAATAAATTAACGGTGGGAAAAAATAAATATATAATTTAAAATATATATAAAAGGTGATGGTGGTGAGTCGTGAGTGCTTAAAATCCCAGCTACCACTAGAGGTCGCACTTACCCCTCAGCAAAGGTAACAATCCCGGCTGTAAAGGGTAGAGCAAATAGTCCCCAGATATAGTAACAGTGATCCTTATGATCAAGGGGATCCCATCTGAATATTCAAATAAAGAAACCTCATAGCGTAGTATGTAACAATTACATTACACAAGGGAGCAGCAGTAACTCACGGTTAGGCTGTAGCTGATCGACTCAGAACGTGTTTGCAGCACCGGGGAGCTTCCACGTTCCACACACGGCAGACTGCAGACCGGAAGTGACGTTCAACGTATGGTACTGCCCTACGCGTTTCGTCATTGGACGTCTACTGGAACGGTGTCTGTCACTCAACTTCACAGTCTTTATATAGCCGGACGTAACCAAGCAACCAAAAATGCGCCCGCCGCCATATTGGTGCTCCAGCTAGATACACAGGGGACATCTTAATCCACCCAGTATTCACCAGCTGAATTAAGGATACGTAATCTACGTCTAGCACATCATCATGCTCGATCAGACTGCAGCACACATTCAACAAAAGACAAACGATTCTTTTTAATAAACATATAAATTTTAAAAAACAAATGAATGTTGGTTTTAAAAAATAGTTTAGACTTCCGGTTCCGGCGCCGAATGAGGTAGGATCGCTCTCCCTCGGCTCCCGCGGTCGGACCCTAAATCAGCCTAAAAACTCTGCTTAACTGACATATAAGAGTCCGCATCCGGCTCCCCCACCTCCGGGCAACCCCCAGGACCATCCATATTGCCATAATGGACAAATTTTTGGAAAAAAGTGGCCCGCGCGTTCCGCCGGGCCAGCCGCAAATCGAGGCCCCGGTCTCGGCCCTCCCCGCGGCGGAGGCCTCACGAATGGACATAACGGCTCCTCCATCCCCAGAACTGCCATCCCTGGGGGACCCACAGTCGGATCGCATTGCCCAGACTGTGGTGGCCCTTCTCTCCCCTACTATATCTGCAGCAGTTCAGTCGGCTGTAGTAGCAGGTATGCAGGACATCAAAAAGCAGCTTGCTGCTCAATCACATAGGCTGAATGAGGTGGAAACTCGGGTGGCCAGCATAGAAGAGGAAATATATAGCTCCCATAATTTCGAAATAACCCAGGACAAAACCAACCAGTTTCTGCTGCAAAAGGTGGAGGACTTGGAGAATAGAGCGCGCAGGAGTAACCTCCGCTTTATTGGAATACCGGAATCCGTGCCGCCATCATCTATCCCGGACCTTTGCTCCAAACGGATCCCGGAGGCGCTGGGTCTGCAAGGCATCTGCGTGGTCGAAAGGGCTCACCGCATGGGGATTCACTCCTCTGACAGAAACACGCCGCGTCCGATCATAGCTAAGTACTTAAATTACGCCGACAAATCTGCGATCCTTCAAAAATTCAGACAATCCAAATCTCTTCAGATCGATGGTGTTAAAGTCCTGATTTTTGCTGACTATTCGGTGGAAGTGGCCAAGAAGAGGAAGGCATTCCAGACTGTATGCTCAAAGCTGCACCAAGCTCAAATCAAATTCACGTTGGCATTCCCTGGCGACACTTCGGCTACGCGCACCCTCTGGCGAACAATTATCTTTCCAGGATCCCTCGGAGGCGGAAGCCTTCGCTCGCTCTCTCCAGGCGGATGGGTCGGACAACTTTTCATCTAAAACCCCTCCAACCCAACGCCCCCTGGTCCCACGGAGCCCTCGCAAGGAATCCCCCAAGAGGCAAAAGTACTCGGACGTTGTCGGTGGCAGCCGTTTCCTCCCGAACCGCTGAGGAGTCCTGGACCCCTGCGTGTGGTTCTCTCCTCTTCTGAGGGCGTTAGATGGGATCACGTAAAGTATCACCCTCTTGCACTGTTTATATCCCCTGTCATATGCCCCTCAGGTCCAGCCTGGGGGTCATATGGTGATCTCACCCTCATCTATATTGCTCTTACTGTTTATGTGCATACATATGATGTATTGATGTTTTTTCTGACAGTTCTAGTTATCATGGGTTGAAATGTTTTTGTCATGTCATCTTTGGCTCCACGTCTGGGTTTCCTAGATGCTGCACTGTGTCTGCTTTTGGCATTACGTTATCCGCATACGGGCCATGTTTTTGGGGAGCCCAAACTACCACCCCCCCTCCCCCCCCTCTCTCCTGGGGGGCCGGGGATGAGGCGGTGCCAGACCTGCATGGGTCCGCACCTAGGGCTTCGCCAGCGGATACGGTCGCAGCATTCGGAAAAAAGTGAGGTCCATGCTTTATGCTCTTTTGTTTATCCTTTTGTTTATCCTTCTCCCACTACCCCTAACCCTCTCCTTTATACCTCTCCTCTCACCTTTGCCTACGGCCCCGAGGACGGGGACGGTTCCTATCAAGTGTCTCATGTCACCCTATTACCATTACTCCCCTACAGCTCTCATCTTCCCTTGTACTACCCTGTCTGACGCACTTGCCTACTCGGGTACCCCAATACCGGCTACACACCCCCTCCCCCCCTGACCCTCCATGAGGATTCTGTCATGGAATGTCAGGGGTCTAAGGTCCCCGATCAAACGGATGAAGGTTTTGAGACATCTTAAAAGGCTCAAGACCGACATTGCCTTGTTACAGGAGTCCCACCTCTCATCCGACGACTTCCTCCGGATGCGGAAGTTGCGGGTTGGCACGGTGGTGGGTTCGGCCGCCCTGGGTCGCAAAGCAGGTGTTTTAATACTGATTCATAAACGGCTCTCCTGTGACGTCCTATCCAATACCGCTGACACTAAAGGACGCTATGTCTCCGCTCATTTAAAAATTAATGACAGGGAAATACTACTAACGAACGTGTACGCTCCCAACGTCCCAGACCAGTCCTTCTATAGAGACCTCTCCGCACATCTTCTCAAGTATCCCCAAGTTCCGCATCTCATAGGGGGGGACTTTAAAAAATAGTTTCAAAAGGAGAATAAAAAGTGGCAATAATCATTATTCAATAAAAAGGTAATAATAAGTCCGGAATGTGAAAATCCAAAATTTCATACATGATGTTGGATGAAAAGGTCAAACAGAAAAAATTTTTTTGTTCTTAAATTATTTATGTATATATATATATATATATATATATATATATATATATATATATATGTATATATTCCCTGGAGTGAGAAAAACTATGTTCCGTTTATATTGATGGATAAAGCTTTTCCCTATACTTTATTAAACAGACCAATATGATGGTGGAGGAAAAAACAAGGTAGATCAAAAAAAATGTCATACATAGAGGCTCTATAAACAATAGGATTGTATATAGGGAGGGTGTATATCCCATGGTTGGGCGGATGTTTGAAAACCAAACACAAAGAGGCAATGTATATTTAAATGAACATTAAAAACTTACTGTATAAACTTCAATAAAAAGGAAGCACCTGAAAAAGAAAAACTTGGAGGACATTTTTTTGATTAAAAAAATTAAATTAAAAAATATATCGATGTTGGATGATAAGACCAAACAATAAGGAATGAGATAAAAGATGTGGATAAAAAAATGATATAAACACCTGGTGAATAATAGTGCCAATTACGAAAGTATGTGTTTAATCAACACGCTTCTGGTGAGTAAATTGGAGATAATAAAAATAAAAATAATAAATAATAAAAGATACTGCCCATAAAAGGCATTAGAGTGGATTAAATAAAATAGTGAACAAAATGGTGAAGTGAGATGTGGATTCTATTAAAACTTTATATTAACAGCTTTTTGCAGGGAGATGTTGAATGAGAAGGCTAATAAATAGCAAACTGAACATAACAATGAATATATCTAAAAATATAAAAAATTTAAAAAACTCTAATTAAAATCTTCATAAGGACTTTTTCATAAAAAGAGGATAGGCAGTATCTTTTATTATTTATTATCTTCATTTTTATTTTTATTTTTATTATCTCCAATTTACTCACCAGAAGCGTGTTGATTAAACACTAGGGATGATCGAACGGTTCAAGTCGACCATCGGTTCGGCCTGAACATTGGGTGTTCGAGGTTCGGCCGAATTTAGAACTTTTTGCCCAAAAAGTTTGGAATTCGGCAACCAGAACCGCCCAAAATGTAATGCTTCAGGAAATGGGCTTTAAAAGCCCGTGATTGGACCAGAGCCATAATAAAAACCAATTGAGGGGGCAGGAGAATGCTAGGAATGTGATTGGAGTGACTAGGGGGTCCCTAGACCAATCATTAGTGAATACGCCCCCCAGTATATAAGATCACCCCGCCATATTCCTAGCATTGTTATACTGGACATGGAAGAGAGTGGAAGCTGTTCTGTTAATTTTACTTGAAAAGTGTCATTTAGCTATTTTTAGTGTGAGGAAAGGGATATCTAGTGTAGTTAGAGTGCTCCTTTACACTTTAGTTAGCTTAAAAAATTTAGTTTCTGTAGGGAAAGTGTGAAGTGTCAGGGTGACCATAATGTAGTGTAGTGTAGGGTTAACTGACAGTGACTGCTATGGCAGGGTGACAAAACCCTTCCATAGCAGGGTGACCGCTATAGAGAAATGATCATTTCTCTGAATTGCTTCGGCACACCCATATGGCTTCTCACCAGCCAAGCATTTTTTATGCTGCAGGGGCTGCCACTGCCAGTGCTTTTTTGAGGACATGTTTGATGTCAGACATGACATCTGAACATGTGTATAGGGGGTATATATACACATATATGTCTGTATATATACCCCTAGACATATATAGGTGTGATAGTAGCAGAAATATATGCTTGCGCTAATTAAATCATTTACACTGATATATATCTGCTACTATCACACCTATATATGGCTAGATGTGTATATACATATAATTATGTTTGTATATATACCACTATACACAAGTTCAGATGTTTTGCCTGCCTCAAAAGAACCCCAAAAAATGCCAAAAAAACCGCTAGCGTCAAAAAAAAAAATGCTCAGGTGTGTTTTTGCTGGCATTTTTTGGGGGGTTTTGGAGGCAGGCAAAACATCTGAACTTGTGCACAGTACCACTATACACAAGTTCAGATGTTTTTCCTGACTGCAAAGAACCCAAAAAAATTCCTGCTTTGAAACCGGCAAGGTGTGAAAACCGAGGAGAGAAGCTAACCCCCTAAACTGAAAGTTTTCTAATACAAACAATCCTTTTTTTTTCTGGTTCTGGAAATGCTACAGAGCTGAAACTTCACAGGTACACCTTTTAGACCCCCCAGACACAAAATCACACAAAAAAAGTTCTTAAAAATTGTCATTTTTGATAAAAAAGCCAATTATTGAAAAAAAAAAAAGAGATTTTTTGATTTTTACTTTGGATTTATTGTCTGGTGGGTCTAAAAAGTGTACATGTGAAGTTTCAGCTCTGTAGCATGTCAGGAACCAGAAAAAAAAAGATTGTTTGTATTAGAAAACTTTCTGACAGGGGGTTGGCTTCGCTGCGGTAACACCTTGCCGGTTTAATAGAAGGCATTTTTTTGGGTTCTTTGCAGTCAGGAAAAACATCTGAACTTGTGTATAGTGGTACTGTGCACAAGTTCTGATGTTTTGCCTGCCTCCAAAAACCCCCAAAAAATGCCAGCAAAAACACACCTGGGCATTTTTTTTTTGACGCTAGCGTTTTTTTTGGCATTTTTTTGTGTTCTTTTGAGGCAGGCAAAACATCTGAACTTGTATATAGTGGTGTATATACACACATCCATATATTTATATACACACCTAGACATATATAGGTGTGATAGTAGCAAAAATATATGCTTTCGCTAATGAAATCATTTACACTAATATATTTCTGCTACTATCACACCTATATATGTCTAGGTGCGTATATAAATATATGTATGTGTGTATATACACCACTATAGACAAGTTCAGATGTTTTGCCTGCCTCAAAAGAACACAAAAAAATGCCAAAAAAAACCACTAGCGTCAAACACAAGTTCAGATGTTTTTCCTGACTGAAAAAAATCCCAAAAAAATGCCTGCTATTAAACCAGCAAGGTGTTACAGCAGAGAAGCCAACCTCCTGTGCTGAAAGTGTTCTAATACAAACAATCCTTTTTTTTTATGGTTCTGGACATGCTACAGAGCTGAAACTTCACAGGTACACCTTTTAGACCCCCCAGACACAAAATCACACAAAAAAAGGTTATTAAAAATTGTCATTTTTGATAAAAAGCCAATTATTGAAAAAAACAGATAAATAAAAACAGATGAAAAACTGATACATTTTGACGTGACTGAACTGATGAACTGAACGGACCGTATGTGTGTAAGGGGCCTAAGGCTGTGAAAATAAAAGAAGGCAGTTGATTGGTTTCCATGCACAGCTGCTCCAGTTTAAAAAACAAAATCCATATACAGTGCCTTCTGTTTAGTGTCCAGCGTGTGAAGAATAGGACATGTGTGAACCCAGCCCAAAGCAAAATTTATCAAAGTTGGAGCTGATGTATATGGCAACCAATCAGCTGTTTTCTTTAAAGCTTTGAAAATGAAAGACAGCAGCTGATTGGTTGCCATGCACAGACGCTCCAGTTTCGGTGAATCCATATACAGTGCCTTATGTTAGTATAAATGTGTCCAGTGTGCATAGAATAGGACATGTGTGAACTCAGCCTAAAGCACAATTAAACAAAGCTGGAGCACAGAGAATCTGGAGCTGCTGTACATGGCAACCAATCAGCTGCTATCTTCAGCTTGCTTCTTTAGGCTGTGACAATGAAAGACAGCAGCTGATTGGTTGCCATGCAGAGCGGCTCCAGTTTTGGTAAATCCCTCAGAATATACAGTGTCTTAGGTTAAGACAGAATCTGGAGCTGCTGTACATGGCAACCAATCAGCTGCTATCTTCAGCTTGCTTCTTTAGGCTGTAACATACGTACGTACGTCGTTACCCAGGAGACCGGTTGTGTGACCAAGCTTGTCAGCGTGAGTTCCGGAACGAGCGCAGAGCCGGAGGTTGCTGTTCTCTCGGTAAAGGAGATACTGTCAGCTTGCGGCCGGCGAGCAATGGTACACGTGGTCCTATTATTTATATGCCTGTACAAGTTTTACCAAATGTAAGCAGATTGAGTGAAGGGAAGTAAGGGGATTGATTGTGCTTAATAAAGTCATATCAGTATTACACTATCCTCTGTTCCTTGTTTGCTTTCATTGGGATTGGTGAGCTGAGCCTTGGAACCTGACCCTGATTAGAAGCAGGAGGACAAAGGAGGTGTGGAAGTTTGCAGACGACCGCTATCCGGGGGCAAGGGCTCATGCAGCTGATGCATACAGGCTGTTATCAGTGTGAGATGTGGTGAGTGTCCACTGCTAAGGAGAGCACGAAAAGGTGTGGTGGAGGACCAAGTGTCCTTCTTGACATCCACTCTGCGCAGGTTTCACGAATTTGCATCCGGTATATCAGTGGTGGCAGGTGATTTCAACGTGCCTGAAAGATTGTATTAATATGCCGTATGATGTTTCAGATATATATTTCAGTTCATGCTCACTCTACGATAGGGATGTATCTACAGGGATAGCTAAAAAGTATATAATTTTATTATATCACATAGAATGAAAAAAATATTACAAATACAAATACAAGGACATTACTGTTACAAGATAATATGATACATCATCATAGTAACAACAGAATTGATAAAATATCGTCAAAGATAATTTCCTTGAAATTGTGGACAGGACTCGTCAGGGGTCACAGTCAGTCTGGAGGTGCCAGAACTGGTATGTGTCCCTCTAGTCGTTCCAAATACCACTACCCGACATGTTTCGCGGTAATACCGCTTCTTCAGGGGTATAAAGGATGTAACTTGATAAAAAGCCACTAAAGAATGACAAAAGTAGATACATGATTATCATACATATATAAAAGCGTGTGTACATATACATATTCGTTTTGCTGTTTCGAATATCGGTGTGTCAAGTATGGAGCAGTCGGCGATAAGCCCCTCCTACTTCTGACACTAGTACGTCATTTATTCGATCACATGGTAGACATTTTACTTACATGAATATATAAGAAGAGTGATCTACACTGGCATGCAGGCCAAAGCATATATGTGATACTTCCAGTGGTGGAACTGATGGTTAATGGCAAACGGAGCGTAGGCGTCGGTCACCAAAAAATTGTCCCCCGGGCGGGCAAGGATGACCAATTGGCAAAGAAGCCTAGACAGTGGAAAATATAGAGAATGCTGGTATATGGAGTATTGTATTCATTTAAAGGCTGCAGAAATATATACTGCAGATGATATTGGTCACATTATTCAGATCATTAGATATGAGTAGAAATTGGTGTTGAAAAATTTAGAAATATAAATTGAAACGCCTCCAATCTTTATAGATAGGAAGGGGGTGAGGGGGGGGGGAAACTCACCAAAAAATGACATCAATAGAGTATATGAAAACCTACCAGACTCTATGCCAAGGCTTGTGTGATGGTCAGACGATGGAGAAAGGGTGGAGAGAATATGCGATCAGAGAGGCACAGGAATGATATCGCAAATCAAGCGAACCATCATATCTCAATCTCCAATTTAGCCAGTACCGCTCTGTAAAATGTTTAAAAAAAGAGGAAAGTAGCATTTCTTTGTCTTTAGGATCCACCTTGATGAGGGACGGTCTTGTCTATCTACTTGGAGTCTGGTACTTTGGTTTTTTGTACTCCAAGAAACAATTTTTGTATTGGCTCATATTGAGTTATTGTGCCCCCCTCGCCCTAGGCGAGGGATTGTCTAGATATTTTTTCGGTGGATCACGAAACTCTGTTGAGATGGATTTAGAGGGCAAAGCATGGGGTGGTTTCATGACCTCCATCCAGGCTACCTTCACCACCTCCCAGAGGGGCGATGAAGAACTGAAAATTTATCTAGACAAAATGTTCGGATTACTTAAAAGGAAATCCCATCTTTACTGGCATTTAGATTTCTTTAATAAGTATATCAAAGAAAAACTCAACCCATTGGGGTTGAGACTACATACCTTCCCCACTATCCGTAACCCCACCGAAAGCTTTAAGCTCGAATGGGAGTCAGCACTCAACGATTGTAGCAAAGCATTAATGGTCCTGCTGGTGAAACAATATACAGCAGATATGACACAATTAGATGAAGAAATTGGCGATATCAACAAACAATATGAACAGGTGTTTGAACACCCTGAATTTGCAGATAAATGGCAAGTCATTAAAGACAGGCTGAGTAACATCAATAAGGAAATTCTAGTAAAAAAAAACAGTCCAAATTTAGCAGAGATAAATTAGCCTTCTTGGGAGGTTATGCATACAAATGGACAAACAGACAACGCACCCTCAATGAAAAAACTGGACGGGCGGGTCTTCAAACACATGCTCAATCATATGACTATTCTGAATCCGATTCTTCAAATTCTAACTCTGTTTCTTTACAGGCATCTGTACGTCCTGTGGGTCCACAAACTTCTCGCACTAAAGCACAAAAGCGCACACGCCATGGTGGTGGGCACTCTTCGGGTGAATCCAATGATAAAAAACGCACGCAAACGGCACGTACAGGTTTGACTTCAAATATAAGTGATTTGACACCAGCACTACAACAGATCCTCACACAAAAAACACAAGCTTCATCCAATGATGACGGTTTTTTACACTTACCGACCACACCAACAACCAAACAGAAAAAACAAACAAGCCTGAAAGGCTTTGTCACACAAACACCCCAAAATTAAACACACATGACACTGATATTAACACGTTTAATATCATTAATCTCACACCCACTACACTAGACGATGATCAAATTGCAGTGTTACAGCTTGGTTTGGGTTTCTGCCCCACACAACATATTAACATCTATCAGGCTATTAAAGATATTTACTTATTTGCCCGTAATCTCACATTAAAATTTATGTTTGACAACGATCGAAAACAAAAGCAATTGGAAATAGACTTAACTGAACAAATCAAAGATTATACAATGAATGAGTTCAGGGCACTACGTGACCTGATGCTCCTTTATGAAGAAAGTAACCCCACAAATGATCCCACTAGCAGGTCTCAAGAAAGGGAAGCAATTCCAAATACTGAGACTAACAAGATATTTAAACCAAAATCCAAAAAATTTCCAGATATCATGACATGTCCAAATGTTTGGGCTTTTGTCAACCAGATGATTAGAGAACTGAAACAGACACACTGGTCTCCAACGCATCAAAATCTTACTGATAGACAACGTCGAGCACTACAGGATCTTCAAAATAACCCTCAGTTAGTTATCAAACCCTCAGATAAAGGAGGGAACATCGTGATTCTATCCCATTCCCAATACCAGCACATGTGTTTGGAAATTCTAAATAACAAGTGTTGTTATAAACGAATTGATTCCACACACATTGATACCTATGTTCGTGAATATAGGGATCTCTGTCTACAGGCGTTTATATCTGGTATCATTGATAAAGACATATATGAGTATTTGCAAAATAAACACCCCAGAACCTCTACATTCTATACCCTTCCTAAGATCCATAAAAATCCTATACACCCCCCTGGTCGTCCGATTGTATCGGGGATAGGGTCCCTTACGGAGCAAGCTAGCAGATATGTTGACTCAATCTTAACTCCACACGTACGTTCCCTACCGTCATTCATCTTAGATACATCTGATTTACTGAAACATATAGATGACATGGAAGTACCACCAGAGGCCCTTTTGGTCTCTGTAGATATAGAAGCACTCTACTCCAGTATTCCTCATGAACAAGGAATAGCATCTACTGCACTTTTTTTGAAAGAACTTGACCATTCATTATGGCCCCGTAACAATTTTGTCTTAGCTTTGCTAAGATTCATTCTCACAAGAAATTTTTTTACCTTTATGGAGGATACGTTTTTACAGCTACAAGGCGTAGCTATGGGCACATGCTGCGCCCCCTCCTATGCAAATCTTTATTTAGGTCATTGGGAACGATGGATCTTTTCCTGCGACGCATATGCTGAATATTTTCCGCATGTGCTGTGCTGGTTCAGATACATCGACGATCTATTCCTAATATGGACTGGTCCTCAAACACTACTCAAAACAATGTTAGAAGAATTCAACAACAATCACTTTAACTTGAAATTTACATATAATTTCAGTTCAGTGATGATTCCATTTCTAGACATTGAAATCCGGCTATCCGATTCAGGTAGAATAACTACCAGTCTATATAGAAAACCGAATGCAGGCAATACCCTGCTACATGCCACAAGTGCGCATCCGAGTACATTGATAAGAAGTATCCCCTATGCACAATACCTGCGAGTACGCAGGAACTGTACTGAAGATTCAGACTTCGAAATTGAAGCAGATAAATTGCAGAAACGCTTACTAATACGTGGATACTCAAAAACCACACTAAGAAAAGCATACAACAGGGTAAAAAGCCAATCGAGAACTGACTTACTATACAAACACAAAACGTTAAAAGAAACGTCCACGGTGAGATTAATCACCACTTTTTCTGACAACTCCACACAATTCAGAACCATTGTTAACAAACACTGGCATCTACTAGCAGACCATCCCATTCTATCGAAATATGTTAAAGATCGACCGGAATTAGTATATAGACGGGCAACCTCAATAAGAGATCGGCTAACTTCTAGCCACTATAGGGAGACCAAACAAACAACTACATTTGGCCCTAAAGGTACATACAGATGTGGGAGTTGCGCTCGATGCCCTTGGATCCAGGAGGGTCCTATCACCCTTCTTCCCAATGGGGATAGACACAGATTACGGACATATACTGACTGCACTACGCAAGGCGTCATTTATTTAATGACATGCAAATGCAAGGCCTTTTACGTAGGCAAAACCATCCGTGAATTTGGTCTCCGGATACGGGACCATATCTACTGTTCTGGCAATGGTAAAATTCTAACACCAGTGACCAGACATATTGGTCTACACCACAAATTTAATAATACTGTGGTATCATTCCAAGTCCTTGAAGTCATACACCCAGACCCAAGAGGGGGTGACTGGGACAAACGGATCTTACAGGCCGAGACTCTCTGGATCGAGAGACTTAACGCTCTCGATCCTCCGGGCCTCAACGAAATGCATACTTTCAAAGCTTTTTTATAAACTATAGTATATAGAACCTATTTGATGCCCCTATTCCCCCTCTTTTCTCGTTGGATCCACATTATTGTCGTCTTTTTCACTCTATTGGATTTTTGCCCCTTTATTGTTTTTTCTTCTTTCTCTCCCCTCCCCATTCCCCTCCCCCTTCCCCCCTCTCCCCACCTTCTATTCTTTCCTTCATGGCTTTTTCTCATACACCAACCCCTCAGGATACTTACTTTGTCGGCCATAGCTATTTTTTTCTGTTGAGAGGTATTTCCATAGACAGGCGGCTAATGGCAGTTTTCAACTAATATAGATGTGTTTGCTATTACGTTGTGGGTGGCTACACAATGTGTTAATAAATGGTAAAAGTAACATTCTTGTATTGATAGGTGCAAATAACTTTGTATACATATATGTAACCATGTACACATTGGTATGCATTCCGATTCAGGCATTTGATCTCCCATTGGTGGCATGGACCGTTCGGCGCGGGCTATTTCGGTCATCTGTGATGTCCCACGGGCGGGCAGGAGATGTACAGAGGTTCTTGATGTGCATGATTACACACAGTCCCTTTGTTTACACGGAGTAATCCGTTTCCTCACGCCATTCCATCTGCATCCGCTTAGTGTTGCTCTTCGGCGTCCCAGGTTGCGTGGCAACCGACGGAGGGACGGCCCTCTGTGTCTTTGACAGCTGCGCGCCGCGTCTACCGACGCGCGTGCGCTGTTGTACATCTGACTCCGTGACGTCACCGAGGCGCGCGTCGCCGTTGTGTGACGGCGGAGTTGATGACCTATTTAAGACAGGTATGGTAGCCAGCTAGTGTGCAGACGATGGAGCTCCGACATATGGATCAGTAAACGGTAACTACGCTTCAGCCTCCTTATCATCCACTATCCTTTTTTTAACCTTGCACATTCTGCATTTAGCCACGTACCCTCTCCCTTAGAGTTTTGGTATGGGCATTAAGCTGCACTTACTCAGCAATCTGTGACCATGTATGGACTCAGAGTATGTTTAGAACCAGCCTGTTTAAGCTCCCCTCTTTGCTTATTTTGCTACTTTCCTCTTTTTTTAAACATTTTACAGAGCGGTACTGGCTAAATTGGAGATTGAGATATGATGGTTCGCTTGATTTGCGATATCATTCCTGTGCCTCTCTGATCGCATATTCTCTCCACCCTTTCTCCATTGTCTGACCATCACACAAGCCTTGGCATAGAGTCTGGTAGGTTTTCATATACTCTATTGATGTCATTTTTTGGTGAGTTTTTCCTCACCCCCTTCCTATCTATAAAGATTGGAGGCGTTTCAATTTATATTTCTAAATTTTTCAACACCAATTTCTACTCATATCTAATGATCTGAATAATGTGACCAATATAATCTGCAGTATATATTTCTGCAGCCTTTAAATGAATACAATACTCCATATACCAGCATTCTCTATATTTTCCACTGTCTAGGCTTCTTTGCCAATTGGTCATCCTTGCCCGCCCGGGGGACAATTTTTTGGTGACCGACGCCTACGCTCCGTTTGCCATTAACCATCAGTTCCACCACTGGAAGTATCACATATATGCTTTGGCCTGCATGCCAGTGTAGATCACTCTTCTTATATATTCATGTAAGTAAAATGTCTACCATGTGATCGAATAAATGACGTACTAGTGTCAGAAGTAGGAGGGGCTTATCGCCAACTGCTCCATACTTGACACACACCGATATTCGAAACAGCAAAACGAATATGTATATGTACACACGCTTTTATATATGTATGATAATCATGTATCTACTTTTGTCATTCTTTAGTGGCTTTTTATCAAGTTACATCCTTTATACCCCTGAAGAAGCGGTATTACCGCGAAACATGTCGGGTAGTGGTATTTGGAACGACTAGAGGGACACATACCAGTTCTGGCACCTCCAGACTGACTGTGACCCCTGACGAGTCCTGTCCACAATTTCAAGGAAATTATCTTTGACGATATTTTATCAATTCTGTTGTTACTATGATGATGTATCATATTATCTTGTAACAGTAATGTCCTTGTATTTGTATTTGTAATATTTTTTTCATTCTATGTGATATAATAAAATTATATACTTTTTAGCTATCCCTGTAGATACATCTCTTTTATTAGTTATATAACGGTACCCTTAAAATCCCATCCTGGCCCCACACTTTGCTACCTTTCCGAATTTGTCCAGGGATGAGGTACCTAAATACCTAATATCTAATTCAATGGGCTAATTTCTGCTCACTCTACGATAGACTGTGGCCCCCTTGCATTCACATATTAACGAGCTAAGACTGAAAACCATTCATCCACCTTGGTCAGCAGACAGCTATATTTTGCATTTAGACGACATGTAAACACCTGTTCATTCATTCATTGGGACACTTGACAAAGTTAAGTCTGCGCATGGAAATTACGGACACCAACTAAACACATTTGACACTTGCTTACATTAACACATGACAAGTAAATGCAGCCGGGCCGACTCTGTCACAGGACACATATTATTATACGGGAACACCTCACATTGGCACAAATGCATGGCAAACGCAAAGGCCCTTTCATGTATTGTTCTGTCTGATATGTAATTCGACTGATGAACTGTAAAACCGGTTTGGAGCAGTCTTTTCCTGCTCAACAAATATGCTTTAAATAGGAGCTTCACATTCAATAAAATTAGTTGTGACTGCACGAAGTTTGAGTATGATGTGTCGTCATAACTCCCAGCTGGTTGGAGGGGAAATCCATCTATTGGGAGGGTAGCAACTGAAGGGCTGTAATATCATCGTGATTGCCTCCTGACGAGAATTGAGCTAACAGTTTTGGTGTCAGAAAGTGAGATCTGCCAAAAACAGTATGGGGTAAGTAATCATATTTTCTATTATTATTATTACTACCCTATACTGTCAGAGCAGATAAACGGTACCCAGTTAACCGCTAATTTTAGCAACTCCCGGGAATCTGAAATTCCCAAAGATGGGGTCTGGTACTCCAGCGCCTGAAGCGCCAAAGATAAAATGGGGTTTGGAACCCGGTTACAAAGCAGTACTGTGTGTGATGGTGGATTCCCCCTCCAAAACCTTGTATATATTTGTATAGACACTTAAGTGTATTTAGTCGTTATATAAGATTGCATGCCATTGTATAGATGTATGTGGAAATTGTATGTGATATTAAGCTGAGCTTGAAGGTATAGTCTTGCCCACCAAGGATAGTTAATCAGCAGACCATGAGTTGGATATGTATAAATCTGATTATTTAGACGCAGGGAACCACATAAATTGGGAAACTAGGTTTTTCCAATAAAGTATAAAACACTGATGTCACTTCCCATAGATATATAAACTTTCAAACTCAGCTGATCTCACGTTGTATTCCGAGCTTAAGATAATGGGAAATTTTCAAGGTAAGGAGAATTCCGAGAAAATGATGAAATGTACGTTTAGGAAGATTGTATGAAAATTGTATCGTGTATGGGCAACCTTAGATCCATGAATCGTTATGTTGTATTCGTTTTAACACTGTCCCTATAGGTGCTGTATTAAGCAAAGCATTTCATAACACTAAATGAATATTGGTTGCATAATAATTTGTTTTGTGGTTATTACTTATGTTTTAAAAGTGATGTGATTTTGCCGTACTATGCTGGTCATGGCAGCTTTTAGAAGCAAGGAAATATATATTTGGTGTGTAAAGTGTGACCTTAAGGACTAAAATTGTATTTCTATCCTTTAAAAAATCGTAAGCAATTTTGAACTTTCATCATTAAGGTTTTGTGTCACCAACTTTTCTTTCTTCACTGGCTTTTTTAAAAAAAAAAATATATTTTCTAAGTGCCTTTTTAGCAAACAAACCCCCCCTCCCCCCCCCCCCACCTCTTTCGGTCTGTGACACAGGTAACTGCAAAGGGACTGTAAATAAGTTGTATTGTCATACAAATTAACGATCAGTTTTGCCTTGTAGAGAAAACAAGTTTTACGGAATGTTCCGAATTGCTAAAAAATGGGTGACGTATGGGTTCTTGTATTTCAAATGAAATGTTTTGAGCTGCTCGTTTTTTTTTCAACCATGGTGAACAATAATAATTTTTTTCTTTAAGTTTATGGTATACCATAATAATAACAAAAAAATATAGAAATCCACGTGGTAATAATTACTTTGACGTCAACAATTTTTGGTATTAGAAAAGTGCACTGTTAGGAAGGAAATGTTTGATATGCTTACTGTATGCTCAATTCCTCTAAACGTTGGTTTATTTTTAGGAGGAAAAGTAAAATGTTTTGTTACTAAACCTTTCTGATGCTTATTCCTCAGATAAGTGAAATTTGAGATTTTCAGAACAACCAAGCACAGCCTTCAACAACAACCAATCATATGGGAGTATTGTTTCCAAATAGATTTTTTCCTGATTGATTAGACTGTTTTTATGGGTGTTAGAAAGTTTTTATTTATTGGGTGTCAGATATTTGATGTGTTCTAATTTGACATATATGAGCTCTGGCATAAATGAGGTGCTATGCTTTAGATAATTAAGCATCTCTGGTCTTTTTTTTTTAGAGTTTTCCTTTGGTATATTGGTACATACTTTTGTATTCTGGTGCTAAACACTAATTTTTGAATTTATGCACTTATGCTTTTACTACCTTTTCTCTTGACAAGATTATTGGTATGGGATAATGTGCTCAGGCAGATACTGGAGTACTACTCTTATATAATAATCTTGGATACAAATGAAATTTTACAGATTTGTGTGCATATACCATATGTAACTCTGGAAAACTAGTTAACTGATTGTCATTTATATGTCACAGCACGTTATCAGATGTGCAGTATGTGAAATCTGTATTGTTTAATAGTAGAATAGAAAGCTGTCATTCAAAAAAAAAAAAAATAGGATGGAAGTGGTTGGCTTGTTGATAGTATGCTAAGAATTAAAATGAATTTATGCCAGCGTTACTACTTTGAAAGGTAAACCTCCTGCGGTGAATTCAATTAGTTGATCTCTTTTCATCCTGAAAGTGACTCACTGCCCAGGTTTTGCATATGAATGGTTCTTGAAGTCAGATTTTGTGTCTCCAAGGCCATTTGGTTTCAATTTCCTGTTCAGGTGTCACCAAGCAAACTGTGCAATCACTTATAGATTTATGTCTGCATGAGTACTGACTTCTAGCTGTTTTGTGTGTCTCTATTTGTCCATGTACACAAGACAGCTTGAATTTCACTCCCTGTTGTTCAGTGATCACAGCATCTTAGCCATGCAAGGGATACTCAGTTCTAGGTAGCTTCCTGCTTGGGTGAGTCAGAGGACTGCAATTTAACCCATCTCCACCTTTGGAGGAATACAAGGCAGTTCAACCCCTCCAAGGGCCCCCACCATTGTTGCATGTGTAGACATGCTGTGTTCTCCCACAACAGTGCCATTAAGTATCCTTCCTGTTACCTGCCTTCCTGTAGGCCCTAAACCTCAGTTCTGCGAGTAGTTTCACTAGCATTTATTTTTGCTGCCTGTCTATAGGCCAGACGCCAAGTGGCGCAAAATACTCCTGCCATTCTTGTAAAACTTGTATTTTTGTCTCTGTACTTACCTGCTATTCTTGCTAAAGTCAGAATGACTTCAGACCCGTCTCAACCCCATGAGTCCATTTATTCTCATATCTAGAGATTTTGCAAGAGGAAAATGTGGCAAAATTAATTAATAGGAAAATTAAACAGTGATTATGGTGATCTCTCGCTCTCGTTTCCTTTGCCAACAGGTGCACCAACCCACCCATTCAAGCCTGGTGACAGAATCCTGGTGAAGGCCCCTCCATAAGCTGACGTCGCTAGACCGATCCTACGGACCCCCTGCAATAGTTCAAGCAGTGACCAGAACAGCGGTACTGACAGACGACTCCCCGGTTTGGATCCACGCATCGCGACAGACGGAAGCCCCACCCCTGGACCCCACGACAACTTACCGGAGATTGTGACGACAAGCACCAGACGAATTCCAGCTGGATCTAGACAGACGCATTGGTACAATGCCAGCGGACACCTCTACTCCTGGAAGACGTCGCATTAGTGCGACAGTGGTACGCTTTGTAGCAAGCTGAGCACTAGTAGCCACTGTCTGGTTATTTGCAACATGTGCTCACCACCCAAGAACCTCTCCTCAGTTTGCCCTTGCTCACCCCAGGAAAGGAGAGAGACACGAGACATTCATGTCTCCACTTTACAGTCGAAGTCAAGCCGATTGGACACAAAGGACATTGTTTTTTCGTTATAGCCGCCAGGGACTTGGTCTGACCGCTCTGAATGAGGGTTGAAAGGGAATTTTTTTCCTCTCATTAAAAACGGGAGGTTTATTTTTTGCCCTTTCCTGGAAAAGACCTTAGGACATGTTGAAAAATCACATGCCATCGTCAACAGGTGGTATGTGCTGCCATGGTCTATTTTGTAGTGACTTTATTGCCATAATAATGGAGTTGGATTTTTCAGGCCAGGGACTCTTGCAAGCTATGGCCCTCCCCATTGAACATGTCTGTTTTGATTTGATAGAGTTCTAAGAAGTTATATCCCTATGTGCACACAACCAAGTCACCAGCCTACATACACCTTGGAATATAATGTCACCTGTTTTGTGCTATTCAGAGACTCTAAGTGATCCCACCGTTATGAATAAGCTGGGATCAAAGGTTGGGTTGAAAGATTGTATTAATATGCCGTATGATGTTTCAGATATATATTTCAGTTCATGCTCACTCTACGATAGACTGTGGCCCCCTTGCATTCACATATTAACGAGCTAAGACTGAAAACCATTCATCCACCTTGGTCAGCAGACAGCTATATTTTGCATTTAGACGACATGTAAACACCTGTTCATTCATTCATTGGGACACTTGACAAAGTTAAGTCTGCGCATGGAAATTACGGACACCAACTAAACACATTTGACACTTGCTTACATTAACACATGACAAGTAAATGCAGCCGGGCCGACTCTGTCACAGGACACATATTATTATACGGGAACACCTCACATTGGCACAAATGCATGGCAAACGCAAAGGCCCTTTCATGTATTGTTCTGTCTGATATGTAATTCAACTGATGAACTGTAAAACCGGTTTGGAGCAGTCTTTTCCTGCTCAACAAATATGCTTTAAATAGGAGCTTCACATTCAATAAAATTAGTTGTGACTGCACGAAGTTTGAGTACGATGTGTCGTCATAACTCCCAGCTGGTTGGAGGGGAAATCCATCTATTGGGAGGGTAGCAACTGAAGGGCTGTAATATCATCGTGATTGCCTCCTGACGAGAATTGAGCTAACAGTGCCCTTGGACCCGTTGCTCGACACCTCCTCCGGTAAGTCCTATATTGCACATAAACGGTTGAATTTTTTGCGTAAACATTTCCACGAATTGCAATTAGCAGACGTTTGGCGTGCCATGCACCCATCCGATAGGGACTACTCTTATTTCTCCAAAATGCATACCTCCTACTCGAGACTTGACTACTTCTTGGTGGACCACTTCCACCTCAAACTAGTTGACTCATCCACCATTGCCACGTCCTCCATCTCAGATCACTCACCTATCTGCCTAGTCCTGACCATCCCCTCATTTCCACTCAAGAGATCCAATTGGAAACTAAATGATTCCCTCCTTATAGACCCGACAGATAAACAGCACATTGGCGACGAACTGTCCAGATTTTTTGCCAACAATGCAGTGCCAGAAGTTAGCCCCGCTGTACGCTGGGAGGCCCATAAGGCCTGTATCCGGGGCAAACTTATCGAACTGGGGGCTCATAAGAAAAGGGAGCGTTACCTGCGTCTGGCTGCCCTTATTGTGGAAATCCAAACCCTCGAGCGCTCGCATAAAGCCTCCCTTGCCGCCTCCAGCTTCACCTTCTCACACAGAAAAGGGAGGATCTTAAAGCCCTCTTTCATTCTCAAAACAAGGCAATCTATCGTAAGGTTTCCCAAAGGGTGTACGAATGGGGGGATAAACCTAGTCGGCACTTGGCACGTTCCCTGCACCAACAAAAAGCAGCTTCCTTTATCCCCAAGATTAAGCGTCAGGACGATTCCCTGGTGCATGATTCCACCTCTATTGCGGCCGAATTTCACTAGTTTTACCAAAACGTATATTCCGTGCCGAAGGCTATCCCAGACCCTGTAGGGCGTAAATCTCTAATGGCCGCATATCTAGCTAGCGCCAACCTACCTACCATTCCCTCAGACAAGCTGGCTTCCTTGGAAGCCGACATCACCATTTCTGAACTTCGCACTGCCCTCGCGTCCATGGCTTCGGTAAGGCACCCGGCCCGGACGGCTTCTCAGTCTCATATTATAAACATTTTACTGACATTCTCCTCCCCCACTTGGCCTCCTATGTAAATGTCACAGCAGAGGGTGCGGATCTACGAACCGAGACCCTTCATGCCCACGTCACGGTGTTGCCGAAAGAGGGAAAAGACCCCTCTCTCTGCCCCAGTTACCGTCCCATTTCCCTACTTAACATAGATGCCAAACTGTATGCCAAGGTCATTGCCAATAGATTGTTCCCTCTCCTCCCCGCCTGTATTGCTAATAGCCAAACTGGCTTTGTCCCTGGACGTGAGGCCAAGGATAATGTGTCCCGCACCATTTCCCTCTTGTCCTATGTATGGCAGCGCTCCCAGCCCACCCTGTTGCTTTCTACTGATGCCGAAAAGGTGTTTGACAGGGAAGACTGGGAGTTCCTGATGGCCACCCTCCAGGCGTTCGGTCTGGGGCCGCGCCTGCTCAGCATGATTAACGCCCTCTACCGCTCCACCACTGCCCAGATCAGAGTGAATGGAATTCTCAGTGATTCCTTCACGCTCTCTAATGGTACCAGACAGGGATGCCCACTCTCCCCCATCCTCTTTGCCATGTCCTTGGAACCCTTTCTGGCCAGAATTCAAGCTAACCCAGACATCCATGGCATCACAGTCGGATCCAAGACACACAAATACGCCGCCTATGCGGATGATGTCCTGTTTTATGTGCAACAACCCCTGATCTCCCTCCCCAATCTTCTTTCTGAGTTTTCTAGTTACGGCTCCTTGTCCAACTTCTGAATTAATCTCGCAAAATCGGAAATCTTAAACGTCTCCATCCCCCCCACTGTTGTTTCCCACATCCGCCCCCTCCTTTCCATTTGCATGGCAATAGCACTCTCTCAAGTATTTAGGGGTACACATTACAGCTCATGTAGACAATATGGCCAGGGTTAATTACATTCCCTTACTTAATTCGATCAGAGCTAATCTCTCGAAGTGACAGCACCTAGCCACCTCGTGGATAGGACGGGTGAATGTTGTCAAAATGAATGTGCTGCCCAGGGTGCTCTTCATGTTCCAAATGCTTCCATTTAATGTGCCTAGCAACTTTGTCCAGCTACTGAATTCATTGGTTAGGATGTATGTGTGGCGCTCGCTCCTTTTGAGGTCAAAAGCCGGGGTGGGTTGGCGGTGCCCGACTTTGAGAGGTATCTGACTGCTGCCTCCCTGGTGTGGATAGCCGACTGGAAGTATTGTTTTGGTGTGAAATTATGGGTCCAGCTGGAGCAGGATATGGTGGCTGCCCCCCTGTTTACGCAGCTCTGGATTCCCCCTTCGGCTAGAAGCCTTGCTGACACTGTTTCCCCCTCTCACCAGTTCGGTGTTCCGCGTTTGGGATGCACTGCATAAAGTTCATAAGATCCCGTACAACTCCCCACTTATGCCATACTTGGGCCATCGTCACTTCCTACCAGGTTTCCGAGATCCCTCCTTCGCTTCATGGCTCCCTCAGTCAAAGGACACCCTTCTCCACCATATCACCACGGCTGAGGGGCTGTTGCCGTTCGCCACACTCTGTCGCTCGACACCCACAACCTTTATGGATCACTGGAAGTACCACCAGCTACAGCAATTTGTGAAAGCTCTTCCCCTTCCCTTACGCCATCTGCAAACTTTGAATCCCATTGAACGAATACTGTCCCCTGTGAAGCCCAGTAGAGGCCTGTTATCCCAGTTCTACAAAACTTTGGACGCATAACTCCCCAACCCCACTCCCTCTTTCCTGAAACGGTGGGAATCTGACTTCCAATGCCCTCTCTCCCCAGCACAGGAAAAGGTTATCCCTCAGTTATCTCACACATCGGCAGTCTCTGCAAGGACAGCTGAGGCTAACTATAAGTTACTGACTCATTGGCACTATTCCCCTGCTAAATTGCATAGGATGCTCCCGACTTTGTCGGACAAGTGCTGGAGAGGCTGTGGGCTCAGAGCCACGCATGCACACATCTGGTGGTCGTGCCCTGTCATTCGCCCCTTTTGGATCACTGTTTTGTCACTCATAGAAGAGATTCAGGGATTCCCTCTGCCTATGGACCCATGGACCGTGCTGTTTCACGACACCAAACTACACCTGGCTCAATACCGTAAATCTATCACGCCTCATTTGCTCAACGCAGCTAAAGCCCTGATTCCGAAATACTGGAAGCAATCGGTGGCCCCCCCGATACACCAACGGTTGCGCTCTGTGGACTGTATATATCATTTGGAGGACATGACCCTGGACTTCCGTGGGCTTGCCCCCCTTGCAAGCAAGATATGGTCATGTTGGTTAGCATTTACCCACTCTACAACCTATGCTACCTATATGGTTGATAATTCTTCTTGATTGTGTTGTCTGAAGTTCTGGGAAACACCTTACCCCCCCCCTCCCCTACCCCCCTCTCCTTTGCTGCTGACCTCTCCCCTCTTTTCTGCTCTTCTCTCTTCTATGTCCATGAGCGCCTTCGCTCATATACCTGGTTGATAAGCTCCATAATTCCTGAAATTTAGAGTCTTATGATTATCTACATGTATGATGTTCATGTTGCTCTTGGTTGTTCATTGACATGTACAATTTTGTTCACGGATTATGTTTGTTTTCCTTTTGATTACAGAGGTATGCCTTTGTATGTGATTTTCTTTATGCCTCAATAAAAATATATTAAACAAAAAAAACTATGCACAATCTTGAGGACTTCTATCTGTATTGAATGCGGCAAGGCTGCTGCTTCACCCTGCCACTGAAGTGAAGTGTTGAAAGGCGAACTATACTGTAGATTTCTCTTCAGGGTCTAACTTGGCACCCCCTTTCTCGCTGACTGTGTGTGCTGACCTTCTGTCCACTGACCTCTCTGGAGTGGCCCCCTTCCTGGGCAGACCCTGGCAAGCCCCCTGATACTCACGGACACTGTTTTTCCCAGGTAGCTCTGCCTTCAGCTCCACTGTCAGTTTCCTCAGGACTTCTCCCGGTTCAGATCCACACCTGACTCACTAGGCCGACTGCCTGTGACCACCTTCTTCTCTGACAGGAGGAGAGACAGCCGTCACCCTCCTCCTGGGATCTGGCTTCCCGCCCAAAGTCGCCCTGTTACATGTGCCCTTGGCTTTTATGACCAATCCAAGGATGCACTGCGGTTGTGCCCTCCCACTGGGACAACCACAAAAGCCTGTGTGTCACTGGCTGGGTTTCCTCCACTGTCCAACAGGCTCCCCTATTGGATACAGTGGGAGCACTCCCTCAGACCAAGTGAATCACACATGGACACATGTAACAGGCACAACTAGAAATCCTGCTCCCTGATAAGCAGGCAGAGCCAAATACTAAGCTTTTACCTAGCACCTTTCTAGGAGGGTGCTACATATACATGACTCTGAAGGAGCCCAAATGGCTTTATTTCCTCACTTGTCACAACGTAGAACTGACAAAGCCTTGCACCCACTTACTAAAATGCTTTCAGAAGCTGGCATTAAGTATAACTGGCAATACCCCTTTGGTCTCGCTGTTCATAAAATGGTCATCCATTTGCTGCTGGAACTAGACTCTCTAAGAGATAGATTTACCATCTATTAATCTGGGCCCTTGGCCTGATTCCTCTTAACTCTCTTTGATTGACTTACCAGCACTCCCAGAATGGCAGTTAGTATTGTACCAATCTAGAAAGGACCCTCATCCAATCCATGAACTACCCTGAAAAGAAGGTAAATAACAGGATCAGTCGGGACTTTAGCTTTTGTTATTTTTTGTCCTACAGAAAGTCCTTCAAATATATAATATTTATGTTTATCATCCATGTTCATTAATTAGGATTTGGTTTACCTTTACTATACATATAGACAGACTATGAATGGTAACCTCTTTTCTCCACTGTTTAGATTCTACACTCCAAAAGAAAACCACTTATAAAGACTTTACTGGTACCAGAGAAGGAAAACCACAACAATGTACATAAAAACAGCAATTTTTTTACAAAAGATTATAAAATATATTTAAAACCATAGACAGCTAATTTTATATGTGATATTCATCATATCAGTATTCAATTTATACTTTTCTAAATATTCCAAGAGGTCAACCCATTTCCCATCTATCTGCTTCCTCAGGACCTCCTTAGCTAAGTAGCAAAGAAAGATGGCCCACTCAAAAAAGAGAACATACAGCAGTAAACATCACAATACGGCATCATACAATATGGATATATAGAACATTATATAATTGCTATCTTAACTTACACATCGCTCTGAAATGCAGCTAGTAAATGGCAGTAGAGTGTATATTGTAGGACACTCGTATGGCTCAGAAGGATGGCAGGTACTATGCAGACCTATAGAGAAGTATACATTATAACGACCAAAAATCACTACACATAGGAATAGGCAGCCGATGAACAACCAGGAGAAATCACTATTTACTTTAAAGCAGGATAGCAGGTGAAGAATTTCAATAAAAAGGAACATATAAGGTGGGACCGATTCACCTGCGACTTGTAAGCCAAACACTTATGAGCTAGAAAAACATACTATGAGAAATATATGTAAGACAAGCTTAATAGTCATGTGGTGGTGGGGGTATAGGTGTTAACATAATAGACCCATATCCGAGCATGCAGCCTGGCAGGCTAGGAAAGAGGGGGGATGAGCAAGTGCCCCCCCTTAACCGTACCAGGCCACATACCCTCAACATGGGGGTGCTTTGCGGTGGGGGGACTCTGGTTGTGGGGGTCTGCGGGAAGGGGGCTTATTGGAATCTGGAAGCCAACTTTACCAAGGGGCCCCCAGATCCTGCCCCCCTCCCTCTGTGGATAAGTATGGAGTACATTGTACCCCTACTTATTTACCAAAAAAGTTGAAAAATAAAGGCAGGAGGCAGTTTTTGACAATTCCTTTAAAAACAGTGTCTCTGATGTAGATCCATCATCAATCATGACATCTGCTGCACCGCCAGACCCCCCCCAAAAAATGCTCCACCCCCGACAAAGGCAAAATTTTTTGATACATTTAGGTCAGGTTGGGTTTGCCCCTGGTAGAGAGGCCAGGGACAATACCGCCCAAACAATTATTCTCATTGATTATGCTAGTAAAAAACATTTCCCTTGTTTCTTCTTGCAATTGATGTAGAGAAGGCTTTTGATCGCGTCTCATGGGATTTTATTTCAGCCTCCCTTACATAGTATCCTTTCCAATTCTATTCATATACATTTTGCAACTCGCCAAGGGTGCCCACACTCACCCTTACTTATAGGGCTTACAATAGGGTGGCGTGAGATTAGATTGAGTTTATAAGCAGATTATCTATTATTATACAGTATATATCAAACCCCTCAGTGGTATTTCCAGCACTCATACATGAATTTCCACACTTTGGACATCATAGTCATTTTAAGGTAAACGTGGATAAGACCGAGGTCCTTAATGTCTCTATATCAGAATCTACCATTCTCAGTTTACGCAACTCCTTTCCTTTTATATGGAAATCAAAAGCAATCAAGTATTTAGGAATACAAATTCCATCTAAGCTAGACAATCTTTATGACCTAAACTATAAACCTCTTTTATCATCTGTAAACCGTAAACCTAAAGTGGAGCTCCACCCAAAAGGGTAAGCTCTGTTTATCTGCCTCCTCCCCCCCTCCAGTGGCACATTTGGCACCTTTCGGGGGTGAGAGGGTAGTGGGTACCTGGTTTTGATAGGTACCCGCTCCAACTTCCGGGGGAGATCTTGCCGTGCCCCCCCCTCTTCCTTCCCCCACTGCTATGCCATTCACAAAGCGCTGAGGGCTTCATGCATGTGTAGGCTGTGATGCTGCAAGGCTTCACTGCTGGATTCCCTTACAAGCAATGGTGGTGGCGGCAGCTCCTGAGAGCCCATGGAAAAATCAGCTGGGCTGAAGACACCACGGGATCCCTGAACAGGACTTGTAGCTGCTAACTTTTATTTTTTTCTGAAGGAGCCTGGAGCTCCTCTTTAAGGAATGGGGAACTCTGAAACATTCCTGGTTCTGGCGAATGGCATTATTAAAAACTTGATATTTTACCACAAACAGTCCTCTAGACCCTCCACGAGCATTTTTTAGTTCTTTGAAAACTTAATTTTTGTGATATACATGGGCTGACTCACCAGTCAGGATCAGATATGATATCCTCACTAGGCCTAAATCTTAGGGAGGGGCAAGCTTACCCCATTTGGGTTACTATCACAAGGCAATACACCTTACCAGTGTTCTGGATTGGTTTCATAATTCCTCTGGGAAACTATCGGTTCAAATAGAGGAGCAGTTGTCCACTTCTCCTTTTACATCTCTACCATAGACTTTGCCTTTGTTACGATTATGAATGGGCTTTATATCTCGGAGTGTCTCATCAAATCATAAAATTTGGGAAAATTTACTTCAAATGTTTCCACTGTCTTTTAATGTGGTTCCTTAAGTCAAATTATAGATAGCCCAGAGCCCCCCCCCCCCCGGGATTAACTTCAAAAGCCCTTCATTCTTTTAAATTTGCACCTTGTCTCACATTAGTCAATGTTTTAGATCCATCTGATATGAAACCTTTGATACATCTGACAGATCCTCTACCAGAGCTTCCAGGCTGGTGGTTATTAAATTTCCAAGTTCAGGATTTTTATAGGTCTATGAAACTATGTGGTAACCCTCATCGTCCTCTTTCCAATTTTGTGTTGATATGTAGGCAAGCTACTCCTCCTACGCATATTGTATCTCTTTTATACAATCTGCTCTTGGAAGAGATTTCTCCTACTAAACCCTTTCATTTTATTGGCTAGAAAGGAAGTTCAATGTTTTTTTTACAAAGGAAAAAGTTCAAAAATCATGCATCCTAAATTCCTAATCCATCAACTTTCTATAGCGAGCGTGGCACATGAACAAAATTATAAAGTTATCACCGCCCTTCGCTTTTACATGAAATATTTCCAACTGTATCTGATCAATGTTGGCGTTGTTTGACTCAGGAAGGTACGATGTAACATGAATGATGGGACAGTCCTTATAGAGGGTCATTTTTGAATAAGGCTTTTAGGATTTCTCAGACCCCTCAAATAGCATTGTTATCAATGTTTTCCCAACCTATTTCTAGAGTCAAGAAATTCATTATCAATTTTTTTTTTTTTTTTTTGTGGCTGCAAGGGTAGTTATATCTAAGCACTGGAGATCTCAAATACCCCCTTCCATAACAGAATGGATGTCTGAGCTGAATAACAAGAATGGAAGAACTATCAGCACAACTATACGATCAATATCCTTATTTTAGAAAATCTGGTCTCCCTGGATACATTTCATGGACAGTGCAAATTTTTCCACTTTTATGACACAGAGATGTATCTAGGTATATGCTCTGGTCTCTGATATATTACATGGTTTCTTATTTATTTTTATTTTTTATAGTAACAGACTCCCGGCCAATGAGATCTATTGTAAAAGGAAGAAGAGAAGGGGAAAATATTCCCGCCCCCTTTTTTCTTCTTTTTCTCCTCTTTTCTTTTTATATTTACTTAATTATTTTTGAAATTTCGGTTGGGACTTCGATGCATTTTAGCAGGTTTTCTTTGGTTTATGAAAAAATAAACTTATTGGCATTTGCCTTTTTAAAATTGCTCTCTTAAACTGCTTATATAAGGAGTATTCTATTACTGCTTGGTGCATCACAGCCCAAACAGGGTTTTTTTTCTTCCTTTTTATATTTTATAAAGAACCTGTTATACTCATTATGTGTTCATTTTTTTTTTTTGGTACATTTTAGAGAAGAGACCTGCCCCAGATTAGTATGGTTATATGAGCAGCGGGAGGAGTTATTCCTCTCCCATCCAGCCACCTCTATGATTAGCGATTTTTTTATTTTTGTATGGGTTCTGTAACTCTGTTAATGTCTTTGGAATTATTGATATAATCTAATAAAAATCTATTGTAAAAAAAATGAAGGACAATTGGTGGTGTCTCACCTTGTTAGATCTGCCCATACATCCTCCAATCAGATTGTTTGTACTTCGCAACAATGAAGAGATCTGAAAATATTTCTAGAAAGGTGAAGAGTCCAATCACAGAGGATTGTGGAAGAGAAAACCTGGAAACACGGCACTGGCAGCATTCAACCTCTTCTTATCCTTTGAAGACTAAAAGTGTGCAAAGAGGTTATTCTGTCTCATCTCATATAATGTTTTTCCAAATTCCAGGAGGGGGAGGGGGTATTTCTAGTAACATAACACACTTCCACCTGTATAGACTGTTCAAACTTCATTCACCTCCAACACCACACGGATGCATCCATATTCCTCATCCTGTATAACAAGTTGAACAACTCTTGCCCAGACCTGCAAGCTACTCAACCAGTAAACTATCTGTCATGGATGGGGGACTGAGGGTGGAGGGATGGGGGATTCTGGTATCTCCATCTGTTGCAGTTCCTCAGAAATCAACCAGCATTCCTGCACATTAACCACTTGCCATTGTTGCACTGCCTATTTACGTCAGCAGTGAGGAAGCTACAGGCAAAATCACGTGAATTGGCGTCACTAGCTTCCCAGGGCTGTGGGGCCATGGGACCCAGGCGGCACTTAGAGAGGGGCGGCCCCCGGCTGCCTCTTCTCTTCTACAGCTATTACTCGATTAAAAAAAAAAAAACAAAGGTTCGCAACCGGCCTGACATGCACACTGCGCATGCCCCGCCACTCGGGAAAGCCCATAAACGTTCGGATATTTCCAGGAATAGACGAACATGTACGGGCTTTCCCGAGTGGCGGCGCATGCGCGGTGACGTGTTGGCGCCGGGCAGCGCCATTTTTAAATCCTAAGGCACCTTTTGGAACAGGTAAGTGAGACTGCTCCACAGCCACACTACCTGCCATTATGCCGGGCTGCAGGCATACTAAAGAAGATGCAGTGCTGCATAGAGGTGTACCGAACTGTTTGCTGGCGGACAGTTCCCGGCGAACTTAGCATGTTCGCGTTCGCCGCTGCGGGCGAACATATGCGATGTTCGGTCCGCCCCCTATAATACATCATTGAGGCAAACTTTGACCCTGGACTTCACAGTCAGCAGGCACATTTCCAGCCAATCAGCATACCTCCCTCCCACACCCTCCCACCTCCTATAAATAAGCAAGGGCAGCATCCATCTTAGATCATTCTGAAGCAGTGTGTGTTAGTGAGAGCAGGGAGAGCTGCTGCTGCTGCTGCTGCTGCTGTTAAGCTAGGGACAGTTGTTAGTCAGTGTTCCTGGTCTTGCTAGTCAGTGTTCTTGGTCCACTACTGCTGTAAGGACAGCATCCTGACAGCACCCCAAAAAGCCCTTCTAAGGGCTGGTATTTGTGTATTTTTTTATATATATATATATATATATATATATATATATATATATATATATAGTGTCCTCAAAAGCCCTTTTAAGGGCTGGTAATTGAGTTTTTTCTTTTTATATATATATATATATATATATATATATATATATATATATATATATATATATATCTAGTGTCCCCAAAAGCCCTTTTAAGGGCTGGTAATTGAGTTTTTTCTTTATATATATATATATATATATATATATATAGCTATTGTACACTGCAGTTGCCTGCCCGCTGTGTGTGAGAGGCCACAGACCTACCACAGACTGTACTGTGTGCACACCACACTCATTTCGGGGGGCACAGGCACAGTACCTTGCATTTTAAAAAATATTTTTTTTTTCCTCTGTCATAATTGCAGTGAGTGCTGTGTCAGGTCCACAGAGTGCACTGTACCCACTGCAGCGCACTGCCCACCACTGATATATATACGGTGGCACAGCATCTTGTTGCAAATTGAAAAAAAAAATATTTTTTATTATTGCAGTTGCCTGGGCTGCCAGTGACTGTCAGGTCCACAGAGCGTACTGTGCCCACTGCAGTGCCACTGCGTGCCCACCCACCACTGATATATACGGTGGCACAGCAGCTTGCAAAGTAAAAAAAAATATATTTTTTTTTATAATTGCAGTTGCCTGGGTGCCAGTGGCTGTCAGGTCCACAGAGTGTACTGTACCCACTGCCCAACACTCCTATAGGGTGGCACAGCACCTTGCACTCATAGTACAACACATTAAAAAAAAAATGACAGGCAGAGGCAGGCCACCCCGCAAGGGCTGTCGTGGTGCTGTGATTTCCTTAGGCCCTAGAATAATTCCCAGTGTTCAGAGGCCACCACAGACCCTGAACTCAAAAAATTCTGAGGCCATAGTTGACTGGCTTACACAGGACACCCAATCGTCTACAGCTTCCGCTCGGAACCTTAATGCACCATCCTCCTCCAGCTCAGCTTCGGGCACCTCTCAATTTACCACTCGCCAGCCCACCGGCACCAATACTAGCACCACAGCCACTTCACGTGATCCGTCAGAGGAGTTATTTTCACATCAGTTGGAAGAAATAAGTGATGCGCAACTATTAGTGCCAGAGGATGTAGATAACGGGGATATGTCTCAGTCAGGCAGCATTATACACATGGACGTACATTGTGATGATGATGATGATGATGTTGTACCTGCTGCTGCTGCCTTTGCTGAGTTGTCAAGTGAAGCGGCTGATGATGACGATGTGTCTGTGGATGTCACCTGGGTGCCTGCTCGAAGGAGGAGACGAGTTGGAAGCAGGGGGAGGAGGTCATCGCAAGGAGCTAGTGGCGCAGTCAGACAGCATGTAGATTCGGCACCCGGGGTCAGCCAGACAGCACGCCAATCAACGCAAGCTGTTGCCACCACCAAAATGCCGTCCTTGCAAAGCTCAGCAGTGTGGCATTTTTTTTGTGTGTCTGCCTCTGATATCAGCGATGCCATTTGTAACCTGTGCCAAAAGAAACTGAGTTGTGGGAAGTCCAACACCCACCTAGGTACAACTGCTTTGCGAAGGCACATGATCTCACATCACAAACGCCTATGGGATCAACACATGAGTAAAAGCAGCACACAAACTGAAAGCCACCATCCTCCTCCTGGTCCAGCATCTTCAGCCACGTCAACCACTGCTGTCCTCCATGCCCCCTATCAACAACCCGCCCCTCCGCCTCTCACCTTCAGCAGTTCCTGCTCATCTGCCCACAGTCAGGTGTCTGTCAAGGAAATGTTTGAGCGTAAGAAGCCAATCTCACAGAGTCACCCCCTTGCCCGGCGTCTGACAGCTGGCTTGTCGGAACTCTTAGCCCGCCCGCTTTTACCATACAAGCTGGTGGAGTCTGAGGCCTTCAAAAAATTTGTCGCTATTGGGACACCGCAGTGGAAGGTACCCGGCCGAAATTATTTTTCACAAAAGGCAATCCCCAACCTGTACTCTATTGTGGAAAAGGAAATCATGTCACGTCTGGCACACAGTGTTGGGGCAAGGGTCCATCTGACCACTGATAGCTGGTCTGCAAAGCACGGTCAGGGCAGGTATATCACTTACACTGCGCATTGGGTAAACCTGCTGGCGGCTGCCAAGCATGGAATGCGTGGCTCTGCTGCAGAGGAGTTGGTGACACCGCCACGACTTGCAGGCAGGCCTGCTGCCACCTCCTCTACTCCTCCTACTCCATCCTCTTTGCTAACCTCCTCGGCTGAGTCCTCTTCTGCTGTTGCATCTTGCTCCACACCAACTGCACCCCCCCAGCTCCCCAGGGGCTATTCCACATGCCGGATACGACAGTGTCACGCTGTCTTGGGGTTGACTTGCCTGAAAGCAGAGAGTCACACCGGACCAGCACTACTGTCCACCCTGAACGCACAGGTGGATCAGTGGCTGACCCCGCACCAACTGGAGATCGGCAAAGTGGTGTGTGACAACGGAAGCAATTTGTTGGCGGCATTGAATTTGGGCAAGTTGACACATGTGCCGTGCATGGCACATGTGTTGAATCTGATTGTGCAACGCTTTGTGCAGAAGTACCCAGGCTTACAGGACGTCCTCAAGCAGGCCAGGAAGGTGTGTGGCCATTTCAGGCGTTCCTACACGGCCATGGCGCACTTTGCAGATATTCAGCGGCGAAACAACATGCTAGTGAGGCGCTTGATTTGCGACAGCCCGACACGTTGGAATTCAACACTGCTAATGTTCGACCGCCTGCTCCAACAAGAAAAAGCGGTCAACGAGTATTTGTATGACCGGGGTGCTAGGACAGCCTCTGCGGAGCTGGGTATTTTTTTGCCACGTTACTGGACGCTCATGCGCAATGCCTGTAGGCTCATGCGCCCTTTTGAGGAGGTGACAAACCTAGTCAGTCGCACCGAAGGCACCATCAGCGACATCATCCCATATGTTTTCTTCCTGGAGCATGCCCTTCGAAGAGTGCTGGATCAGGCCGTAGATGAGCGTGAAGAGGAAGAGTTGTGGTCACCATCACCACCACCAGAAACAGCCTTACCATCGCTTGCTGGACCTGCGGCAACACTGGAAGAGGAGTCTGAGGAAGAGGAGTCAGAGGAGGAATGTGGCTTTGAGGAGGAGGAACACCAACCACAGCAGGCATCCCAGGGTGCTCGTTGTCACCTATCTGGTACCCGTGGTGTTGTACGTGGCTGGGGGGAAAAACACACCTTCAATGACATCAGTGAGGACGAGGAATTGGACATGAGTAGCTCGGCATCCAACCTTGTGCAAATGGGGTCTTTCATGCTGTCATGCCTGTTGAGGGACCCTCGTATAAAAAGGCTGAAGGAGAACGACCTGTACTGGGAGGCCATGCTACTAGACCCCCGGTATAAGCAGAAAGTCTCTGATATGTTACCCAATTACCGGCAGTCACAAAGGATGCAGCAGCTACAAAATAAGTTGAAAAGTATGCTTTACACAGCATATAAGGGTGATGTCACAGCACAACGGGAATCCAACAGGGGAAGAGGTGAAAGTAATCCTCCTCCTACCACCACAACCACGCCGGCAAGGACAGGACGCTTTACAGACGTCTTGTTGATGGAGGACATGCTGAGCTTTTTTAGTCCTACGCATCGCCACAGCCCTTCGGGGTCCACCCTCAGAGAACGACTCGACCGACAGGTAGCAGACTACCTTGCCTTAACTGCAGATATCGACACTCTGAGGAGCGATGAACCCCTTGACTACTGGGTGTGCAGGCTTGACCTGTGGCCTGAGCTATCCCAATTTGCCATTGAACTTCTGGCCTGCCCCGCTTCAAGTGTGCTGTCAGAAAGGACCTTCAGCGCAGCAGGAGGTATTGTCACTGAGAAGAGAAGTCGCCTAGGTCAAAAAAGTCTTGATTACCTCACGTTTATTAAGATGAATGAGGCATGGATCCCGAAGGGACTGACAGTGGGGGATGCATTTGACTAAAAAAGGCCTGGTGATGACTGAGATGTCTTGGGCTAAAAATGGTCCACACGCTGCTGTATTTAATCATTCTCTGCATGCCGGATGACTTACGTGACGTCTCCGCCACCAACTACGGTTCAAGCCGCAATGTTTTAGTGCACTTTCTGCCTTGAAAACCTCAATTTTTCAGGCCGCTGCTACAGCAGCGGCTGCAACAATACCTGCTTTTTCATGCATGTGTACATGCCTAATTTGTCTGGCCTCTGGTGCTACACTGTGGCTGCAAAAAAACAAAAAACAAAAAAAAAAGGCACATACATGTGTCAATTCCCCTTCGTGATCGTTACCTTGTCGTGGTGAAGGGGCTTGCGTATCACAATGAAGCGATCACCTCTAGGAGTGTGTTGGCACACCCCAGATGATAAGGTCGTTGCTTCATTGTGAACAGACCAAAAGCGATCCGCGGGATAATTTTTCATAGAAAAAACATTAATTTTCTTTCATTCTTTCTGCGGAGCTGGGTATTTTTTGGCCGCGTTACTGAATGCTCATGAACAATGGCTGTAGGCTCATGCGTCCTTTTGCAGAGGTGACAAACCTGGTGGTCAGTCGAACCCAAGGCAACATCATCGACCTCATCCCATATGCGTTTTATCTGGAGCGTGCCCTGCGAAGAGTACTGGATCAGGCTGTAGATGAGCATGAAGAGGAAGAGTTGTGGTCCCCATCACCACCAGAAGCAGCCTTGTCGTTGTCAATTGCTGGACCTGTGGCAACGCAGAGAGAGGAGTCTGAAGAAGAGAAGTCAGAGGAGGAAGGTGGCTTTGAGGAGGTGGAATACCAGCCACAGCAGGAGTCCCAGGGGGCTTGTTCTCACCTTTCGGGGACCCTTGGTGTTGTACGTGGCTGGGTGGAGGAAGAGACCTTCAATGATGTCAGTGAGGACAAGGAACGGGACATGGCTAGCTTGGTATCCAACCTTGTGCAAATGGGGAGTTTGCGGTTGTGCAAATGGACTGACTGACTGTTAAACGGGGAGTTTGGTCTGTCAGAGTTTGGTCTGTCACTGTGAAGCGGGCGTAACCCTTACACTACTTGACCGATACAACATCATACCTGATCGTATTCACACACTGGATGTTTTAAAGCACGTTATTCCAAACAATTTAGGAATGTTAGGTGATTTATGCCCTTTATGGATCAAAACCCGACTCTGCGTCAACTACGTAATTTTCCATGGGAGTTTTGCCATGGATCCCCCTCCGGCATGCCACAGCCCAGGTGTTAGTCCCCTTGAAACAACTTTTCCATCACTATTGTGGCCAGAAAGAGTCCCTGTGTGTTTTAAAATTCGCCTGCCTATTGAAGTCTATGGCGGTTCGCCCGGTTCGCCGGTTCACGAACATTTGCCGATGTTCGCGTTCGCCGTTCGCGAACGGCGAATTTTAGGTTCGCGACATCACTAGTGCTGCGGGCATGCTACATGCCCGCAGCACTGCATCTCCTGTAGTATGCCCGCAGACCCGCATTCTCTTGTACCATGCCCGCAGACCCGCATTCTCCTCTACCATGCCCGCAGCACTGCATTCTCTTGCACCATGCCCGCAGCCCCGCATTATCCTGCACCATGCCCACAGCCCCGCATTCTCCTGCACCATGCCCGCAGCCCCGCATTCTCATGCACCATGCCCAAAGCCCCGCATTCTCATGCACCATGCCCTCAGCCCTGCATTCTCCTGCACCATGCCCACAGCCCCGCATTCTCCTGAACCATGCCCGCAGCCCCGCATTCTCATGCACCATGCCCAAAGCCCCGCATTCTCATGCACCATGCCCGCAGCCCTGCATTCTCATGCACCATGCTCAAAGCCACGCATTCTCCTGCCCATGCCCACAGCACCGCATTCTCCTGCACCATGCCTGCAGCCCCACATTCTCCTGCACCATGCCCGCAGCCCCGCATTCTCCTGTACCATGCCCGCAGCCCTGCATTCTTCTGCATTATGCCCTCAGCACTGCATTCTCCTGTACCATGCCCGCAGCACTGCAGGGCACTGTGGCACTATAGACAGTAGAAACCCTGGTGCGCTCATCTGCCCAGTGTCTACTGCTCTGTCCTGCTCCTGCTGTCACTCCGTACACACTCATACCTCTCTGACTGCTTTCATAGTCCTATAGAATGTGGGGGCCTCTTGGAAGGCGTGATTTATTTATTTTTTTTTTGGGGGGGGCAGTATTTCATTCTTGGACCCAGGCAGCACAATGTCTTGGGCCAGCCCTGCCTGGACCTGTTGATCGGTCCTGACCAATCCCAGACCTATCTGTGCCTTTGAAATGTAAACACAGGCACAGAAATGACCCTTTCTCTCCTCCCAAAATCCTTTTTGGATTCATCGAGAGAAGAGAGGTTTAAAACTGTAAGTACTGCACCAAGCACCCACATAGATAGGCACATTTAACCCCCAATCACCCCCCGCCCCCCCCCCCGCAGCCCTGCCCTTTCCAGGGGACCGACAAATAGATCGAATAGCACAGGCGGTAGTGGCTCTTCTGTCCCCCACTATTAAAGAATCAGTGGAAATGGCAGTAACCGCGGGCATGCTGGAAATAAAAAAAAAAAAGCTTGGGGAACACACACACAGGCTTCAAGAAGCCGAAAATCGCAATCTGGAGGATGAACTCTACCAATCCCATTCCCTGTAACAAACACAGGAGAAGACCAACCAATATATTCTCCAAAAATTGGAGGACCTTGAAAATAGGGCAAGAAGGAACAATTTAAGATTCATAAGGGTCCCGGAATCTATGGCTCCATCGGCTATCCCCGACTTATGCGCCAGGAAAATCCCAGAGGCCCTAGGGCTGCAAGGAACCTGTGTGGTGGAGAGGGCGCACCGTATGAGTCTTTATTCCTCTGACTGCACAGCCCCGCAACCTATCATAGCCAGATATTTAAACTACGCCGACAAATCAGCCATGCACCAGAAATTCAGGCAATCCAAGTCCTTCCAGATCGATGGTACAAGGATCCTGATCTTTGCTGACTATTCGTTCGAAGTGGCCAAGAAAAGGAAAGCCTTCCAAACTGTGCACTCTAAACTGCATCATGAACAGATCAAATTCACACTAGCATACCCGGCCATACTTCGGCTAAGATCTCCAAGCGGCAATCAGCTTTCATTTCAAGATCAAGCGGAAGCAGAGTCCTTCATCAGTTCTCTACCTACTGACGGTCAGGGCCCACCGGCACATAAAATGTCTCCGGTTCCTCAGGACACTAGTCCAGAGGAGCCCTCGTAAGGAATCTCCTAAACGCCCCAAATACTCCTCTGTGGTCAGCTCCAATCTGCCAGACTCCAGTCAATGAACACTGTTCCTGTTAGCAAGTTTGTGCCAAATCTTTAGGTAACTCTCCTCCAGTGTCTTTGTTATCTCTATTGCTGGGGCTGGGTTTTCCTATTCCCCCTTTGGTTCCCATCTGTTTTTTCCCAGACTGCTGCTCTCCCGCACTGTCATGGGTTCCTGGTTTTGTGTTTATTTTGCCATCTGCTTTTTCCCTCCATGCTGTCTTTGTGTAGGTTGGGGGCGACTTCTCCAGGGCCTCATGTTTATGACTCCTTACGTCACACTTAAACGGGGCTGAGCTTCTTTTGTCCCTCTACCCGCTTGGGTCCATGCCTAAGGTAATGACCACCCTTCACCTTGACAGCATGTGGAAAAAAGTGAAGTTCCAAGAGGTTTTTGGTATGTTATGTTATGTTTATTGCTTAATTTTCTATTACCATGCCCTCTCCCCCACCCCCTATCACTAAGGTTCCATGTTTGGTATGTCAACTCCCCAGGTCTTCCTGCCCACTACCTTTTCACCGTCTTCCCCAGGTATCGCTCCTGTCGTCTCTAGTCCTATTTGTCAATGATGTAGAAAGATCACCCCTGCTACAGTATATACCCTTATCTCCACCCATACCCCCATGAGAGTTGTCTCATGGAATGTTAGGGGTCTAAGATCCCCCATTAAACGCATGAAGGTTCTACGCCACCTTAAGAGACTCAAGACGGACATTGCACTAATCCAGGAATCCCACCTATCATCGGCCATTTTTTTCCGTATGCGCAAACTTTGGGTGGGGACAGTTTTAGGTTCGGAGGCTCTTGGCCGAAATGCTGGAGTTCTTCTACTAATCCACAAAAACATTTTGTTCAAACTTCTGTCTTCGGTCACTGATAACAACGGTCGAGTCATATCCGCCCATGTAAAGTTAAACGGTAGGGAATTGGTCTTGACAAATGTTTATGCCCCCAATACTCCTGACCCAACCTCTTACCGAGATTTGACGACTCGGATCCTTCGACTCCCTCAAGCCCCGCACCTGATAGGCGGCGATTTTAACTCCACTTTTGACCCTCTCTTAGACAAATCTCGCTGCAGTCCTTCCATCACTCGTACCGAAGCATCAGAACTAATGCCCCTAGCGTCTTTCATGGACTCCCTGAAACTGACTGACATCTGGCGTCTCTATCATTCCACTGATAGGGAATACTCTTTATACTCCCCCCTCACAATGTCTTCACTAGAATAGACTATTTTTTTGTTCTGACAACCTCCTACCCAGACTGGAAGACTCTGATATACACAACATAGTTATCTCGGATCATGCCCCTGTCTCTCTCTCCCTAGACCCCCCTGACCTACAAGCTACCTCCCACCTCCGGCGTTTCCCTTCTTATCTACACGACAATACAGACTTCCAAAGCTTCCTGACCCAGGCATGGGAAGAATATTCCCTGGATAATCTCCCTCATACATCCAATCCCAGCCTCTTCTGGGAGGCTGGCAAGGCTTATCTCCACGCCCGTATAATATCATATGCCGCTGCCTTTAAAAAATTGGCCTCTCAAAATTATAAACAGGCCAGCGAGCGGCTACGTCTCGCTCAACGTACACTGCTGTACGATGATTCATAGGACGGATTGGGCGATGGCCAAAAAAGCTTTTTACACATGGGCAGACAAAATCAAAATCATTAGGTGAGCACATCTATCTGCCACGCTTCATAGGTTTGGCAACAAGGCCGGCAAGCTCCTTGCTAGACTCTGTGGGACCTACACATATCACCTCCCTAAGGGACTTTGGGGTAAAGTGGATAATACGGCTTAAGGGGTACGGTCTATAATACACAAATTCTACACCTCCCTCTACTCACCTGACCCCTTTGACATAGACATAGCCAAATTGTTTCTGTCGGACGTTTCCTTACCCACGATATCTCCTGACCAATTGGCCCAACTAAATGCACCCATCTCCCTATTAGACATCACTAATACAATAAAACTGTTGGCCCCTAATAAGGCTCCGGGTCCGGATGGACTTACAGGGGAATTCTATAAAACCCTATCGTCGGTTATTGTTCCAACGTTACTTGAAGTTTATTCAGCTGTATGGTCTGGAGGCCCCTACCCCCTTACCGGGAATCAAGCCATAATCAAACTTCTCTCCAAAACCAGGTTCATTTCACTCGGACATTTATAAACCGTTTTTGAATCTGACCTCTTCACATCTTGCATCCTCCACTGCATCAAACTGGTCAAAGGATTTTGACGTGGATAATGTTGTGGACAAAATTTTCCAAGGATACAAAGCGACTCTGCGCTTGATGCCAAATGACACCTGGAGGGAAACTCAACTGAATCTTCTTCATCGGGCCTATATTCCTTTTGGGTCTGGAAAAGACAACCCCCTTTCCAACACATGCCCCCTTTGCTCCTCATCTAGACCGTCTCTAAAACACAGACTGTGGGAGTGCTCTTTCATCTCTATTTATTGGGACCAAGTCTTTTCATTCATAAGTGGGATTACGCTACTTCATCTCCCCAAGGACCCTCTCCTCTTCATTTTCGGTTATTGGGACAAACAATTGCAAGTGTGGTCAAGACGTTCCTCTTCATTCTCCCATACTTGGATATTGACCTGCCTCCTGGTAGCTAGAAGAGCTATTCTTGATAACTGGATATCTCAGACATGCCCTCCTATCTCCCAAATCAAACGGGATCTTCTTCGAAACCTCCGTTATGATCAGCTCAATACAGACTTCAACCACAAGTCATCTGCTGCACGCTATTTCACTAAATGGCAGGATTTTCTTGCTTCATTACCCAAGGATGAGAACTTTGACTCGTTTCACGATACCTTTATCTACTCAGACATTTACAAATTCTCTGGTAGTACTAGGCTCAAGACCTTCTCCCCCGCCCCTCACCACCCCCTCTGTTCCCTTCCTCTCTCACATTTCCCGCTTGTCATAGGGCAATTTTTTTCAGATCCATCCAGATAGGTTTGTCGTATGTCTGGCTCACCCTATGGCTCCCCAAATCCCCCTACCCCCTTTTCTTCTCTTATCTTATCTTGAACATTGCAATGTGGTTTTGTTCATGGTTTTTTTCCCTGTTTATTAACAAAATAAAAATTTGTTAAAAAAACAAAAACAAGAAAAATATATATAAAATGCCAAAAACAGCGCTTGCAATAGTGTAAATACCAAAAAAATGGGTAAGTGTAAAGAACGTCAATTAATAAGAAGTAGGTATTCATATAGTGTAAAGTACAATTGTGCGATACCAAATATTAACAACAAATGCCATCAATTAATGGCAAAATTAAAGTGCAATAGTGCCAAAACTGAATAGCAATAATTTTGTGCATAAAGTGCAATAGTACTTGCTGCAAAATACAATAAACAGCACAAATACAATAACTGGTGCTAAGGTGCAGAAAGTGGTATAAAATTTCCAAAATTAGGTAAACAGTCCGACTTAAAGTGCAGCTCAAATAAGGTGCTGAAGCCAGAAATAAGGTGCTATGGTGCTCCACACAGTGGAAAGGTGCTTCAAAAACCCTTTTGGGGATCCATTCACCGGAACTAAATGGTTAATGAGCCTTGAAAATGGGAAGAACCAGTGATCCTCCAGCACAGTATGTCCCCTTCTGGGGTTACCCAAAGGATAGATGTGCCTCTGAAGTAAGTAGGTCAATAGATCTCCAATGTTGTGAAACCATCCGATGTCACTCAAAAAGGAAGGAATGGACCAAAATAGTGAAGCTTGCAAAGTATCTTTTATTTGAATACAAGATTAAAAATACTCACACATGATAAAGGGTAAAAGCGTATGTAAGGTATGAAAACCACATCAGAACAAACGATCCCGTCTCCTTCCGGGAACGCAGCCAAAGTGACATTGTGTGGTTGCCGTCTGCCGGAAGTGCGTCGACACGTTTCGCCTGCCTACAAGGGGCGTTATCAAAGACATCACTTCCGCTTACAGCAATGCAATTTATAATGCTCCTAAGGATGCCATAGTTACTTGAGCACCAATCAAATTGTGCCGCCAGATTGGCACGAGAAGAAGTTCTTTTTTTTTGTCTAAAAACTTTTATTGAAAGTGTTTCGGTACAAAACATATAATGCATAATAAAACATCCATACATCATATATAAAGTTTTGTAATATGCATATAAAAATAGAAATCCAAAAAAAAAAAAAATAAATGTTCTCTTCTTCTTTTTAGAAAAACCAACTGTAATATCCTCAGTCCTAGCAAGATAATTAAGTATATCAATATCAATAGTATTCAGAAACATACATATGGTATAATGAGGTAAAGGTTAATGCAAACATATAGTATTAGGGATTAACTGGAGGTGCAACAATTTGTGAAGCTTTATACGTGAGCCAAGGGTTCCATTTTAGGTCATATATGTGTTTGGTGTTAGTAATGGAGTGTTGTAAATACTCCATATGTCTTATTTCCTCAATTCTGCTAAGAACCTGTGGTAAGGGGACAAAATCTTTTTTCCATTGTAGAGCGATTGTCCAGTGGGTAGCTACACAGAACGTATGAACAAGTTGTTGGAATTGGGAGGGCGTATCGTGTATGTTCCGGAAAAATATGCAGTGGAAGTGTGTCAGTTCAAGACTCTTACCGGCCATCTTGTCCACAATCTTGAACAGTTCAGACCATACTTGTTTGACCCTGTCACATTCCCAGAATATATGTAAGAGTGTTCCAAGGTTTGAACAACCACGGAAACATAGAGGGGAGGTGTCTGGAAAGAATACATTTAATTGAACCGGCGTGTAGTACCACCTGGTGAATAGCTTAACCGCTGTCTCTCTAATAGAGAGAGATCTGGTGCATTTGGGCAAGTTTGACCACATTTGAGTCCATTCATCAACCGAGTACACCTTATCAAGGTCTGTCTCCCACTTCAACATATATGATAGTTTAACATCCAAGTGTCGAGAGTTAAGATCATTGTATATGATAGAGATGAGACCTCTGCCCCCAGGTGTTGCAGAGCAGGTATGTTCGAAGAGTGTTACCGGAGAGCCGGAGGGTTTAGGTAGAGATGATTCAAAGAATTGCCTAATTCGTAGATAGTTTGATTCCTCAGAGTCTGGCATGTTGTATGAGTTAGAAAAATGGGCAAAAGGAAGAAATACTCCTCCATGGTAGAAATCTGAAAGTTTAATTATATTTCTATCTATCCATTGCGAAAAATCCGAAGGGGAGGCAAAAGCTTCCACAAATCTGGGGTCTCCTAGGAATGAGGCTCCCGGAGGAGGGTTGGAGGTCAGAGATCCCTCCTTTTTAAACTTATTCCAAAGTTTTAAGGAGTCTGAAACTATAGTATTTCGCGGAGAAATCCGACTCACCCAATTACCCGTGGACCACAGTATACTCGGGAGATGAAAGGGGGCTACTGACTGCTCCTCAAATCTAATCCAAGGGGCGGTAGGAGAATGGATATTCCATTGGGTTAGTTGGGATAATCTGCATGAGACATAATAGTACCACAACTGTGGGAAGCCCAGGCCTCCCAGCCTGTGAGATCGATAAAGTATGGCTTTATTATATCTAGGCTTCCTGCCATTCCAGACAAACTTATTTATGATTGATTGGATCTTAGAGATGTAACCCTTCGAAAGGGCAATTGGAAGAGATCTAAACAGGTAGAGGATTTTAGGGAGTATGGTCATTTTAATGGCGGTGATTCTTCCAAGGAAGGAAAGGGAGTATGAGGACCACATTTGTAGGGTGCTTCGGATTTTGTTTATTAATGGGGGAAAGTTGCTTTGAAAAAGCGAATCATAGGACCTAGTTAGTTGAATTCCTAGGTAAAGAATTGAGTCAGAGGGCCACGTAAATGGGAACTGATTTCTCAGAGATTCCACCTCCAACTGTGTAAAATTGATCGGAAGGGCCGTTGATTTAGATATGTTAATGTGAAGACCTGAGAGGGCGTCAAATGAGTTAAGTAATTGTAGCAAGTTCGGAATCGATGTGCAGGGGTTCGAAAGAAATAGAAGGGTGTTGTCTGCATATAGATTAAGTTTGAATGTTTCATTCCCTTTGTCGTATCCCATAATGTTTGGGTTTTGTAAAATAGCGATCGAGAGGGGTTCTAATGCGAGGGCAAATAAAAGGGGGGAGAGGGGGCAACCCTGTCTGGTTCCCCTGCCTAGTGGGAAGAAGTCAGAGTTACAACCAGGGATTCTAACTCTAGTCTTGGGGTTGTGATACAGTGCCGAAAATCCATTAACAAATTCACCGCCAAAACCGAATTTGGACAATACCAATTGCAGAAATTGCCATGAGACACTATCAAATGCCTTATGAATATCCAAGCCTAAAAGAAGTCGTTTTTTGTTGAATAATTTTGCGTCCTGAATAATGTTGCATGCTAACCTTATGTTATCAGTGATCTGTCTATCTGGTATAAAGCCTGTTTGATAGGGTGAAATTAGGGTGGTGATGATGGGTGAAAGTCTATTAGACAATATTTTACTGAATAATTTGAGGTCATTATTTATGACTGATATTGGTCTGTAATTTTGTGGGTTGGAGAGATCTTTATTGGGTTTTGGTATTAATGACATATTGGCCAGTAGCATTTCATCTGGGAATTTGCCTCCTTGTAATACGAAATTAAATAAACTAGTGAGTTTAGGGGCAAGAATTGTGGCAAATTTTTTATAGTATATGGCGGTATAACCGTCTGGGCCTGGCGCTGAGGAGTTTTTAAGACTTTTAATGACCTGTACTATTTCCTCAGTCGTAATGGGAGTGTTTAATTTAGTAATCTGTGCAGGGGTTAATTGTGGTATTGGTAAGGAGTCCAACCAGTCTTGAGTAATGTGTGATGAGGCTTCCGTAGGGGGAGAGAGTAGGTTAGAGTAAAAATCTTCAAATAACTTTACCACTTCCCTAGGATGTGTTGTAATTCGACCAGAGGGGGTGTTCAGTTTGTATATATGCGGAGGTTTGATTGCCTGATTCAGCTTCCTGGCAAACATGGTGGAGGCTGTGTTACCGTGGAGGAGAAATCTGGCTTTGGAATATCGCAATGATTTTTCAGCATTATAGGATAGTATATTATTAAGCTCTTTCCGTTTCTCATCAATTTTTATTCTGATTTAGTTATCGAGAAGGGTATTTGGGTTCTTATGTAGTTTATCGAGTTCTATGGAGAGAGTATGAATAGTTTGGGTGCGAATTTTGTTTTGGGCAACTGCTTTAGTGATCAAATTGCCTCGCATAAAGGCTTTGTGTGTGATCCATGTGTTAGCAACAGAGGTGTCCTGGTCTTGGTTAAGGAGAAAGAATTCGCTGAGTGCTGCCGTCAAGTCCTGTTCCACCACCACATCTGAAATCAGAGATTCATTTAATCTCCACGAATATGGAGTAGGGGAAAGGCCTATGAATTTTGTTACGAAGGAGACAATGTGGTGGTCCGACCACACACAATGACATATTTCAGCAGAGAGCGAATTCGCTAAGATAATCGGCGAGCAAAAAATATAATCAATTCTGGCTGATGTGTTGTGGGGGTTAGAAAAGAATGTGAATTCCTTAGCTCCTACGTTAAACGCGCGCCAGGCATCTATCAATTGGAGCTCCTGAATTTTCCTAGTAATTGATTTCGGGAAAGTTTTGGCTGAGGAAGTTGGATTACTTCTGTCCAGAGCAGGGTGTGCCACCATGTTGAAATCTCCACCCAAAATTGTGTGTGAGGAGTGATATTTCTCTAGTGTTGTAAAAAACTTGTGGAAAAATTGTGTGGAAGAACCGTTTGGTGCATACACATTTGCAATTGTTAGTTCTTTCCCCATGATTCTTCCTTTCAAAATGATAAACCTACTATCTGGATCCTTATATAAATCCTGAAAGGGGAATGATTTGTGGATAAAGATAGCTACTCCCCTGCTTTTGGAGGGATATAATGTGTAATAAGCTTGATTGTAGGCCTTGTGAAAGTATTTGGGGTGACTAGACTCTGCGAAGTGAGTTTCTTGGACCAATATAATTTTAGCGCCCAACCTTTTATAGTTGTGAAAGGCTTTACTTCTCTTTATGGGTGTGTTAAAACCCTGCACATTATGGGAAATACATTTAATATTCATTTTGCACTACAAGAACAGTTAGTCTGAATTGATTGTCAGGGATTGAAATTAGATCGTTCTTGGTGAACCGTAAGGGGTCAGGAGGTCTATGCATTAACCGAGAGTAGTGTATGTAATATAGTTCTGAAATAGGTACAAAAATGAGAATAAAATAATGTTGGTAAAGTAGAGTATTTTGCCGTATGGATGACGGCTGTGTAGCAAAAATGAAGAGAAAATTCGTCAATTCCAAAAAAAAGTTATAACATGAATAGTTGAACATTCTTTTAACCTTGGATCAGATTACCTATAGGTAACTGAAGATAAAGAAAAATTAACCGGAGAGGGGAACTCTCCTAAAACAGCTCCCATGAAGCCACCAGCCAATTAAAAGCCAGCTGATCCCACGTGAGCTGAGTGGGGGAAACATGACCGTAAATTTGTTTTAACTCTGAAACTTTGTAACACGCATATTGAAAATATTGCATTAACAACCTCACAAATGCAACTTCGAAATACATAAAGTTCTGTGATTATGAATGTAGCCTCTCACAGAAACCATAAACAGAGAGGGAGAGGAAAAAAAAAAAAAAAAATTTTGGCAAGGGGAAGATTACTGCAGTTCAAACTTCAGACATAAGATGCCAGTATAGTAGCAATGTCATGGTTTCCCTTACCACCCGCGCCCAACATCAATGTCCAACATAGGCAATCTCAGGGTAGGGATCCATGTGCTTTTTCCGGATGGACAGTCACATCTTGTTTCTTGATATCTGTATGGGGAGACAAAAACAAAACAGAGAAAAAAAAAAGATTTTTAAAGGTCTCTGCTTGTGAAGAGAGTAGGCGTTAACCTATTTTAAAATGTTCAACCAATTTCGTTCCTGAATCTGCGACGACCTCTTCTGGAAGCCGGAGTTTGCCACAAGGGAGAGAGCCTCGGCGAGGCAGGAGGTTGAGGGATCGTAGAGGGGTCCAACAAACCCAACTTGATTAAAATTTCTTGGCCTTCTGGTACGTTTGTGGCGATGTACGTGGAACCGTTATGAGGAATGATGAGTTTAAAGGGGAATCCCCAGCGGTATCTCAGGTGTGCGGATTGCAGGACAGATGTGACATCCTTCATCTCACGTCTTCTTTCCAGGGTGGCTAGTGAAATATCCGGACAAATCTGGAGACGATGCCCGTCGATCATAATATTCTGCGAATTCCTGGCAGCTCTCAAGATTTCTTCTTTAACCAGAAAATCTTTCATGCAGAGAATTATGTCTCTGGGTGGTTTGTCTGCAGGCGGTTTAGGGCGAAGAGCATGATGAATGCGGTCGCAGATGAAGTGACTCTCGTCATGTTCGGGTAGTAAAGACTTGAAAAGTCTATTGACTGTAGGGACCAGCTCTGTATAGGTCTCAGGGAAACCTCTCAACCTCAAGTTATTTCTTCTATTTCTGTTATCGAGGTCTTCAACCTGAGACTGGAGATGGGTGAAAGCGGAGTTCAACGCTTCATGATCCCTGCTGAGCTCTTTGTACGCGAGACACAGTTCATCGTGTTTTGTTTCTAGCCTGTCGGTTCTGCCACCTAAGGCCGCTATCTCCTGAGAAAGTGTTGTGGCGGTTTTATCCAGTTCTGTTTTGAACTTAGAGGCCAATTTATTGTACATAGCCTCCAGACTGCTCTCCAGACTGCTCCCCAAGTCCATTTTGGTGAGAGGTACGGTTTGATTATTGGTAGATGCATTTTGTTGTGAGGAATCATGCTGTGAAGACATGACGGTATTGTGCTTCATTATGGAGGGACTGTCAGAAATGACCTGGGGTCTACCGCAGCTCTCCCTTGTTGTCAGCAGATAATGTGTTAGGGATGTCTTGGGTGATTTGCGATTTTTTTTGCGATTGGAAGACATGCAAGGTATCTGCGATTTGTAGGGGGTGATATATATGGTTGTCAAATAGTATTCTTATGGCCCCTGAGGTTGATAGTTATAATTCACCACATAGATCTGTGCGTTTAAGTAAACATATTTTTCCCCGCCACTCCTACGCTCTTTAAGTTAGTGTCACATATCAGCTGGATTCAGTAGCTTTGTGGGTGAATAGGGAAGTTATCTGATGCTGTATAGTATAAAGTATACAGAGCCGCCAAAGTGCAATACTTTAAATCACAAACTGGTACACAGAATCTATGGTGCAATACTCTGCAGGTGGTAAGAGCCAGAAGGGACCGGAAATACTACAGTCTCAAGAATAAACTTTTGTGATTGTAAAAATCAGTGGCAATGAGACAAGCATGAGTTCATAGAGTTTGGTGGGTGAAGGGGAATGACAGGACCTCTTTCTAGTTGTTGGCAACCATTTTCTAGCTTGACCTGTGTAACACCATCTTCTTTCTTACAACTCTGACTTGTAATGACTTGTTTCAGTTAAGGTTACTTTAAGTCTTTAGTTAAACACGAACAATGACCTAAGTAAATCACCCGATATGTTTTTTCAGTGTTTTCACACCTTAGCTAAAGATACATTCTTTATCGCACATTAACTTCCTCTTTAGTTATACTAAGTCTTAGGGTCTAGACAAGGCATATTTTGCAATTTCTAACGAACATTCTGTATTAACCCATTGTTCTACTTTTGTGAGACATGACTCTTCCTGAGAGCACTCATTCCCCCCTCCCAACTGTATTTCCTGTTCAATTCTGTGTATAATAGTTACACCGCTTTGCAAATAAAGTTAAGAATGTTTTAGACTGAGCAGTGGTTGCACGTGTCTTCTTTAACAGGATAAAACATTCTCCAGAGCTCTGCTTTATTTTGCATAGAACAGACTAGATTTAGCCAATAAGTCAGGGACTTATGATATACATATACATTTAAGGTATCTAGGGTGAATATTAAGAGAAATCACCAACAGAATTGGGGGCTCGTCCGGGATCGGAGAGAGAGCGGCCATCACGGGTCCAAGGATTCACCGGTCTGGGTAAGGAGATATTTTATTTTATCTGTTTGCCTGTCCGGTGGGACTTGGCCGTTTGGCCCTGGTTCCGTTCTTTGAGCCATAGACACCAAACGCTCAGGGAGCGTGTTGGATAATAGAGCAGCTCTGGGAGATGCTCTGGATCTTTACATATATATATATATATATATATAGAGAAGCTTCAGGGAAGCTTGAATACTAATATATATATATATATATAGAGGCTTCAGGGAAGCCAGAATAATATTTTTCAGGGAAAGATATTATATGTTAGGTTGTTGAACCTGAATACGTTCTGGGAATGTATCGAGACAGTGTCTCTGGGAGACACAGGATTTGTCATTTATAAGGAAAGACAATATCCGGGGCTTCTGGGAAGCCCAGGGGATTTTTTCTCGAGAAGAATCCCGTTCCTCTGGGAGGGACAAATAAAACGTCTCTGGGAGGCGTTGAAGCTGTCTTCAACAAAGACAGTATTTTTTATTTGGGTTTCAGGGAAGCCCAGGGGGTTTTAGGAAAACCCCGTTCCTTTAGTGAATAATAAATAGATGTCAGTCTGTTCTGTGTAGAAAACAAATACTTTCCTTTTCTTGCTTATATCTTTCTATCGCATAGAAACTGTAAGATTTAGAGTATAAGATAATTTGTTTGTGTGATCTAAAAAAGCTTATTTAGTAAGTAGATAAGTTCGTTCATCACGTGATTATTTTGTTATTTCATTTGAAAATATTGTCATATTGTATTGGAGTATTATATTGCTGGTTTGACATATATGGAAACTGTATCTATAATTATATATGACTTGTAAAAATTGCGCCTGCTGACTGTTAATATAACACACTGTTCTGATAGCGACAGTTTCATTATTACTGTAAAAATTGACTGACCGATCGTAGGTTATCAGACAAATCAAGATAAATGTTTATTATGTGTATTGTTTGTTTGTCTATAATGGTAGGAAAGCCTTCTTTATAGCCACTATACCTGGGAGTATAAGGTGTAATTTACATTCACCAAATGGCTTTTCAGGAGGGTTTTTAACCATAAAGAGGGTCTATGGACCCAGATACATTTAAATGATTTTGTGAATGTGTAAATCTTAGAGACATGTTTTGTTTATGCTTTTGTGAAATTATACTGAAGGTTTAGGTCTGATGCTGGCCATACATGATACAATTTTCTTACAATTTTCAGTGCGGTTTTCTTTAAATTTACCTTCAGCTATGTAGTACAAACCTCTGCCTAATTGAATACAGATGAATATGTTAATTTTGACCTCTTATGTGGTTTGTGGTGGATCTAACAGAAAATTGTACGATAAAGAGTTGTCCGGACATGTGTGGCCAGCCTTAGAGATATTAGGATACAAGTAAATCTTTTAGTAAATGTTTAGTTGTAATGTAAAGTACATGGAAAAAGTGGGGAGAATTGGTTTATTTATGCCCCGTATTAGTACAATAGAATAGGAAAAAAGCTACGTAGAGCTATTAGAAGTGAAAGTGAAAGTCTTTAAATACGTAGATATAGACCACAGCGATTGCCTATAGACAGAAGACGGGTGAGAATTTGGCGTTTTTGGGCAGTGAAGTGTCATTGCTGAGTAGCACAGTCTTAGAATTCAAACATTTGCCGTTAATTTAAAGTCACAGTACATGTTAATTGTAAAACAGCAAGTTTCTGATTGGGCTACTAAAACTTTGTAAGGTTTTCAAAAAGTCATAACAGAGAGCGATGCAACTGGCTCTTTTGATCTGTCTAAAGAAAAGCAGCCTGTCAGGGCGCATTTTCAAGGGCGATATCAGAAGAGGTAAATAAAAGAGTAGGACATTTTCAACATAGGCCCCCCTACAATAATAATATTACCTTACAAATACCCCTGACCACACCTGCACCCCACGGTTTAATTCTCCAAGGCAGGTGTAGTTTTCTTCCTAATGTCAGACAAGCAGAAAATGTTTATGTGTCAGATACATTTAAAACTACTACATTTCCTTACACGAGGGGAAAAGAGGGGGGGGGTCACTGCTGCAAATGCACTTCTGCATTAGTTCCCTAATTCAGAACAGTCGTAGAACAAACGGTCTCAGCATGCCTACACATATACAATTATTTTTATAGAATTTTTTAGAAGTTTTGCCTTTTATACATTTGTGCCCATCTGGTATGAGCGTAGTAATAATGAATAAAAACACTATTTTATTAGGAAAAAATATAAATTGCTGTTGTCGGTAGGATATTTTGAAGTTATTTTTTATAGAATTATAGATAATGAAAAATTATATTTTGCAAATGTTCCCCTATGTGAAGGGGAGCCTTCCTGCAAAATTTTGAAAATTGGCTATTTGCCAAGAAAGCGTTCAAATGTCATATCTTTATTCCTGTTATAATTATGGAATTTATTTTTGGACAGAAAGAGCTACCGCAATTAGTGTGACCATTGGACCCTGTTGGCACAGAGCCAAAAGTTTCAAATCAGATTAACTTTTTATCCGATTATAGTTTTTAAATTATATTTTACGGGTATCCTCTATTAAAAGAGGGGAACCTCTAGCCGGATTTTTGTTAGAATCTGAAAAAAAAAAAAAAAAAAAAAAGTTTTTTGGAAAATTGGCACTAAGCCAAAAAGTTTTTTAGTTCTTTATCTGATCATAGCATGCAAGTGGTATCTGATGTGCCATCTCTACTGACAGCCATACCATCCGATGCTACCCACTTTACAGTGATTGGTTTAAGTAGTGTGTTTTTTTTCAAGCGTCCTATTGGACGAGGAGACACAGCCATCTTTGTTTCTTATTTTTTCAGTCCAGGTAACTTACCTGGTGTAGAAATGCCTTAGGGCCAAGCAGACAATTCAATTGTCCGCTCTATAGTTCTCCAGACCATGCAAGAGGGGATGGACACCTGCTCATGGGTCTGTCCCGCTACAATATGTATATGACATATGTAGTCACTCTGTGGAGGCCAGTCAGAGCGAGTGAGTTTATTGAAGAAATGTACATGTATGTGGAAACAAAGTGTCACAGGAATTATGACAATGGTGTCAGGAAAGTGTTGTTTATCTTGGTTTTGTTCTCACAGGTGATAGTAGAGTCAGTCATATAAGAAGTGGGTCTTGCCCGCCCACAGGATCATTAATTGTTATGGATCCAGACTGCTCCTATCTATAATAACATTTTGAGACAAACCACAGGTCCAGAAATGTCACAAGTAATGTTGAATGCGTTTATATATCTGAAAAATGCTATGGTTGTAGCGCCTGCACTGGGCCTCCCAAATCATGGAAAAATGTTTTGTGTTTATGCAAGGGACAATTGTAAGACCATGACAGGTATACTTGCCCAGGAGTATGGTGGTAAACTTTGCCCTATAGTTTTTTGTGCAAAGATGGTCGCAGTCCAGGCCTAAGGCATGCCTGAAGTGACTCCGAACATAGTACATAGCATCTTGTGAGATGGTAATAGGGATGGCTACATCATTTGCCCTAGGTAGGCCCCAGTTTTAAATGGGCTTCTGGTATTGAAAGGTTGTGTTACTCCACAACATAATATATAGGCAGCCATAGAGGGAGCAGAGGATGTTTTTGTAGTTAATTTCCTGCTCCAAGCCAAAAGATCACACATTATTGAAGCTACAAACACATACTACAGAACAAGTTTTAAGGACTTAGGTAATGTTTTAGAAAAAGTTGAGAGTAGCCTTTTTCTAAAAGAGGGGAGATCTTGTGTGTATCCTCGCAGCTAGCGCCCCACTGTTTATTGCCTAGTATTATGGAATAGGACACAGGGGGAGGGAAAGAACATATGAAGTATTACTGAGAGTTTAGTGCAAGCATATGTTGCTAGATGCATCACCTGTATTAGGAACAAACAATCCAAACATGAGCATCTCCAATACCCAAACAAACCCATTCACACATCTACAAATAGATTTCACATATAGGCCCAAAGCAGGGAAGAAATAAGAGTTCTTTTTAGTCAAATAGTGGACGTGTTCAGCAGATGAGTGGAAGTTTTTAGGACCACAAAAAGGGAGATGCCCACACGGTGGCGCGCATCAGGAGATTATTCCTGGATGGGGGTGCCTGCTTTGAATTAGGTTTAATTATGCTCCAATTTTCATATCAAAAATATGCCAGGAACTAGTTAAAATCTTGAAAATAGATTATTATCCGCAGAGTTCAGGTATAATGGAAAGAATGAATAGCACAAATAAAGAGTAATTGAAACTTAAGAATCAAGTGGAACGGAACGAAAAGTTGCTCGCACCTTTTCTTTTCTTTTTACAGGAAAATACCCATCCCTTCAGAGAAGGAGACGTAGTGGTGATGAAGCTGCTGCCCAAAGGAAAGAAGCAAAAGGATTTCGCCTACGGCCCAGAGACCACTGTGGTAGCAGTTACCAGGACCGCTGTCTTGACCGAACACAGCCCTACTTGGATCCATGCCACTAGAGTGAAGTTGGTGCAGACAGGACCTGAGCCAGAGGATCCAGAAGCAAGCAAGAAGGTACTAACGGGGGCAGACCGCCCTGACCTTGAACAGGAGGATCCAGAAGCAAGAGAGGTACTAACGGGGGCAGATTGCCCTGACCTTGAACAGGAGAGTCAAGAAAAGGGGGTACTGACAGGGGCAGACCGCCCAGACCCTGTAGAAAATGACTTTTCCAGTTGCACCGGACTCAGGCAAACTGTGGCTGCTGATAATCCTGATTCCATTTTCAGTGTTTTCCCTTGTATGGACTGTTACTAACTGCATCTACCACCCTGAAGACCTGGGTGTCATGAGAAGTATATGCGGACCATACCCTGCATATGAGACGCATAACAGAACAAAGAGAGAATTGAGTATTGAGCATGATGTAGATGAGAATCCCCCCACTTTTCATAGTGAAATGTTGCTAACAAAATTTAAATATGCTTATGCTAGGAAGTTAGGTTTTGAGAAATGTTGGATATGTAGCAAACTCCATCCAGAAACAGCCCGCATCCCTCTTATTGCTGTCCCTTTGAATATTACACAATTCCTTAATGACACCTCTGCTACTTTAACTAATGTGCCAAGTAATAATAATATCACCTTCCCAGTAGATGGTAGAAGCCATTTCCCAGACTGGTGTTTTAGCCTAGGAAATAACACACATGTTAACTAGTGTTGAGCGAACACGGACTGTATTATTCGTGTTCGTACCGAATAATTGGATTTTTTGTACCCGAACACGGACACGGACACTTTACTGTATGTTCGGGTAAAAATCCGTGTTCGGTCGTTTTATTTCCGGGTTTTGCATGCTTTGGCGCTCTTTTCATGGCGGGCTTTCAACAGCCAATCAACAATCGTTTAACTGGTGTGCCTTAAGCCATCCCAGCCATGCCTGCAAATGTCTCAGTAGCTGTGATTGGCCGTCTGAAGCATGTGACCAAGTCTTTATAAGTTCGAGGCAGCCGCAGCGGCGTCATTATGCTGCTTAGATTCAGGGACAGAGCACACATCAACGTGCTGGCTGCTGATTAGGGAAAGATAGGCAGGAAAAAACCATTTGTGTCCGGATAGAATTGAGGGACAGGTCGGAGTGTTTAGGCAGGGCGAGTTGTAGGCATTTTAGGGATAGAGTCTGCTGAATTATAGGGTCAGTGTCTTCTACAAACTACAATCGATATTGCTGTGTGGGGGGTGGGGTCTGCACTCAATCCTGATCTACGATCTCTTCTCAATCCTGTTAGGGACAGAGTCTGCTGAATTTTAGGGAAACTGTGTTCTACAAACTACAATCGATATTGCTGTGTGGTGTGGGATTGGAGATAGGCAGGTGTCAGTGATCCACATCCATTTTTCTGTGTGTGAGCTGCAGTGAACACAATCTTTTTGGGCTGCAGTGAACACAATCTTTTTGGGCTGCAGTGAACACAATCTTTTTGGGCTGCAGTGAACACAATCTTTTTGGGCTGCAGTGAACACAATCTTTTTGGGGTGCAGTGAACAAAATCTTTTTGGGGTGCAGTGAACACAATCCTTTTTGGTGTGCAGTGAACACAATCTTTGTGGGGTGCAGTGAACAAAATCCTTTGTGGGGTGCAGTGAACACAATCTTTTTGGGGTGCAGTGAACACAATCCTTTTTGGGGTGCAGTGAACAACATCCTTTTTGGGGTGCAGTGAACACAATCTTTTTGGGGTGCAGTGAACAAAATCCTTTGTGGGGTGCAGTGAACACAATCTTTTTGGGGTGCAGTGAACACAATCTTTTTGGGGTGGAGTGAACAACATCCTTTTTGGGGTGCAGTGAACAAAATCCTTTTTGGGGTGCAGTGAACAAAATCATTTTTGGGGTGCAGTGAACAAAATCATTTTTGGGGTGCAGTGAACACAATCTTTGTGGGGTGCAGTGAACACAATCTTTTTGGGGTGGAGTGAACAACATCCTTTTTGGGGTGCAGTGAACAACATCCTTTTTGGGGTGCAGTGAACACAATCTTTTTGGGGTGCAGTGAACACAATCTTTGTGGGGTACAGTGAACAGAATCTTTGTGGGGTGCAGTGAACACAATCTTTGGGGGGTACAGTGAACACAATCTTTGTGAGGTGCAGTGAACACAATCTTTGTGGGGTGCAGTGAACACAATCATTGTGGGGTGCAGTGAACTCAATCTTTGTGGGGTACAGTGAACACAATCTCATACTTCTGAAGGTTTGAGGGTGCTGCCTGTTCCATACTCCCCCTACTCCTCATCTAGCCTTTTAGGGGTACAAACAATAGTAATTGGGGCCTAGTGTGGTTGTGTACGTGTGATATACATACACTTTTTTGGGATCATATTTTCTATTCCGCTATTTAATCAAAAACCTTTGGGGATCAGTTAAATTGGGGGATAGTCTGTGTTGGTACGTGTGAGAGAGATCCACCTTTCCAAGTTGTTGGGGTTCATCTCATACTTCTGAAGGTTTGAGGGTGCTGCCTGTTCCATACTCCCCCTACTCCTAGCCTTTTAGGGGTACAAACAATAGTAATTGGGGCCTAGTGTGGTTGTGTACGTGTGATATACATACACTTTTTTGGGATCATATTTTCTATTCCGCTATTTAATCAAAAACCTTTGGGGATCAGTTAAATTGGGGGATAGTCTGTGTTGGTACGTGTGAGAGAGATCCACCTTTCCAAGTTGTTGGGGTTCATCTCATACTTCTGAAGGTTTGGGGGTGCTGCCTGTTCCATACTCCCCCTACTCCTAGCCTTTTAGGGGTACAAACAATAGTAATTGGGGCCTAGTGTGGTTGTGTACGTGTGATATACATACACTTTTTTGGGATCATATTTTCTATTCCGCTATTTAATCAAAAACCTTTGGGGATCAGTTAAATTGGGGGATAGTCTGTGTTGGTACGTGTGAGAGAGATCCACCTTTCCAAGTTGTTGGGGTTCATCTCATACTTCTGAAGGTTTGAGGGTGCTGCCTGTTCCATACTCCCCCTACTCCTAGCCTTTTAGGGGTACAAACAATAGTAATTGGGGCCTAGTGTGGTTGTGTACGTGTGATATACATACACTTTTTTGGGATCATATTTTCTATTCCGCTATTTAATCAAAAACCTTTGGGGATCAGTTAAATTGGGGGATAGTCTGTGTTGGTACGTGTGAGAGAGATCCACCTTTCCAAGTTGTTGGGGTTCATCTCATACTTCTGAAGGTTTGAGGGTGCTGCCTGTTCCATACCCCCCCTACTCCTAGCCTTTTAGGGGTACAAACAATAGTAATTGGGGCCTAGTGTGGTTGTGTACGTGTGATATACATACACTTTTTTGGGATCATATTTTCTATTCCGCTATTTAATCAAAAACCTTTGGGGATCAGTTAAATTGGGGGATAGTCTGTGTTGGTACGTGTGAGAGAGATCCACCTTTCCAAGTTGTTGGGGTTCATCTCATACTTCTGAAGGTTTGAGGGTGCTGCCTGTTCCATACTCCCCCTACTCCTAGCCTTTTAGGGGTACAAACAATAGTAATTGGGGCCTAGTGTGGTTGTGTACGTGTGATATACATACACTTTTTTGGGATCATATTTTCTATTCCGCTATTTAATCAAAAACCTTTGGGGATCAGTTAAATTGGGGGATAGTCTGTGTTGGTACGTGTGAGAGAGATCCACCTTTCCAAGTTGTTGGGGTTCATCTCATACTTCTGAAGGTTTGAGGGTGCTGCCTGTTCCATACTCCCCCTACTCCTAGCCTTTTAGGGGTACAAACAATAGTAATTGGGGCCTAGTGTGGTTGTGTACGTGTGATATACATACACTTTTTTGGGATCATATTTTCTATTCCGCTATTTAATCAAAAACCTTTGGGGATCAGTTAAATTGGGGGATAGTCTGTGTTGGTACGTGTGAGAGAGATCCACCTTTCCAAGTTGTTGGGGTTCATCTCATACTTCTGAAGGTTTGAGGGTGCTGCCTGTTCCATACTCCCCCTACTCCTAGCCTTTTAGGGGTACAAACAATAGTAATTGGGGCCTAGTGTGGTTGTGTACGTGTGATATACATACACTTTTTTGGGATCATATTTTCTATTCCGCTATTTAATCAAAAACCTTTGGGGATCAGTTAAATTGGGGGATAGTCTGTGTTGGTACGTGTGAGAGAGATCCACCTTTCCAAGTTGTTGGGGTTCATCTCATACTTCTGAAGGTTTGAGGGTGCTGCCTGTTCCATACTCCCCCTACTCCTAGCCTTTTAGGGGTACAAACAATAGTAATTGGGGCCTAGTGTGGTTGTGTACGTGTGATATACATACACTTTTTTGGGATCATATTTTCTATTCCGCTATTTAATCAAAAACCTTTGGGGATCAGTTCAATTGGGGGATAGTCTGTGTTGGTACGTGTGAGAGAGATCCACCTTTCCAAGTTGTTGGGGTTCATCTCATACTTCTGAAGGTTTGAGGGTGCTGCCTGTTCCATACTCCCCCTACTCCTAGCCTTTTAGGGGTACAAACAATAGTAATTGGGGCCTAGTGTGGTTGTGTACGTGTGATATACATACACTTTTTTGGGATCATATTTTCTATTCCGCTATTTAATCAAAAACCTTTGGGGATCAGTTAAATTGGGGGATAGTCTGTGTTGGTACGTGTGAGAGAGATCCACCTTTCCAAGTTGTTGGGGTTCATCTCATACTTCTGAAGGTTTGAGGGTGCTGCCTGTTCCATACTCCCCCTACTCCTAGCCTTTTAGGGGTACAAACAATAGTAATTGGGGCCTAGTGTGGTTGTGTACGTGTGATATACATACACTTTTTTGGGATCATATTTTCTATTCCGCTATTTAATCAAAAACCTTTGGGGATCAGTTAAATTGGGGGATAGTCTGTGTTGGTACGTGTGAGAGAGATCCACCTTTCCAAGTTGTTGGGGTTCATCTCATACTTCTGAAGGTTTGAGGGTGCTGCCTGTTCCATACTCCCCCTACTCCTAGCCTTTTATGGGTACAAACAATAGTAATTGGGGCCTAGTGTGGTTGTGTACGTGCGAGATACATACACTTTTTTTGATCATATTTCCTATTCCGCTATTCAATAAAAACCTTTGAGGATCAATTGAATTGCGGGATAGTCTGTGTCGGTACGTGTGAGAGAGATCCACCTTTCCAAGTTGTTGGGGTTCATCTCATACTTCTGAAGGTTTGAGGGTGCTGCCTGTTCCATACTCCCCCTACTCCTCATCTAGCCTTTTAGGGGTACAAACAATAGTAATTGGGGCCTAGTGTGGTTGTGTACGTGTGATATACATACACTTTTTTTGGATCATATTTTCTATTCCGCTATTTAATCAAAAACCTTTGGGGATCAGTTAAATTGGGGGATAGTCTGTGTTGGTACGTGTGAGAGAGATCCACCTTTCCAAGTTGTTGGGGTTCATCTCATACTTCTGAAGGTTTGAGGGTGCTGCCTGTTCCATACCCCCCCTACTCCTCATCTAGCCTTTTAGGGGTACAAACAATAGTAATTGGGGCCTAGTGTGGTTGTGTACGTGCGAGATACATACACTTTTTTTGATCATATTTCCTATTCCGCTATTCAATAAAAACCTTTGAGGATCAATTGAATTGCGGGATAGTCTGTGTCGGTACGTGTGAGAGAGATCCACCTTTCCAAGTTGTTGGGGTTCATCTCATACTTCTGAAGGTTTGAGGGTGCTGCCTGTTCCATACTCCCCCTACTCCTCATCTAGCCTTTTAGGGGTACAAACAATAGTAATTGGGGCCTAGTGTGGTTGTGTACGTGCGAGATACATACACTTTTTTTGATCATATTTCCTATTCCGCTATTCAATAAAAACCTTTGAGGATCAATTGAATTGCGGGATAGTCTGTGTCGGTACGTGTGAGAGAGATCCACCTTTCCAAGTTGTTGGGGTTCATCTCATACTTCTGAAGGTTTGAGGGTGCTGCCTGTTCCATACTCCCCCTACTCCTCATCTAGCCTTTTAGGGGTACAAACAATAGTAATTGGGGCCTAGTGTGGTTGTGTACGTGTGATATACATACACTTTTTTTGGATCATATTTTCTATTCCGCTATTTAATCAAAAACCTTTGGGGATCAGTTAAATTGGGGGATAGTCTGTGTTGGTACGTGTGAGAGAGATCCACCTTTCCAAGTTGTTGGGGTTCATCTCATACTTCTGAAGGTTTGAGGGTGCTGCCTGTTCCATACCCCCCCTACTCCTCATCTAGCCTTTTAGGGGTACAAACAATAGTAATTGGGGCCTAGTGTGGTTGTGTACGTGCGAGATACATACACTTTTTTTGATCATATTTCCTATTCCACTATTCAATAAAAACCTTTGAGGATCAATTGAATTGCGGGATAGTCTGTGTCGGTACGTGTGAGAGAGATCCACCTTTCCAAGTTGTTGGGGTTCATCTCATACTTCTGAAGGTTTGAGGGTGCTGCCTGTTCCATACCCCCCCTACTCCTCATCTAGCCTTTTAGGGGTACAAACAATAGTAATTGGGGCCTAGTGTGGTTGTGTACGTGCGAGATACATACACTTTTTTTGATCATATTTCCTATTCCGCTATTCAATAAAAACCTTTGAGGATCAATTGAATTGCGGGATAGTCTGTGTCGGTACGTGTGAGAGAGATCCACCTTTCCAAGTTGTTGGGGTTCATCTCATACTTCTGAAGGTTTGAGGGTGCTGCCTGTTCCATACTCCCCCTACTCCTCATCTAGCCTTTTAGGGGTACAAACAATAGTAATTGGGGCCTAGTGTGGTTGTGTACGTGTGATATACATACACTTTTTTTGGATCATATTTTCTATTCCGCTATTCAATAAAAACCTTTCTAGGGCAAGATCTTAAATTACAGAAATATGAGGAGACCGTCAAATAAGGGCCGTGGCCTGGGTCGTGGTGCTGCTGGTAGAGCTCCTGTTGCAAGGAGAGGACATGGTCGATCTGTGCCAGCTACACGCACAAGTGAAACACCTTCCTCAAGTGTGAGTAGGCGACAGAACCTGCATCAGTATTTGGTAGGGCATCAAACGCCCCTAGAAGTGATGAGGCCAGAACAAGTTGAGGCGATAGTAGATTGGTTTGCTGCTGACAGTGCCTCCAGTTCCTTCACATTGTCTCCCACCCAGTCTACTGCAGAAAGGTCAGAGTTGGCACCTGCAGCCAATGTCCAACCGTCTTTCACCTCACCCCCTTGCAAATCAGGCCAGCAGTCTGAGCCCCAAGCCATACAGCAGTCTCTTATTCTTTTTGAGGACTCTGTCAGCAGGGTTTCCCAGGGCCATCCACCTAGCCCTGCCCCAGAAGTGGAAGAGATTGAGTGCAGCGATGCCCAACCACTTATTTCTCAAGATGAGTACATGCAAGGATCATCGCAGCACGTCTCCGATGATGACGAAACGCAGGTGCCAACTGCTGCGGCGTTCAGCATTGTGGAGACCGACAAGGAGGGCAGGGGTGAAGACTGGGTGGAAGATGATGTGGAGGACGATGAGGTCCTCGACCCCACATGGAATGAACGTCATGCAGGTGACCTGAGTAGTTTGGAGGAAGAGGCGGTGGTCGCACAGAGCCACCAGCACAGCAGAAGAGGGAGCAGGGTGCAGAAGCGGAGCGGCCGTGCCCTAGACACTACGCCCGCTACTGCCCAACGCAGCAAGGGAACGAGCGCACCAAAGTCAGCTCAAAGGAGTTCTCTAGCGTGGAAGTTCTTTAGAAAATGTGCTGATGACAGGACACGAGTGGTTTGCACCCTGTGCAATCAGAGCTTGAAGCGAGGCATGAACCTTCTCAACCTGAGCACAACCTGCATGATCAGGCATCTAAGTGCAAAGCACGAGCTGCAGTGGAGTACACACCTTCAAAACCAAGAAACGTCTCTGGCTCATCCTGCTTCCTCTTCTGCTGCAGTCTCGGCCGCTCCAGCCACATCTGTAGTGATACCGGCACCTGCCACCCCGCAAACAGACGATCTGTCAGCAACACCACCACCTGGGTCACCAACAACCATCTCCACAATGTCCCGTGGAAGCGTTCAGCTTTCCATCTCCCAAACACTTGAGAGGAAGAGGAAGTACCTCCCTACCCACCCGCGATCCCTGGCCCTGAATGCCAGCATTTCAAAATTATTGGCCTTTGAAATGCTGTCATTCCGTCTGGTGGAGACGCACAGTTTTAAAAACCTTATGTCGGTGGCTGTCCCACAGTACGTCGTGCCCAGCCGCCACTACTTTTCCAGGCAAGCCATCCCTTCCCTGCACAACCAAGTGGGGGAAAATATCAGGTGTGCACTGCGCAACGCCATCTGTGCCAAGGTCCACCTAACTACGGATACGTGGACCAGTAAGCACGGTCAGGGGCGTTATATCTCCCTAACGGCACACTGGGTAAATGCAGTGGCGGATGGGCCTGAGGCGGATAGCAATTTGGCGCATGTCCTTCCACCACCGAGGATTGCAGGGCGCTTCAGTTTGCCTCCTGTTCGTAACTCCTCCTACTCCGCTTCCTCATCCTCTACCGCCTCCTCATCCGGACAGCGTAACACCTTCACCACCAACTTCAGCACGGCCAGGGGTAAACGACAGCAGGCAGTTTTACAACTTGCCTGTTTGGGGGACAAACCACACACCGCGCAGGAGTTGTGGAGGAGCATGGAACAGCAGACAAATGAGTGGTTGCTGCCAGCGAGCCTCAAGCCCGGCCTGGTGGTGTGTGATAACGGGCGAAATCTCATAGCAGCTCTGGGCCTAGCCGGTTTGACGCACATCCCTTGCCTGGCGCATGTGCTGAATTTGGTGGTGCAGAGGTTCCTTAAAAACTACCCCGATATGTCAGAGCTGCTGCAGAAAGTGCGGGCCGTTTGTGCGCACTTTCGGCGTTCTCACCCTGCTGCTGCTCGCCTGGCAGCGCTGCAGCGTAACTTCGGCCTTCCCGCTCACCGCCTCATATGTGACGTGCCCACAAGGTGGAACTCCACCTTGCACATGCTGGAAAGACTGTGCGAGCAGCAGCAGGCCATAGTGGAGTTTCAGCTGCAGCACGCACGCGTGAGTCGCTCTGCGGAACAGCACCACTTCACCACCAATAACTGGGCCTCCATGCGAGACCTGTGTGCCTTGTTGCGCTGTTTTGAGTACTCCACCAACATGGCCAGTGGCAATGACGCCGTTCTCAGCTTAACTATCCCACTTCTATGCCTCCTTGAAAAAACAATTCGGGCGATGATGGAAGAGGATGTGGCACAGGATGAGGAGGAGGAGGAGGATGAAGAGGTAACATTTCCAAGGCTTTCAGGGCAGTCATTCGCAAGGGGCTCCGAGGGTGGGTTCCTGCACACGCAAACGCCAGGGACGCAATTGTCCAGCAGGGGCACAGTTCTGGAGGATGAGGAGGATGAAGAGGAGGAGGAGCTGGAGGAGGAGATGGAACCATGTTCACAGCAGGGTGGCACCCAGGCCAGCTCATGGCCATCACTGGTGCGTGGCTGGGGGGATACAGAGGACACGGACGATACACCTCCCACAGAGGACAGCCTTTCGTCGCCTCTGGGCAGCCTGGCACACATGAGCGATTACATGCTGCAGTGTCTCCACAACGACCGCCGAGTTGCCCACATTCTAACTTGTGCTGATTACTGGGTGGCCACGCTGCTGGATCCCCGTTACAAGGACAACGTACCGTCCTTAATTCACTCACTGGAGCGCGATCGCAAGATGCGCGAGTACAAGCGCACGCTGGTAGACGCCATGCTGCTGGCATTCCCATCTGACAGCGGGGCCACAGTGGAAGCACAAGGCAGAGGAGGAGGAGGAGGAGGTCGCCAACGCAACCAGGGCACCGCCAGCACCTCAGAAGGCAGGGTTAGCATGGCCGAAATGTGGAAAAGCTTTGTCAGCACGCCACAACAAACAGCAGCACCAGCAGCTCAGATGGAACGTCTTAGCAGGAGGCAGCATTTTACCAACATGGTGGAGCAGTATGTGTGCACACGCCTACATGTAGTGAATGACGGGTCTGCCCCCTTCAACTTCTGGGTCTCCAAATTGGGCACATGGCCTGAGCTTGCCCTTTACGCCTTGGAGGTGCTGGCGTGCCCTGCAGCCAGTGTATTATCTGAACGGGTATTTAGCACGGCTGGGGGCGTTATAACAGACAAGCGCAGCCGCCTGTCCAGAGACAATGTGGACAAGCTCACGTTCATTAAAATGAACCAGGCATGGATCCCACGGGACTTTTCCGTACCTTATGCAGAATAGCAATGGATACCGACCTTACCCACCCATTGTTCCATTTTTGCTCTTTCTCACTCTTTTGGGGTGTACCCTCATTTAAAATTTTTGAAAAGAAGCAGTGTTGGCTACCTCGTCCTCCTCCTCAGGGCCAGATTAATGTAGGGGCTATTGGAGCTGCAGCTCCAGGCCCCTACCTTTTATATAGGCCCCGGGTTGGCCATATTCACTGTTACCGCTCTTCTGTCACTTGTAAACACAGAAGTCTGGCTTCTATGCTCGCTTCCCCAGGCAGCACCCTCAGAACCTCCCCACACAGCGTGAAGGCCGGACAAGGAGGGACAGTTGGCGATGCATGGATGTGTTTATGGGCTTCAGAGACAGCATCCCATGTTGAATTAGGCATGCATGGCTGCACCCGCCTCCTCTGGGTGCATGGCAAGGCACGGCCCTTAAGGCCCTTCAAAATCCTCAGCACCAAGCCCATGATGCTGTTAATCCGGCCCTGGTCCTCCTCCACCGCCGCTTCCACCTACACCGCCCATAGGTGTGCGCAGCCTATTGCATTAAGGTGTGCACCCCAAAGTTGAAATACACATGCATGTGTTTGCCAGCAGGGAGAGTAATGTATCGGGGCCATGTACCTGTAGGCAAGGAGAAATAGAGCAGAGCAGGTCCCAGGGAGATCTTTCCCATCTCCTCACTGGCAATGCTATGTGCCCTAGGTGATTAGGGTGTGCCCAGGCACACCCAGCACACCCGCCTATGTCACCGCCACATCCACCACCACCTCAACCTCCCTCCTACTCCATATGGGCCTCGTCCTTCAGAGATGAAGAAGAACATTGTTTTATTTTTCTGTTTTTTTTTTGTTGTTTTAAGTTATTTCCCTATCCACATTTGTTTGCAGAGCACTTGCCATGCTCTTAATTACGTTTTGCTGCCATTTGCAGCACTCTAGCCCTTTCCTTTGGTGTTTTAGAGCCATTTTAGTGCCTTAAAGTTCGGGTCCCCATTGACTTCAATGGGGTTCGGTGTCCGGGAAAAGTTCGGTAAAAGTCCGGGACACGGACCCGGACTTTTTTTTAAAGTTCGGCCGAACCAGTCGAACACGGACATCTAGGTGTTCGCTCAACCCTAATGTTAACCCTTCCATTTGCAAAAAGTAAATTCTTAATATTACTTCCTGCCAAGTCCCATTAGGAGAATCATGTTCCCTGTTTGATATATCAAGTCCTAGTTTAAATAAGACCATAATGAGTAATTACCAGAATTTCTCTAGAGACATACAAAAAGTACTGGACCACCTTGTGACCTTCAGTACAGAATAGACGCCTACAAGAATATATTGCCCAAAGACCGTTTTCAAGGGGACAAAGTATATATGTATGTTGTGGGAAGAAATGCTATCCCCAGGATTAAATAATTATTCTGGAATCATTGATGAGATCATGGAAAAGAACTCAGATGATATTAAGTTGCTAAATCTTGAAAAAAGGGCCATTAGGAAGAAGTTAGAATTACATGATCTAGCTATAGAAAGTATGAGTGCTGCATTGACTGGCCTCTGTGAGCATACTGAGGACTATGAATGTTGCACTTGGATATACAATACCACTTTGGAAGTGCCAAATTATTATGACATAATTGCCCAACACAGAAAGGAGGTCAATAAGTTGCAAGAAGAGGCCCGTAACATTGCTAAAAGCTGGGATCCCTTTGTAGGTATGGGAGGTTTTGGTTTTGGAGGAGTGTTTTCCTGGTTAAAAGACATTGCTATGATGATTGTGATGATTTTACTTTTTCTATTATTTTTATATGCATTTTTTAAGCTTATTATGTGTTTAATCGCTAAAACCACAAAGAACCCAGACTCAGCTAGTAGAGGGGGATCTTATGTAAGTTTGTACTTTAACAGAGATGCTGAAAATGTTGACACAGTTCTAACAATTAGACAAGGTGTGCTGATCCAACAAACCCAAACCCCTTTTGATTACTAGGAATATGTAAAGTTCTATAAAGCCAAGAAAGCTAAGTCTATCATTTAAGTGGGCAGGATTAGGTCCTTATTTGATTATACTAAGGAAGCCAAGGACATTGTCGCCTAACCTGCTATTCCTTTCCAGAGAGGCCTGGTGTCCTCTGATGACACCGTATAAATGATAGGGAGAAAAATCATGCATATGAAATTATGATTTTTTAGAGGGGATTGAAGGGGAATGACAGGACCTCTTTCTAGTTGTTGGCAACCATTTTCTAGCTTGACCTGTGTAACACCATCTTCTTTCTTATTTTCTCTGACTTGTAATGACTTGTTTCAGTTAAGGTTACTTTAAGTCTTTAGTTAAACACGAACAATGACCTAAGTAAATCACCCGATATGTTTTTTCAGTGTTTTCACACCTTAGCTAAAGATACATTCTTTATCGCACATTAACTTCCTCTTTAGTTATACTAAGTCTTAGGGTCTAGACAAGGCATATTTTGCAATTTCTAACGAACATTCTGTATTAACCCATTGTTCTACTTTTGTGAGACATGACTCTTCCTGAGAGCACTCATTCCCCCCTCCCAACTGTATTTCCTGTTCAATTCTGTGTATAATAGTTACACCGCTTTGCAAATAAAGTTAAGAATGTTTTAGACTGAGCAGTGGTTGCACGTGTCTTCTTTAACAGGATAAAACATTCTCCAGAGCTCTGCTTTATTTTGCATAGAACAGACTAGATTTAGCCAATAAGTCAGGGACTTATGATATACATATACATTTAAGGTATCTAGGGTGAATATTAAGAGAAATCACCAACAGTGGGGTCTGTATGAAAGATATAGGGCTTTAGGGCTATGATGGTAGGGAGGCTGCAGAGTATTTCTCCCTCTTATTCTCCTCTCCTCTCACTTCCTCCTGTCTGAGGGGAAAGATGTCAAGGGCTCAAGCTGCAAGGCACCTCAGGTATGGAGTAGGCACCCCCACAATGCAGCTAGCGGTGTGCCCTGATGCGTCCGCGATCGTGCGGCTCCAGTGGGCGGGAGGGATCCCAAATTTAGCCTGCGGCTTCGGCCTGTGGAGGGCCTCGAGTAGGCCGCACTACCCCAGGGTACCCAGGCCCGCAGCACAGTCCCAGGGAACCCGTCTGGATCCGGCCTGGAGGAGGGATTGGCGACCTTTATGCCCCGGATCGTTATATTTCACAGGTGGGTGAACCGGCGCGGGAAAGATGGCGGGCGGTCACAAGTGGAGGGAGAAGCGCTGGCCGTCCGCCGACACCCGAGTGATCCGCTCTATGTTGCGGTATGTGGGGAGGGTATGAAGGGTGTAACGGTGGGGGATTCACCGCGCCTACCCGGATCCCGATGCTTGAAGCAGCCCGCAGGAAAGTCCGGTGGTTGTGGAGGCCTGGCTAGGCCTGTGTAGGCCGCGTCCGGCGTTTCCCTCAGATGGCCCAAATACAGCCCTGTAGGGTATCAGCGGGTGTTCCTCCTGTCCCCTGAAGTATTTTTTGGGGATGGATGTTCCAAAATCAGACAGATGGCGATGGATTTAAAAGGCTTGTCTCGGAGCTCTCGAATTTTGCGTCCTGCTTAGCTGATGTTCGGCCACGCCCCCCGAGAAGAAGTTCTTTAAGCAGAAGAGGGGAGTGGCCATGGGGGCTAAGTATGCCCCGTCCATAGCCAACCTTTTTATGAGCAAATGGGAGGAAGAAGACATTTTTACCAACAGACCTGCCCAACTTAAAATTACAGTAGGTATATAGATGATATGATCATCGTATGGAGGGGCTAACAAGACTCCCTTGCCAATTTTTTGGCTTTTATTGGTGGAAACCAATATGGTATTTCATTCTCAAAAACAATTGAAACCACATCCATTAATTTCCTTGACTTAGAGTTATTTAAATATAAAGGAAAGTTACTCACCCGTACCCATTTTAAGGATGTAGACAGAAATGGATACATCCCGACGGGAAGTTGTCATCATCCTAAGTGGTTGAGTTCTGTCCCAAAGAGCCAGATGCTGAGAGTGAGGAGGAATTGCGATCTGGATAATAAATACAACTAGAGTTGAGCGGACACCTGGATGTCCGTGTTCGGCGGGTTCAGCCGAACTTGAAAAAAAAAGTCCGGGTCAGACTTTTTCCGAACTTTACCCGGACACCGAACCCCATTGAAGTCAATGAGAACCCGAACTTTCAGGCACTAAAATGGCTCTAAAAAAACAATGGAAAGGGCTAGAGTGCTGCAAATGGCAGCAAAATGTAGTTAAGAGCATGGCAAGTGCTCTGCAAACAAATGTGGATAGGGAAATAACTTAAAACAACAAAAAAAAGAGAAAAATAAAACAATTTTCTTCATCTGTGAAGTACGAGTCCCATATGGAGTAGGAGGGAGGTTGAGGTGGCGGTTGAGGTGGCGGTGGATGTGGCGGTGTAGGTGGAAGCGGCGGTGGAGGGGGACGAGGTTGCCAACACTGCTTTTTTTGTCATTTTAAATTAGGGTACACCCCAAAAGAGTGAGAAAGATAAAAAATATAACAATGGCTGGGTAAGGTCGGTATCCATCTCTATTCTGCACAAGGTACGGAAAAGTCCCGTGGGATCCATGCCTGGTTCATTTTAATCAATGTGAGCTTGTCCACATTGTCTCTGGACAGGCGGCTGTGCTTGTCTGTGATAACGCCCCCAGCCGTGCTAAATACCCGTTCAGATAATACACTGGCTGCAGGGCACGCCAGCACCTCCAAGGCGTAAAGGGCAAGCTCAGGCCATGTGCCCAATTTGGAGACCCAGAAGTTGAAGGGGGCAGACCCCTCATTCACTACATGTAGGCGTGTGCACACATACTGCTCCACCATGTTGGTGAAATGCTGCCTCCTGCTAAGACGTTCCATATGAGCTGCTGGTGCTGCTGTTTGTTGTGGCGTGCTGACAAAGCTTTTCCACATTTCGGCCATGCTAACCCTGCCTTCTGAGGTGCTGGCGGTGCCCTGGTTGCGTTGGCGACCTCTTCCTCCTCCTCCTCTGGCTTGGCCTTGTGCTTCCACTGTGGCCCCGCTGTCAGGTGGGAATGCCAGCAGCATCGCATCTACCAGCGTGCGCTTGTACTCGCGCATCTTTCGATCACGCTCCAGTGAGTGACTGTACATTGTCCTTGTAACAGGGATCCAGCAGCGTGGCCACCCAGTAATCAGCACAAGTTAGAATGTGGGCAACTCGGCGGTCGTTGTGGAGACACTGCAGCATGTAATCGCTCATGTGTGCCAGGCTGCCCAGAGGCAACGAAAGGCTGTCCTCTGTGGGAGGTGTATCGTCTGTGTCCTCTGTATCCCCCAGCCACGCACTAGTGATGGCCATGAGCTGGTCTGGGTGCCACCCTGCTGTGAACATGGTTCCATCTCCTCAGGGGGTGTGTGTGATCCCTGCGCTGTCTGAGGTGGCCAGAGACTCCCTGCTGCAGCGCCACTGGGACTGATACTAAAGCAGTAAATGATATAATTCAAAGGGTAGTGGTGCGCTTCAGGGATTGGCTCTAATGGATCTCTATTTGGGTTGGTGGCAGTGATGTGTACAATTCTTGCTTTAAAGGTGCTCCGCGTGATAAATATAATATTTATGTTTTTAAATAATTAGGTGATGAAAGTGCAGGTGTATTAATCAAATCAGTCAATATCAAGGTTTTCTTAAAATAAATAAATATATGAGTACGGTGTGTATCAATGGATAAATAAATAAATAAATAAATATCAGAGTGCTACCTCTTTACCAGTGATATCAATAAATAAATTATATAAATCCAGTGTTGGTCTTCAATCAATGGTTCCATCTCCTCCTCCATCTCCTCCTCCTCATCCTCCTCATCCTCCAGAACTGTGCCCCTGCTGGACAATTGTGTACCTGGCGTTTGTGGGTGCAGGAACCCACCCTCGGAGCCACTTGTGAATGACTGCCCTGAAAGCCTTGGAAATTATCCCTCTTCCTCCTCCTCTTCTTCCTGTGCCACATCCTCTTCCATCATCGCCCGAATCCTTTTTTGAAGGAGGCATAGAAGTGGGATAGTTAAGCTGACAACGGCGTCATCGGCACTAGCCATGTTGGTAGAGTACTCAAAACAGCGCAACAAGGCACACAGGTCACGCATGGAGGCCCAGTTATTGGTGGTGAAGTGGTGCTGTTCCGCAGAGCGACTCACGCATGCGTGCTGCAGCTGAAACTCCACTATGGTCTTTCCAGCATGTGCAAGGTGGAGTTCCACCTTGTGGGCACGTCACATATGAGGCGGTGAGCGGGAAGTCCGAAGTTACGCTGTGTAAGGTTCTGGTACCTTTGGTACCCTTATTGCCCAATTTCCGTTGCATATTGCGTCCCACCTTTTCAGTTAGATGGAACGCATATACCTTTAAGCCGCATGACATCATCACTGAGCGCCGCTCTGAGCGGCTATTTCAATCGCCGGCTTTCTCTCACAGATTGTTCGTTCAAACCGCATGCTTAACAGCCTTGTCCTATGCTGCCGGAGCCTCCAGCTATTCTCTTTACCTGGAACAGACCGGAACCTCGCTACTGATCCCGTATCTCGCTACCGGATCACTTCCTTACTACCGGACCCTTCTACTTACTAACCTCACTAGTGATAAGTACCCCACAGGGGATTCCTCCATACCAAACTTACACTATCTACTTCTGCACATTAAGGACTGTTACTACCTATGTATTACTAATTCTATCATCTGCACTGTTACATAGATTGCTAGCTCTTGAGTCTACTACCATCTATCCTTGCACTGGGTTAGTCTATCCTGTATATACCATCTGCTGTCCTTACCACCTGTTACCATACATGATTACTAACCTATCTGCATTCTACCTGTTACCATCTACTACTCTCCTGAACATTACTATCAAGTGCTTATCATTGCTATCACTGCTCACGCCTGTCTCTTCAGCACATCACCTCTATACTGTCATATACATCCTATCACTCCAGGAACGTCTTATTGAGTGTATGTATATTTTTATGCTGAAGCAGGCGGGTCCACAGTGATGAGTCTGGAGAGTTGGATCTGGTTATTCAACACATCTCTACATGACTACTGAGTGGAGATTCTGCAGCTGCAAATCCAGCTCACTATAAAACGCAGGAGCGTTACAGATTGAACGAACCTAAAAAATGGATTCAGCAGAATTACCCACTCAAGTGATGCAATTAACACAAAAAGTAAATGCATTAATACTTGCTCTTACTGAAGTAAAAGATGAAAATCAGACTCTGAGACAGCAGATAACCCGTCTTTCACAGCTTACTGCTGCTCAGCCCCCTGAACCTAAAATAAACCCTCCTCTAGTGTTTACAGGTGACCGGAAAAAATTTTGTGAATTCAAAAACGCATGTCAAATGTTTTTTTTGCTAAAACCTCGTACTTACACTACTGATCAAATTAAAGTCTGTACCACTATTTCATATCTGACGGGTGATCCACGGGCCTGGGCAGACTCTCTCTTTGAGAAAGATGATCCTCTTCTCAACTCCTATCCTTTATTCCTAGCGGAACTCGCTAGCTTATATGAAGACCCCAATAGGCAGAGTACTGCTGATATCCAATTGAGGGCTTTAAAACAAGGAAGGAGACCTGTTGAAGACTTTGTAGCAGAGTTCAAAAGATGGACCCTTGATTCAGGGTGGAATGATACATCTCTGCGAACTCAGTTAAGACTCGGGTTGTCAGAAGCCGTTAAAGACGAGCTCGCCCGAGCGGATTTACCTGGCACTTTGGATGCCTTAATACAACTCAGTATCAACATTGACAGGCGACTGCGAGAAAGAAAGGCTGAGAAAATGGGAATGCCATTGTCCAGTCCTTCTCGGATTTCGGCCGTTGATCCTACTCCTATGGAGGTAGGAACCATTCGCCCACCTTTATCGACTACTGAACGAGCCAGGAGAAGATCCAGAAATCTCTGCATGTACTGCGCATCCCCGGATCATTTGATAAGCGTCTGTCCCCTTGTCCGCAAAAAAGAGGGTGAGTGTTCACATGTCTCGCTAGGGGGATTAACGACTTCCTTTTCTAATCCCTATCTCTTTGTTCATTTAACATTGCAGTGGGACCAGACTAGGATTACCACCAAGGCTATGATCGACACAGGATCTTGTGGGAACTATATCGATACACGTTTTGTTACTTTAAATAAAATACCTATTATTTCAAAACCTAAACCTGTCTCTGTTAGTTTCATTAACGGTATTGCGTTATCTTCTGGTCCAATCACCAATCAGACACAAGCACTCCTTGTCACTGCTAACGAGTCTCATATGGAGACCACCACTTTTGATGTACTACCTTCACCACATTTTCCCATTATTTTGGGACTTCCCTATTTACACATACATCAACCAACCATAGATTGGAAAACACGGACTCTAACCTTCCCTTCTCACTATTGCGAGATCACGTGTAACCTCCCATCTTATGGAAAGATCCTGTCTGTGGTGTCAGATGAGATTACACCACTATGCTATCAGGATCTGTCCGAAGTCTTCCTTGAGAAAAATGCTCAAGTGTTGCCTCCCCATAGGGATTATGATTGTTCTATCGATCTACTCCCTAATAGCAAATTGCCTTTCGGTCATGTTTATCCTCTTTCACAGGATGAACTTTCTCATCTCAAGGAATACTTGGATGAGAATTTGGCGAAAGGGTTCATCAGACCCTCTACTTCTTCCACAGCTGCAGGACTTTTCTTTGTCCGCAATAAGGATTCAAGTCTTAGGCCTATTATTGACTATAGGCAATTAAATACCATTACGATAAAGGATCGCTATCCTTTACCGCTCATCCCTGAACTCATTGAACAAGTGCGTGGGGCTACCTACTTTTCTAAATTGGACCTAAAAGGGGCAAACAACCTAATCCGAATCCGTGACGGAGATGAGTGGAAGACAGCATTCAGAACCAGATACGGATTATTCGAATATCTTGTGATGCCATTCGGGTTGTGTAATGCTCCCGCAGCTTTCCAAAGGTTCATAAATGACATCTTCAGAGACTTACTTGATGTCTGTGTTGTGGTATATCTGGACGATATACTTATCTATTCTCGATCTTTGTCTGAACATATAAAACATGTAAGACTTGTGTTATCCAGATTACTTGCACACAATCTATACGTGAAATTAAAAAAATGCCTATTTCATAAAGAAGAAATATTATTCCTAGGATACATCATATCTAAAACCTGAATCAAGATGGATATGAGCAAGATATCGTGTATTCTGGATTGGCCTATACCAAGAACTTGTAAGGTATTACAGCGATTCCTCGGATTTTCAAACTTCTATAGGAAGTTCATCAAGAACTTCTCTGGTATTGTGAGACCTCTCACACAACTTACAAGTATAAAGAAACCATTCAAATGGTCAGAAGAAGCAAATGGAGCTTTCCGCTTGTTAAAATCAAGCTTTACTTCTGCTCCCATACTACGCCATCCAGACCCATCCCTCCAATATATTCTGGAGGTAGATGCGTCAAACATGGCAGTAGGAGCAGTTCTCTCCCAATGACCAACAAATACTTCACCACTCCACCCAGTTGCTTTCTTCTCTAAATCACTAAGCAGCCCAGAGGTGAATTACCCAGTAGGTGAAAAAGAGTTACTTGCCATAAAACTGGCACTGGAGAATTGGCGACATCTACTTGAAGGTACCCGATTACCAATACTCATATATACAGATCATAAAAATCTTCAATACCTTCAGACTAACAAAACTCTTTCCCACCGGCAGGTACGATGGTCATTATTCTTCCTAAGATTCAACTTCCTAGTGACCTACACGCCTGCAGACAAAAACAAAAAAGCGGATGCGCTATCACGATTAACCGAAGATAACTGCGCCGAAATCCCTTCTATTCCTATAATACCCTATGAACGTATTATTGGTGTTGTTCGTTCCCTGAAGGAAGAGATTTTGCACAGTATAGGATTGGATTCACCTCCACCACAACTAAGTACTGATGCAGAAGGCTTCCTCTATTACAACAACAAACTCTACATACCCCCTACTATGCGCACCAAGATCTTGGAATTATCACATGATGTGCCTATGGCAGGACATATGGGTATGACTAAGACCCTTAATTTGCTTACCAGGCAGTTTTGGTGGCCTGATATGAAGACGTCTGTACAAAAATTTGTTTCTTCATGTGACATCTGTGCAAGGTCAAAAATTGACACTACAAAACCATCTGGTCTACTCTGTAGTCTACCAATACCCCAGGTTCCATGGGAAGTTGTGTCCTTAGACTTTATAGTAGAACTACCACCTTCCAAAGGATTTAATACCATTTTAGTGTCAGTGGACCATCTGACAAAGATGGCACATTTCATTTCTATTCGCAGACTACCTTCATCTAAACAAACAGCGGAATTACTAATGAAACATGTGTTCAAGTTACATGGAATTCCAAAGACTCTTTTATCCGACCGTGGTTCACAGTTCATCTCCAAGTTTTGGCAAGCTCTGTCACATACTACGGATTGAGCGAAAGCTCACTTCTCCTTACCACCCTCAGACCAACGGACAGACTGAAAGAGTCAACCAGTGCATTGAACAATATCTACGTTGCTACACCTCATACCTACAGGATGATTGGGTGGACCTCCTCCCTCTGGCGGAATTTGCTTATAACAACGCAACCCACAGTACTACTAAGCAAAGTCCGTTCTACTTAAACTATGGGTTTCATCCCACACTTCTTCCACCACGCATCCTACCATCAAGTAACCCAGTAGCCTCTGACTATCTTACCCAAATAAAAGACTCTCTGGGTTTACTTAATACCACCATCTCACACGCTCATAGTCAACAAAAAAGGTACTACGACCTTCGTAGAAGACCTTCTCCTCAATATGCTATTGGGGACCTCGTTTGGCTATCGACAAAAAAATTAAGGTTAAAGATCCCTAGCAAAAAGCTTGGACCTTTATTTCTGGGACCCTTCCCAATTAAGATACTCATTGGAAAAGCTGCAGTGCAACTCACTTTACCGGCAGATCTCAGAATACATCCCATCTTTCATGTGTCGCTACTGAAACCACATGTTCCTAACCAAGGAATAAGGCCTACCATCTTGCTTCCACCTCCAGTACAAGTTGAAGGCGGAGAAGAATTTGAGATTAAGGAGATTTTGGATTCTCGTATCCACAGAGGAAGACTCCAATATCTCATAAGATGGAAGAACTATGGACCCCAAGACGACACCTGGTTGGATATTTCTGATGTTCACTCACCTAGGCTTATACGAAGGTTTCACTCTAAATACCCGGAGAAACCAGTGCTATAGGCCTTCCGGAGCCGGCCTTAAGGGGGGGGGGGTACTGTAAGATTCTGGTACCTTTGGTACCCTTATTGCCCAATTTCTGTTGCATATTGCGTCCCACCTTTTCAGTTAGGTGGAACGCATATACCTTTAAGCCGCATGACATCATCACTGAGCGCCGCTCTGAGCGGCTATTTCAATCGCCGGCTTTCTCTCACAGATTGTTCGTTCAAACCACATGCTTACCAGCCTTGTCCTATGCTCCAGCTATTCTCTTTACCTGGAAAAGACCGGAACCTCGCTACTGATCCCGTATCTCGCTACCGGATCACTTCCTTACTACCGGACCCTTCTACTTACTAACCTCACTAGTGATAAGTACCCCACAGGGGATTCCTCCATACCAAACTTACACTATCTACTTCTGCACATTAAGGACTGTTACTACCTATGTATTACTAATTCTATCATCTGCACAGTTACATAGATTGCTAGCTCTTGAGTCTACTACCATCTATCCTTGCACTGGGTTAGTCTATCCTGTATATACCATCTGCTGTCCTTACCACCTGTTACCATACATGATTACTAACCTATCTGCATTCTACCTGTTACCATCTACTACTCTCCTGAACATTACTATCAAGTGCTTATCATTGCTATCACTGCTCACGCCTGTCTCTTCAGCACATCACCTCTATACTGTCATATACATCCTATCACTCCAGGAATGTCTTATTGAGTGTATGTATATTTCTATGCTGAAGCAGGCGGGTCCACAGTGATGAGTCTGGAGAGTTGAATCTGGTTATTCAACACATCTCTACATGACTACTGAGTGGAGATTCTGCAGCTGCAAATCCAGCTCACTATAAAACGCAGGAGCGTTACATGCTGCAGCGCTGACAGGCGAGCAGCAGCAGGGTGAGAACGCCGAAAGTGCGCACAGACGGCCCGCACTTTCTGCAGCGGCTCTGACATATCGGGGTAATTTTTAAGGAACCTCTGCACCACCAAATTCAGCACATGCGCCAGGCAAGGGATGTGCATCAAACCGGCTAGGCCCAGAGCTGCTATGAGATTTTTCCCGTTATCGCACACCACACCAGGCCGGGCTTGAGGTTCGCTGGCAGCAACCACTCATCGGTCTGCTGTTTCATGCTCCTCCACAACTCCTGCGCGGTGTGTGTTTTTTCCCCCCAAACAGGCACGTTTTAAAACTGGCTGCTGTCGTTTACCCCTGGCTGTGCTGAAGTTGGTGGTGAAGGTGTTACGCTCACCGGATGAGGAGGCGGTAGAGGATGAGGAAGCGGAGTAGGAGGAGTTAGGAACAGGAGGCAAACTGAAGCGCCCTGCAATCCTCGGTGGTGGAAGGACATGCGCCAAATTGCTATCCGCCTCAGGCCCAGCCACCACTGCATTTACCCAGTGTGCCGTTATGGAGATATAATGCCCCTGACCGTGCTTACTGGTCCATGTATTGGTAGTTAGGTGGACCTTGCCACAGATGGCGTTGCGCAGTGCACACCTGATTTTTTTCCCCACTTGGTTGTGCAGGGAAGGGATGGCTTGCCTGGAAAAGTAGTGGCGGCTGGGCACGACATAAGGCTTTTAAAACTGTGCGTCTCCACCAGACGGAATGACAGCATTTCAAAGGCCAAGAATTTTTAAATGCTGGCATTCAAGGCCAGGGATCGCGGGTGGGTAGGGGGGTACTTCCTCTTCCTCTGAAGTGTTTGGGAGATGGAAAGCTGAACGCTTCCACGGGACATTGTGGAGATGGTTGGTGACCCAGGTGGTGGTGTTGCTGACAGATACTCTTTTGCGGAGTGGCAGGTGCTGGTATCACTACAGAGGTGGATGAATTGGCCGAGACTGCAGCAGAAGAGGAAGCAGGAGGAGCCAGAGACGTTTCTTGGTTTTGAAGGTGTCTACTCCACTGCAGCTCGTGCTTTGCACTTAGATGCCTGATCATGCAGGTTGTGCTCAGGTTGAGAAGGTTTATGCCTCACTTCAGGCTCTGATTACACAGCGTGCAAACCACTCGTGTCCTGTCATCAGCACATTGTGTGAAGAACTTCCACGCTAGAGAACTCCTTTGTCCTGGCTTTGGTGCGCTCGGTCCCTTGCTGCGTTGGGCAGGAGCAGGCGTAGTGTCTAGTGCACAGCCGCTCCGCTTCTGCACCCTGCTCCCTCTTCTGCTGTGCTGGTGGCTCTGTGCGACCACCGCCTCTTCCTCCAAACTACTCAGGTCACCTGCATGACCTTCATTCCATGTGGAGTTGAGGACCTCATCGTCCTCCACATCATCTTCCACCCTATCTTCACCCCTGCCCTCCTTGTCGGTCTGCACAATTCTGAGTGCCGCAGCAGTTGGCACCTGCGTTTCGTCATCATCGGAGACGTGCTGTGATGGTCCTTCCATGTACTCATCTTGAGAAATAAGTGGTTGGGCATTGCTGCACTCAATCTCTTCCACTTCTGGGGCAGGGCTAGGTGGATGGCCCTGGGAAACCCTGCTGACAGAGTCATCAAAAAGAAGAAGAGACTGCTGCATGACTTGGGGCTCAGACTGCTTGCCTGATTTGCAAGAGGTGAAAGACGGTTGGACATCGGCTGCAGGTGCCAACTCTGACCTTTCTGCAGTAGGCTGGGTGGGAGACAATGTGAAGGAACTGGAGGCACTGTCAGCAACCCAATCTACTATCGCCTGTACTTGTTCTTGCCTCAACACTTGCAGAGGCGCATGATGCCCTACCAAATACTGCTGCAGGTTCTGTCGCCTACTCACACTTGAGGAAGGTGTTTCACTTGTGCGTGTAGCTGGCATAGATCGACCACGTCCTCTACTTGCAACAGGAGCTCTACCAGCAGCACCACGACCCAGGCCACGGCCCCTATTTGACGTTCTCCTCATATTTCTGTAATTTATGATCTTGCCCTAGAAAGGTGTTTATTGAATAGCGGAACAAAACAACAACAGTATCGCACGGGTGTATCTCACAGTCAAATATGCAAAGTATGCCGCAATTTAATTTTTTTCACCCCAAAAGGGTGTATATTGAATAGCGGAATAGAAAAAAGTATATAAAACTGTATACAAACACAGACTAGGCCCCGATTACAATTTTTGCACCCTAAAGGGAGGATGAGGAAGAGGAGTAGGAGGAGTTCGGAACAGGAGGCAAACTGAAGTGCCCTGCAATCCTCGGCGGTGGAAGATGCGCCAAACAAATTTAAAAGGTCTCACACGTACCAATACAGACTATGCCGCAATTAAATTTTTTTCACCCCAAAAGGCTGTATATTGAATAGCGGAATAGAAAAAAGTATATAAAACGGTGTATCTCACACGTACAAACACAGACTAGGCCCCGATTACAATTTTTTGTACCCTAGAGGGAGGATGAGGAAGAGGAGTAGGAGGAGTTCAGAACAGGAGGCAAACTGAAGCGCCCTGCAATCCTCGGCGGTGGAAGATGCGCCAAACAAATTTAAAAGGTGTATCTCACACGTACCGATACAGACTATGCCGCAATTTAATTTTTTTCACCCCAAAAGGGTGTATATTGAATAGCGGAATAAAAAAAAGGATATAAAATGGTGTATCTCACACGTACAAACACAGACTAGGCCCGATTACAATTTTTTGTACCCTAAAGGCAGGATGAGGAAGAGGAGTAGGAGGAGTTCGGAACAGGAGGCAAACTGAAGTGCCCTGCAATCCTCGGCGGTGGATTGATTTTAAACAAATTTAAAAAGGTGTATCTCACAAGTACCAATACAGACTATGCCGCAATTAAATTTTTTTCACCCCAAAAGGCTGTATATTGAATAGCGGAATAGAAAAAAGTATATAAAACGATGTATCTCACACGTACAAACACAGACTAGGCCCCGATTACAATTTTTTTTACCCTAAAGTCAGGATGAGTATGAGGAAGAGGAGTAGGAGGAGTTCGGAACAGGAGGCAAACTGAAGCGCCCTGCAATCCTCATCTGTGGAAGATGCGCCAAACAAATTTAAAAGGTGTATCTCACATGTACCGATACAGACTATGCCGCAATTTAATTTTTTTCACCCCAAAAGGGTGTATATTGAATAGCGGATCAGAAAAAAGTATATAAAACGGTGTATCTCACACGTACTGATACAGACTATGCCGCAATTTAATTTTTTTTACCCCAAAAGGGTGCATATTGAATAGCGGAATAGAAAAAAGTATATAAAATTGGTGATTTTTCAATAGCACATGTGAACACAGCAGTGTCTTATGTTTAATGTCACGGTCAGCAGCAGGCTATGAAGGGGAAAAAAAAATTCCCCTTTAAATTTGTAATTTTTAAATAGCAGATTTGAACAGCACTCTGTAGTAAAATATAGCTGAACGCTGCACACAACAGACTGATAAAAATATTTTTTTTCTCCCTCCTCCTCCTCAGTGGGCTCAAGTGAGGGCAAAAAGATCGTTCACTGCACCATCCCCCACACAGCAAAATCGATGTAGATCGCTAATGGACGATTGTTATGTCCTGTGTCTCCTAATCTCTCCCTGCCTAATCTCTCCAGCCTGTCCCTAAAATGCTCTTCTATCTTTCCCTGCCTACACTCCGACCTGTCCCTACATTCTTTTCGGGCACAATGTTTTTTTTCCCTGTCTGTCCCTAATCAGCAGCAGCCAGAACCGTTGTGTGTGCTCTCTCCCTACACTAGAACAGACTGACGCACAGCGCGCTGTGTCTCTAGCTTATAAAGACCTGGGTCACATGCTTCAGCTGGCCAATCACTAATACTAATGGCATGGCTGTGATGGCTTCTATGGCACACCAGTTAAACGCTTGTTGATTGGCTGTTGAAAGCCTGCTGTTAAAACAGCGCAATTACATACAAAACAGGAAATAAAATTACCGAACACGGATTTTAAACCCGAACATACAGTAAAGTTTTCGGGTCCGTGTCCTGGTAACAAAAATCCAATTATCCGGTACGGACCCGAATAATACAGTCCGTGTTCGCTCAACACTAATTACAACCAACCAGAGATGTATAGTAACTAAGTAGAACTTCTTCACTACTGTACTTAAGTACTGAAATGCGGTATCTGTACTTTCCTGGAGTAGAATTTTTTTCTCCTACTTCCACTTTTACTTCACTACATTTTTTTGATGATTTCAATACTTTTACTCCGATATTTTTTTTTTGTGCTGCATAGTTACTCGTTACTATTATAAAAATTACCACTGCCAGAACAGTAGATGGCAGGTTTCATGAAGTTCAAAAAAATGTGTATAATGTCATGTGTAAATCAGCGCATAGGAAAATAAATGCCACTGTATGTATAAATATAATGGTCCACATATCTGCTGTCAATGGGAAAGAGAACCTCCCCCAACCAAGGAGAGTCACAAGCGTACATAGACCTTTTTTCTGGTAAGAGGCTGATTTTGCTTTTTTCACTGGAAATTGAGAGCACAGGTTTTGCAGTTTTGTTTCACTGGAAGTCTATTTGGATATTATTTTGCACTTCCCTTCATCTGCCGGGTAAGGGGGAAATCCACAAGGTGGTGGGAGGAGTCTGCACCTATTATATGGAATAGCATCTGTTTGATTCCTGCACCTTTGAAAATATATTCATCTTGTTTTGTCACAAATATATAGTATTATGGCATTATATATATATATATATATATATATATATATATATATATATGGACTTTTTATTGACTTTGATTTCATACACTCTTCCTTTATTTCATTATTGGAAAATATTGTTGTATATCACATTGGTTTATATGTGATTTTGTGCACCAATAAGCTGTGGATAAAAAAAAAAAAAAAAAAAACAGGCAGGGAAGAGAAGGAGGGATGCTTTAAAGGGGAAAGGGAGGGACTTTATCTGTTTTTGTTTACAAAAAGTTACAGCCAAAGGAATTGTGATTGTCCTTTAGGTTAATCATTTGAAATAATAAAAAACAATATGATGTTCAAACTTTTGACTTATTTCTTTAATAACTACATAACACAGTTCTTGTACTTTTACTTTCAGTACTTGAGTAGCAAAATTTAAAAAAAAAAACTACTTACAATACTTAAGTACAAAAAATTTTGAATACTTTAGTACTTCTACTCAAGTCACTTTTTGATCAAGCACTTGTACTTTTACTCAAGTATGGGTTTCGAGTACTTTATACAAGTGTGCAACCAACAAGCCGATATGTTGATAGAGAGATTCAAAGAAAAAGGTTACAAATCTAAAGAACTATGGAACACTAAGAAAGCCATAAGTAAAATGGACAGAAAGAGTTTGCTCGGAGACAAAGATAAAAATATCAGTACCACTACAAATGATTATGGCCTAGCTTTTATGACAGGTTTTACTCGGCAGTACAAACAGTTGGAGCAAATAATAAGAAAACATTGGTCACTGCTTTTAAAAGATGAAGTTTTAAATACTATTTTACCAGTTAGACCAAAGTTAATTTATACCAAACCTAAAACGCTAAGAATGAAGTTGGCACACAATGTTGTTAACCCCCCGTAAAGACATGCACTTTTTTAGATCAGGTTGGTTTCATCAGCTTTGGCAAGTGCATGATTTGTAGAACATCTATACATCGCAAAAGGAAAACAACAGATTTTAGTTCATATGTTTATGGAACACAATATACCATCCATAAGTTCATCAGCGGGGAGCATTGATAGTTTCAAAAAACTATTAGATGTACACCTTAAAGACCACAACATACAGGGGTATACAATGTACAACATACAGGGGTATACAATGTACAACATACAGGGGGTATACAATGTACAACATACGGGGGGTATACAATGTACAACATACAGGGGTATACAATGTACGGTTAAAAGCAAACACACACACATCATAGGTTGAACTGGATGGACTGATGTCTTTTTTCAACCTCACTAACTATGTAACTATGTAACTATGTAACATGTGCGTCCACACATATTACATATTTACTTTTATGTCCATGTGGACTTCAATATGTAGGTAGGACCACCAGGGAACTAAGAATCAGATTTCGAGAACATGTCACTAACATAAAGAAAGGGTTCCGGTATCACAGTGTGTCAAATCACTTTAGATTGACACATGACTGTGATCCCAGTGGTTTAACATTTTGTGGCATTGACAAAGTTGAGGCTCATTGGAGGGGAGGGAATTTGAAGAGAGCAATCTCGCAAAATGAGACCCAGTGGATACATCGTCTGGGGACCCTCCAACCCCTAGGGGCTCAATATAGATTTGGATTTGAATTGTTTTCTCTCCAACTGGTAATTTTATTACACGATAGCACACTTTTTACGTTTCATTATATTCATTATATTTTTTCATCATCTATCATTCTTTTTTGGTAGCATTCATCATCTATTTTTTTATTAATATTATTATTTTACTTTTAGAATACTTATTATTTACCTTATCTTTTTATTTTTATTTACATATTTTTTTATTCATAATTATTATTATTATTAAAAAAAATAATATATATATATACATATACACATATATATATATATATATATATATATATATACACAGTAAAACCTTGGTTTGAGTGTAACTTGGTTTGAGAGCGCTTTGCAAGACAAGCTAATTTTTTAAATAAATTTTGACTTGATATACAAGCGATGTCTTGATATACAAGTAGCGTCATGTCACAACTGGGTATAAAAGAGAAGAGAGGCGCCTCTAAGTGTAGCAATATGGTTACATTTAATGAAGGTTCAATATTTAACAGCTCACATGGTTGATGATTAAAACAGGCACATCTAAGTATGCCGGCATCCGGGGTAAAGCTTTCCACATAGACCATCCTCCGCACTGCCATCTTCATCACACCCTTCCACGCTGCACTCCATGAGCGATTCAAAGTCTCGCTTTCAGATCACTCTACTGCAGGGTAGTCTTCCCAATCACAATTGCAGACTGACATCGGTGAGAGCCAGTGGTTCAGAAGATGGTCCTATGTGGACAGCTTTACCCCGGAAGCCTGCATACTTAGATGTGCCTCTTTAACCATCAACCATGTGAGTTGCTAAATGTTGTACCTTCATTAAATGTCCCCATACTGCTACACTTAGAGGCACTCTCTCTTCTCTTTTATACTCTGTAGCTCCTGCTGGATTTTGCTCCTAATCCCCTTGTGGAGGCTACCATTTGGGGATGGACATTTTATGATGACACAACCTATCACATTGCTATAATCTTTGTATATAGACTATAAACTGAAATACTTATGAATAAATGGTTGTGGAACGAATCATCTGAGTTTCCATTATTTCTTATGGGAAAATTCGCTTTGATATAAGAGTGCTTTGGATTACAAGCATGTTTCCGGAACGAATTATGCTCGCAATCCAAGGTTTTACTGTATATATATATATATATATATATTTTTTTTTTATATTTCTATTTTACTTTATATATTTTTTTATTTATTTATATTTATTTTTATTTTTGATTCATTTTATTATTTTATTTATTTATATTTTTTATTTATTTTTCTATTTATTTATTTTTTTATTTTATTTATTTTTATTTTTAATTTTATTGTATTTCCATATAGATTTTTCATACGTCATTCAGAATAGATAATAGTTTACATTATTTCTATATATATATATATATATATATATATATATATATATCACAGGTGTTTTATTATTATTATTATCATGTCATTTTATAAAAATTATCATTTTGTGATTATATTTATTTGAGATATGCAGCTATGGATATCTTTTTAATACTCCGTACAGACAGTATTGTAAGCAGGAAGTGAGGTGATTTTTTCAATCTGACCATCTATCTGCTTTATGCAATGAAATCCTATATAGACCCTGCTATTTAACCACTTAAGCCCGGGAGGATTTGGCTGCTCAAAGACCAGGGCCCTTTTTTAAACTTGGCACTGCGTGACTTTAACTGACAATTGCGCGGTCATGCAATGCTGTACCCAAACAAAATTTACATTCTTTTTTTCCCACAAACAGAGCTTTCTTTTGGTGGTATTTGATCACCTCTACGCTTTTTATTTTTTACAATATTAATAAAAAAAGAGCAAAATTTTTGAGAAAAATTTTCAACTTTGTCTTTTAAAAAATATCCAATATACTCAATTTATGTCATATATTTTGGCCAACATGAATTTAGCTACATGTCTTTGACAAAAAAATCTCAATGAGTGTATTTTTGTTGGTTTGCGCAAAAGTTATAGCGTCTACAAATTATGGTGTAAATAGTGGAATTTACGCAGCTTTAATTTCTGACTGCCTATCTCATTTCATGAAGTGCTAAAATGGCAGGGCAGTACAACCCCCCACCCCCAAATTACCACTTTTTGGAAAGTAGACATCCTAAGGAATGTCCTGAGAGGCATGTTGAGCTCATTGAATATTTCATTTTTTTGTCACAGGTGTTTGAAAAATGACTAAAAAAAAAAAAAAAACATATTTTATATCTTGCCCTAAGTTTCGGGAAGGTGACAATTAGCTTTTTTTTTGTTTGTTTTTTACACAAAGTTGTCATTGAAATTATATATTGCTCATACATGCCATGGGTATATGTGTAATTACACTCTAAAATATATTCTGCTGCTTCTCCTGAGTGCAGGGATACCACATATGTGAGACTTTTTGGGAGCCTACCTGTGTATGGGACCCCGAAAACCAATCACCACTTTCAGAATTTCAAAGGGCGTGCATTTTTCATTGCATTTTCTCACTACCTATAACGGTTTAGGAGGCCCTGAAATGTCAAGATACCACAACCACCCCCCCCCCCGAATGACCCCATTTTGGAAAGTAGACACCCCAAGCTGTTTGCTGAGAGGCATGGTGAGTCCATGGAATATTTTATATTTTGCCACAAATTTTGGGAATATTACAGGTTTTTTTAAATTTTTTTTAACACAAAGTTGTCACTAAAAAATACATTTCTCACACATGACATGGGTATATGTGGAATGACACCCCAAAATACATTCTGCTGCTTCTCCTGAGTATGGGGATACCCCATGTGTGAGACTTTTTGGGAGCCTAGCTGTGTACAGGACCCCGAAAATCAATCCCCATCTTCAGGTTTTCTAATGGCGTAGATTTTTGATTTTACATCACAGTTTCGGAGGCCCTGAAATTTCAAGATAGGGTCATTTGGGGGGTTTTGTGCTATTTTGCAAAGTAGACACCCCAAGCTATTTGCTGAGAGGCATGGCGAGTCCATGGAATATTTTATATTTTTTCCCGGGAAATATATTATTTTTTTTTTTTTTTACACAAAGTTGTCACTAAATGATATATTGCTCACACATGCCATGGGTATATGTGAAATGACACCCCAAAATATATTTTTCTGCTTCTCCTGAGTACAGGGATACCCCATGTGTGAGACTTTTTTGCAGTCTATGTGATGGAAATAATAACCGCGCTAATGGAAATTGTGAAAATCTGCAACTTCAAGTGTGACCACACCCCAGTGAACCAAATTGTAAAACAAATCGCGCTAAAACAATAAGAATGGAACAAATAAAGTCCATATAAAGTCCATAAATATAAATGGTGTAATCCATGATTCTTAAACCAGGCTCCTCATGGATATATGCTTACCAGAAAGGTAAAAAATTAATGCAGGTTCTTTATATCAGAATCTTATCCACTTGATGGAAGGCAGGCACCAGAAGACTCGTGATGAATGTGATCGTTGGGTCATGAAAAATTATGAAAAAAGAGACGCAATAGCGTAAAACGCAACAAAATATGATAAATTGTGACTATTGACACCAATGTGATTTTCAGTGATTGAAACAGAAAAAGTGCACAAAAATGGTGAAAAAGGTGTAACCTCCACCAATCTTTTTCACTGCTTGAAAAACAGGATAGATGGGCGTGCACAAAAACCAGAAGAAAATGAAGATCCCTTATAGAAAGACACCTTAAGGTACTCCTTACCAAGGTGAAAAATGGCAATCGCATGAACACCCAAATACCAGTGCTTATCCTTCACCAGATAAAATGGCCTCTTACCAAACAAAAGTAGTAAAACGCTTGTAGGTAACGCAAACTCCAAAGATGAAACACTTGTATCTAGAACTTCTTATTAAGGCAGGTTCCAACCCAGATAACTCCAAGGAATGACCCCAAGATGATCACCGCCATAAAGAAAAAAGAGGTTCCATAGTGTAAAACCGCATAGACTGAGGCCTTATATACTGGTAACGTCAGGTCCAGCATGCACCGGAAACGCCACACCGCACACTGCTGGCAGACACCTTTTTTTGCAGTCTAGCCAAGTACAGGACCCCGAAAATCAATCACCACTTCCAGGCTTTCCAAGGGCGTAAATTGTTGATTAAAAAAAAAAAAAAAAAAACAATGAAAAACAAATTTAAACCCGCGCTACACAACGTGTTGATTTATATACGTGTGAAATTAAAAGTGTGAGTGTGTGCAGCTGCTGCAAACACTAAGAAAATCTTAGGAGAGATGATTAAAAACAAATTTATGCAGCGCTAGCATCAATATTAATAGTTAAGTGAAAAAGTATATGTATACCATACAATTATAACTCAAATATTGTATGCATAAAGTGCTTAGGTGCTATAAATTAAATATATCCAAGTGAGCAATAAACAATAAATAGCAAGTGCATAAAAAGTCCTTGTATTGTGATCCAAGTAAGGTGCCAAAGTGCCAAGATAAATCAAGGTGCTTGCAAAGTGATAAGGTGCCCCTCTCGGTTCCCCACTCACCAAATTGCCAATGTAAAAAGACCTTTGTACGTTATTGCACAGTAACCCAGGATCTTTAGGAAACTTCTCCAATGTGACCTCCAATAATGTATGGGTCCGCCTCCGCTTCCACCATTAAATAAAAAGAAGGCCGTAAATGGTGAAGTAAGTATATACTGATTTATTTTCCAAAGAAGTCAATTGAATACTTACAAACGAAAATAGTATTAAGGCATGTATCAGTACACTCGTGCAACGCCGCTTTTTAATAAAAAAAAAAAAACAATAATAATTTTCCTGAAACTTGTGGCAAAATATAAACTATTCCATGGACTCACCATGCCTCTCAGCTAATAGCTTGGAGTGCCTACTTTGCAAAATGGGGTCATTTGGGGGGGGGGGGTTTGCTACCTTGAAATTTCAGGGCCTCTGAAACTGTGACAGGTAGTGCAGAGGTAAAATACACACTTTCCGCCATTAGAAAACCTGAAGGTGGGGATTGGTTTTGGGGTCCTGTACACAGCTAGGCTCCCAAAAAGTCTCACACATGTGGTATCCCTGTACTCAGGAGAAGCAGCAGAATGTATTTTGGGGTGTCATTTCACATATACCCATGGCATGTGTGAGCAATATATCATTTAGTGACAACTTTGTGTAAAAAACAAACAAAAAAAAAAAAAAGCTAATTTTCACCTTCCCGAAATTTAGGGCAAGATATAAAATACTCCAGGGACTCAATATGCCTCTCAGCAAATAGCTTTGGGTGTCTACTTTTCAAAAAGGGGTCATTTGGGGGGTGTTTGAACTATCCCGGCATTTTATGCTCAATCTTAGCCACACATCACCCACTCTTCTAACCACTTGAAAACCAAGCCTTTTCTGTGACTTTTTGTTTACAATAAAAAATATTTTTTTTTACTAGGAAATTACTTTGAACCCCCAAACATTATATATTTCTTTAAAGCAGAGGCCCTACAGAACAAAATGGTGGATGTTGCAATTTTTTTTGTTACACGGTAATTGCACACAGATTTTCCAAAGGCAATTTCTGCGAAAAAAATTCATTTTTTTTAATTTAATGCACAAATAAACTATATAATTCCAAATTGTTTGGTAAAATTTAAAAGATGATCTTATGCCGAGTACATAGATACCAAACATGACATGCTTTACAAATTGCGCACGCCTGTGCAGCGGCAAAAAACTACGTACATTTTAAAAGCCTTTAAAAGTCTTTACAGGTTACCATTTTAGACTTACAGAGGGGGTCTACTGCAATAATTACTGCCCTCGACCTGGCATTCACGGGGATACCTCACATGCATGCTGCAATTGCAGTTTACATATGACACTAGACCAACGCTTGCGTGCGTCTTTGCGCACAAGCACGGGGGGGCTTGATTTTTTTTTATTTATTTTGCTTTTTTATGTTAGTTTGACTCCTTTCCTTTCATTTTTTTTAAATCATTTTTATTGTTATCACAGTGAATTTAAATATCCCCTATTATAGCAATCTGTAGTGACAGGTACTCTTTTTTTAAAAAAATTGGGGTCTTTTAGAATCTAGATCTCTCCCCTGACCTTAACGCATCTGACCACACCAAGATTGGTGTGATAAGATGCTTTCCCAATTTCCCAATGGCGCTCTTTATTTCTGGCGAAACAGAAGTCCTGAAATGCTCGTAGCTCCCGGTATCTGCCAGGATTGCTTTTACATGTAAGCCGACCGCTGGCTGTAAAAAACGATACCAAGGTAATGCCTAAATCTGCAGGCATCATCCTGGTATAACCACTCAAAGTCCAGCAACGTACCAGTACCTTTTTTTTTTTTTTTTTCATGCAGCCTGTGGGATGAACAAAAAAAAAGAGAACCTATCAGAAATCACCACAGGAAAATTTAGTATTATTACTCACCATTAACCGCCCAACAACCAAACCCACTGATTTAATGGTGGGTATACATGACAATATTCCACGTATACCTAAAGGTATTTTAACTGCAGTGGTGAAATCAACCTACCACAGCTGCTGCCATCAAAGGTATCCATATATGCTGAGCGCAAACGCTGTTTGTGTCAGAATATATAAAATCAGTGTGGCAGACGACGAGTACCTGCAAGAGAAACAGGTTAACAAAAGAATGAAAAACAAACAAAGTACAGTAAAAGTAAAGTAGGAAGAGTAGAAGAACATAAAAATAACTGACACGACAACTGTTTTTGGCTTTTTTATTTTACATTTTTTTTGTATTTTTTTTAACACTTTTTTTGTGAACTGCAATTTTCCATCTTAGGGTCTCTCAAAATGCCGATAGCCATCGAACATCTTTCGAGACCCTGTGTTTGTGTGCCCTACACTATATCGTGCTGTACCCTACACTAATACTCCACTAGTGTGGGGTAGCGACGGAAACAGTCCCCGATGCAGAGACCAGGCTGGTCAGGACAGTCGGGACAGTAATAGCGGGTGTCACGCCAAAATCTGCGCCTGCGACAGACACGGCATTTTCTTTGGGGGCGTCTTTGGGTAGGGGTACTCGGGAGGACATTCGGAAAATGCCTCTTATGCAGCCAGCTCACTGCATCTGTAAGGGGACATTGGGCAGGAACACCTCCTGGGTACAGGTAGGCATTGATGATCTCTTCTTGGAATTATCAGAAGAATCCGGTCCGTCATGACGCTCTGTATATGACAAAGGCGTTCAGCATAGCCAATTGGAATAAACAGACACTTTTTTGTACCAGCGTCTGGCTTTACGGGCAACTAAATACGGCGCCAAAAGCTGGTCGTTAAGGTCCACCCCTCCCATATTAAGGTTGTAGTCGTGGACACAGAGGGGTTTCTCCATAACGCCAGTTGCCGTAGTAATTTGGATCGTCGTGTCTGCGTGAAGGGAGGACAGAACGAAAACATCCCGTGTATCCCTCCACTTCACCGCAAGCAATTTGTCAGTTTTTAAGCAGGCTCTCTCCCCCCGACTAAGACGGGAATTTACAAGCCGTTGGGGGAAGCCCCGGTGATTAGGTCGCACGGTGCCACATGCACCAATTTGTAATTCAAGAAGGTGATTAAATAGTGGCACGCTTGTGTAAAAGTTGTCCACGTGCAAATGGTACCCCTTTCCGCATAAGGGTGACACCAAGTCCCAAACTATCTTGCCGCTGCTCCCTATGTAGTCTGGGCAGTTGGGGGGCCCTTGTAGACACGAAAACTAACTGTATAGCCTGTGACCCTGTCACACAGCTTATACAGCTTGGCAGCCAGTAAATTTAATCAGGGACTCGTCAATGCAGACAACTTGTTGGGGGGTAAACAAGGCTGCAAACTGCTGATTGAAGTGGTCTACGAGGGGCCGAATTTTGTGGAGCCTATCATATTCAGGGTCTCCCCGAGGATGACAAATTTCTTTGTCGTTGAAATGCATAAATCACAGAATTTGCTCGTATCTCGCCCTGGACATGGAGGCAGAGTACACGCACATATGGTGAATTGGGCTAGTGGACCAATATAGCCGCAATTCACTCTTTTTGGTTATGCCCATGTGGAGGGAAAGGCCCAGAAAGATTTTAAAATCGGGAATCGTTATAGGTTTCCAGGTGAATTGTCTGGCAAGGGGCGAATTTGGGTTAGCGGCGAGGAAATGGCGTGCATATAAATTTGATTGATCCACAATAGATCTGAAAAGATCTTCCGTGAAGAACAGTTCAAAAAAATTCAGGGGCGTAAAACCAGCTATTTCCATGTGGATTCCAGGTTTGGAAGTGAATAGGGGAAGTACTGGCGCTTTAGTATAAGTGGGTTGCCAATTGGGATATGCCAGCGCATCAGGGAGGGCACTATGCCACTACTTGTGCTAGCCACTGCACCAGCTTCAACTGCACTTCAACTGCACTTATGGGACTCGCCACGTCACCAAGTGTTACTGCAGTGCTGGTTGTACTAGGTCCAGGGTATACTAGGCTGCTGGCGCTTGCCAGGCCACCAGAAGGATGAGCGGCACTAGTACCGACCTTCTGTTCCATACCAGCACGCTGCGATTCCTGCATCTCAGCAACTCCAGAATGGGTCGGGTACGCCTGGGTTTAACAGGGACCCATCCATCGTCGGAGCTATCTGTCAGGGAGCCGCTGCTTTGTTCAGGTCCATATACTGACCCTGATTCTGCCAGTGAGGCTTCCCCATCACTCTCATCTGACATGGTCAGTATACTGTAAGCCTCTGCACTACTGTACCAACATTTGGACATTTTAGTAACTAAATTTAACGGTACAGTAGTGTGACTCACAGGTAAAAAAGGATCCTGGTTGTCAAGGACTATTTCAACCGCTACAAAAAAAAAACTGCTAATGCTAGCAGGGATCAGGCCTGACTCTGCTAACACAGCTTTTTTGTGTGTTGTGTTTTTTTGTAAGTGACAGTAATCTATTGATTACTACACTTGCCTGGGTGGGGTGGGGTGGGCTGGGCAGAGGGTTTAAATGCAGGTGCTGGCAGGAATCAGTGCTGATCGTGCAAACACCACGTTTTGGGAACCCTAAACTATGGGGACGCTAGTATAGTTCTGATCAGATCAGATATTGATCTGTTCAAACACTATACTAGTAATGGAAGTGTGTGTGTGTGTGTGTGTGTGTGTGTGTGGTAATCAAGGGGTTATTTCTAACTATGCGTCGGGTATCTGCGTTATCTTAGACTGACGCTAACACTAGTTAATGTCACCTGTGTCACTAATAATAGTGATCAGAAAAAAAACTGTACACTATAAAAGTGACACTGTGACAGGGTAATGAAGGGGTTAATTGGGGGTGATCAGGGGGGATCAGGGGGTTAAATCTTTATTGGGGGGGTGGCGGGGACCCTAAACCTACTTGGGACAGAAAATAATTTGCTAGCGCTAACTCAAGTCACAATCACACTAATACAGTAAACCACTATATTACCTGTGTATAGTGTGCAATGTGACAGGGGGGAAGGGGTTAACTGGGGGGATCAGGGGGTTAAATCTTTATTGGGGGGGTGGGGGTATCCTAACCCTAAAAGGAAGGGCCGCAAGTGCTAAACCTGGTCACAAGTCACACTGATACAGGTATATAGGGAACTGCTATATACTGTATGCAGTGTGTGTTGTGACAGGGGGTGTAGGGGTGATCAGGGGGGGACCAGGGGGTTAAATCTTTATTAGGGGGGGTGACAGGGACCCTAAACCTCCTTGGGACAGATACTAACTCACTAGCGCTAACTCAAGTCACAATTAGGATGATCGAACTTTTGAAAAGTTCGGTTCGGCCAGATTATCCGAACTTCCCGAAAGAACCATCAATGAAATCAATGGGACCCGAACTTCGGTAATCAAAAAACACAATTTTTAAGCCCTAAAACCCAATAAACGCCCCTAAAAAGTGCCCAGGGTTCTGGGTCATGCCCCATTAACTATTAATCACACAAAAAAAAGTTCTTAAAAATTGTCATTTTTGATAAAAAAGCCAATTATTGAAAAAATTAAAAAAAAAGAGAGATTTTTGGATTTTGACTTTGGATTTAGTATCTGGGGGGTCTAAAAGGTGTGCATGTGAAGTTTCAGCTCTGTAGCATGTCCAGAACCATAAAAAAAAGATTGTTTGTATTAGAACACTTTCAGCTCAGGGGGTTGGCTTCGCTGCTGTAACACCTTGCCGGTTTAATAGCAGGCATTTTTTGGGGTTCTTTGCAGTCAGGAAAAACATCTGAACTTGTGTATAGTGGTACTGTGCACAAGTTCAGATGTTTTGCCTGCCTCCAAAACCCCCCAAAAAATGCCAGCAAAAACACACCTGGGCATTTTTTTTTTTACGCTAGCGTTTTTTTGGGCATTTTTTGGGGTTCTTTTGAGGCAGGCAAAACATCTGAACTTGTGTATAGTGGTATATATACACACATAATTATATGTATATAGACACCTAGCCATATATAGGTGTGATAGTAGCAGAAATATATTACTGTAAATGATTTCATTAGCGCAAGCATATATTTCTGCTACTATCACACCTATATATGGCTAGGGGTATATATACAGACATATATGTGTATATATATCCCCTATACACATGTTCAGATGTCATGTCTGACATCAAACATGTCCTCAAAAAAGCACTGGCAGTGGCATTCCCTGCAGCATAAAAAATGCTTGCTGGTGAGAAGCCATATGGGTGTGCCGAAGCAATTCAGAGAAATGATCATTTCTCTATAGCGGTCACCCTGCTATGGAAGGGTTTTGTCACCCTGCCATAGCAGTCACTGTCAGTTAACCCTACACTACATTACGGTCACCCTGACACTTCATACTTTCCCTACAGAAACTAAATTTTTTAAGCTAACTTAAGTGTAAAGGAGCACTCTAACTACACTAGATATCCCTTTCCTCACACTAATAAATGCTAAATTACACTTTTAAAGTAAAATTAACAGAACAGCTTCCACTCTCTTCCATGTCCAGTATAACAATGCTAGGAATATGGCGGGGGCGATCTTATATACTGGGGGGCGTATTCACTAATGATTGGTCTAGGGACCCCCTAGTCACTCCAATCACATTCCTAGCATTCTCCTGCCTCCTCAATTAGCTTTTGCTAATGGTTCTGGTCCAATCACGGGCTTTTAAAGCCCATTTCCTGAAGCATTGCATTTTGGGCGGTTCTGGTTGCCGAATTCCGAACTTTTTGGGCAAAAAGTTCTAAATTCGGCCGAACCTCGAACACCCAATGTTCGGGCCGAACCGATGGTCGACCGGAACCGTTCGATCATCCCTAGTCACAATCACACTAATACAAAATACAGTAAAACACTATATTACCTGTTTATTAGTGTGCAATGTGACAGGGGGAGGGGTTAACTGGGGGTGATCAGGGGGTTAAATATTTATTGGGGGGGAGTGGTGGGTATCCTAAGTATAAAAGGAAGGGCCGCAAGCACTAAATCTGGTCACAAGTCCCACTTATACGGGTAGATAGGAAAATGCTATATACTGTATACAGTGTGTGTTATGACAGGGGGTGTAGGGGTGATCAGGGGGAATCAGGGGGTTAAATATTTATTGGGGGTGGCGGGGACCCTAAACCTCCTTGGGACAGAAACTAACTCGCTAGCGCTAACTCAAGTCACAATCACACTAATGCAAAATACAGTAAAAAACTATATTACCTGTTTATTAGTGTGCAATGTGAAAGGGGGAAAGGGGTTAACTGGGGGTGATCAGGGGGTTAAATCTTTATTTGGGGGGGATGGCAGGCATCCTAAGTGTAAAAGGAAGGGCCGGAAGCGCTAAACCTGGTCACAAGTCACACTTCTACAGGTATATAGGAAATTGCTATATACAGTATACAGTGTGTGTTGTGACAGGGGGTGTAGGGGTTAACTGGGGGGGGGCGATCGGGGGTTAACTGTGCCTATCTAAGTGTGTGTGGGTGTGCTGGTGCAGTGCTCACAGTTTAGATGTGCTCTCTCCTCTCGATGAATCCAAAAAGGATCATGGGAGGGGAGAGCGGGTCTTTTCTATGCCTGTGTTTATATTTCACAGGCACAGATCAGTATCTGATTGGGCAGGACCGATCAACGGGTCCAGACCAAAAATCATTGGCCTGGACCTGATGACTGATCGGTTCTGAACCCAATCAGATCATCAGCGGTGCCGGGGGCGTGCGGGATCGCGCCCCAGAGCGGTGGGAGCAAGTGACGTACCAGTACGTCGGTTTGCCTGTAGGGGGCTGACTGCAGCGGTATATAGTCGTGCGGCAGTCGGCAGGTTAAGACCCAATGGTCTATAGCTTTTTAGCCGGGAAATCCATTCGGTTTCTAAAATAGATGTTTCTCTTCATATTACTCTCTCTCCAGAGGGTCGTATATATTTGTCTAGCGCAATGACCTGCAGCTTTGATGGATTCTTATTGTGAACTTTGGCAAAATGTAGAGACAGACTATGAATAATAAAGCCATTTCTAATATTGGTAAGATGTTCTCCCACTCTAATAGACAAGGTTCTAATTGTTCTGCCTACATATTGTATCCCACAGCTGCAGGTCAAAAGATACACCACCCCTTTGGTATGACATGTGATTAAATCCCTTATCTCATATTGTGTTTTGGTGACCAACAATGAAAAGGTTTGTGTTCTCATAGTTTTGAATTCAACACAGACCTTGCATCTCTTACAGTGAAAAAAACCTTTAATATTGCCGAACATCACAGGTATAAATGGCTTCTCGATAGGGTTTGGAACCACCATTTCTTTGAGGTTCCTAGCCCTCTTAAAGATCACTTGTGGTTTGTTAGGGAGCATAGGTCCCAAGGTTTAATCTCCCTTCAGTATGTCCCAATGCTTTCTAAAAATGTGATTAATCCATTTATGTTGTTTTGAAAATGTAGTCACAAATGCATATTCAAATGCTGATCCCACTCTTTTATTCCTCTCGTCTCTAGGGATAATTCAATTTGACTGTTTCTGGTTGCTGAGTTCATGTATTTCCCGATTCAAGGTCTGATCATCATAGCCTTTCTCAATGAACATTTCTCTAAGTTTTTCTGCTTGGATCAAGAAATCAGAGCGTTCCGTACAATTACGGCGAATGCGCCTAAGTTGACCCTTAGGCACTGCTCTTAGCCACATAGGGTGATGGCAACTGTTCAGTGAGATGAACACATTTTTATCGGTTGGCTTAAAGTATATTTTCGTGGCAAAGCTCAAGCCATGTCTATATGACTAAATCCAGGAAATAATAGTTAAATGGCTATGTTGGTAAGATAAATGAATACCCCAGTCATTACAATTCAGCTTTTGCATGACATAAGAAGAGAATATCATCAATATACCTCCTCCAAAAGTATAACTCTCTTTCTCTATTGGAGAAAATATTTTGATCTTCCCAGAATGCCATAAATAGATTGGCAAAGCTGGGAGCATATTTAGCTCCCATAGCCACGCCAGTCTTTTGCAAATAGAAGCGATTGTTGTAAAAGAAATAATTATGCTCCATCCCGAACTTCAATAGTTCCAAGATGAACATTTTTTGTTTGAGGGGAGTTTCAAAGTTGATATCCAAAAATATACTGGCTGCCTCATATCCCATGTCATGAGGAATGATGGTATATAGGGACAAAACGTCCGCAGTAACCAGAATCACTTCCCCCTCTACTTCTTTTTGAGTAATTTCCCTGATACATTGTGCCGTATCTTTGAGGTATGCCGGGGTACCCTGTACCAATGGTTGTAAGAAGGCATCAATGTATTTACCAATATGCAAGGTCACTGAATCACGATTGGGCGTCCCAGTGGTTTTTCTAGGTTTTTATGGATCTTGGAAGGTAAGATATGGTGGGTATCCTAGGAGCCAAGGGAAGAAGAAATTCCTTTTTATCCAGGATCCCTTCCTTATACGCAACCGTAATCACTTTTTCCAGTTTTTTCTTATAAGAAAAGGTTGGATCTTTACAAAGAATTTGGTAGGTTTTATCGTCGGACAGTAGGTTTTTCATTTCTTCAAGATAATTGTCCTTCTTTAAAGAGTTCCACCCTCGGAAAGTTTTTTTTAATAAAAATACCCCCGGGACAGTCAGGGCTAGTGCATTCCACAATGGATAGCCTCTGAACTGTCCCAGGTCACACTTACCTTTAAGAAGAAATACTTACCTTGAAAATGTCTTGCCCAGCGCTGCCATCTCAGGTGTGGGCAGCTGAAGCCAGCGCGTCCTCTTCGGCATCCTCTTCTGTGTCCTCTTCATCCCAGAATGCCCTGCACCGGCCCCGCTCGTCATGTCCGGTGCAGGCACGTCATTCCTGCACAGCTTCTGGGCATGCCCAGAAGCTGTTTAGCAATTAATGACTAGAGATGTATAGAACTGTTCGCCGGCGAACAGTTCCCGGCGAACTTAGCATGTTCGCGTTCGTCGCTGCCGGCGAACATATGCGATGTTCGGTCCACCCCCCATAAGACATCATTGAGGCAAACTTTGACCCTGAACTTTACAGTCAGCAGACACATTTCCAGCCAATCAGCATACCTCCCTCCCACACCCTCCCACCTCCTATAAATAAGCAAGGGCAGCTCCATCTTAGATCATTCTGAAGCAGTGTGTGTAGTGAGAGTAGGGAGAGAGCTGCTGCTGCTGCTGTTAAGCTAGGGACAGTTAGTCAGTGTTCCTGGTCTTGCAGTGTTCTTGGTCCACTACTGCTGTAATATCAGCACCCCAAAAAGCCCTTCTAAGGGCTGGTATTTGTGTTTTTTTTTTTTTTTTATATATATATATATATATACCTAGCGTCCCCAAAAGCCCTTTTAAGGGCTGGTAATTGAGTTGTTTCTTCTTATATATATATATCTATATCTATCTAGTGTCCCCAAAAGCCCTTTTAAGGGCTGGTAATTGAGGATTTTTTTTATTTATATATATACATATATATATATATATATAGTGTCCCCAAAAGCCCTTTTAAGGGCTGGTAAGGTAATAGAGTTTTTTCTTTATATATATATCTATATATATCTATTGTACACTGCAGTTGCCTGCCCGCTGTGTGTGAGAGGCCACAGACCTACCACAGACTGTACTGTGTGCACACCACACTCATTTCGGGTGGCACAGGCACAGTACCTGGCATTTTAAAAAATATTTTTTTTTTCCTCTGTCATAATTGCAGTGAGTGCTGTGTCAGGTCCACAGAGTGCACTGTACCCACTGCAGTGCACTGCCCACCACTGATATATATACGGTGGCACAGCATCTTGTTGCAATAAATTGAAAAAAAAAAAATATTTTTTATTATTGCAGTTGCCTGGGCTGTCAGTGACTGTCAGGTCCACAGAGTGTACTGTGCCCACTGCAGTGCCACTGTGTGCCCACCCACCACTGATATATAAGGTGGCACAGCAGCTTGCAAAGTAAAAAAAAAATATATATTTTTTAATTGCAGTTGCCTGGGTGCCAGTGACTGCTGTCAGGTCCACAGAGAGTGTACTGTGCCACTGCCCACCCACCACTGATATATAAGGTGGCACAGCAGCTTGCCAAGTAAAAAAAATATATATATTTTTTAATTGCAGTTGCCTGAGTGCCAGTGACTGTCAGGTCCACAGAGTGTACTGTACCCACTGCCCAACACTCCTATAGGGTGGCACAGCACCTTGCACTCATAGTACACAACACATTAAAAAAGAAAATGACAGGCAGAGGCAGGCCACCCCGCAAGGGCCGTTGTGGTCGTGGTGCTGTGATTTCCTTAGGCCCTAGAATAATGCCCAGTGTTCAGAGGCCACCACAGACCCTGAACTCAAAAAATTCTGAGGCCATAGTTGACTGGCTTACACAAGACACCCAATCGTCTACAGCTTCCGCTCGGAACCCTAATGCACCATCCTCCTCCAGCTCAGCTTCGGGCACCTCTCAATTTACCACTCGCCAGCCCGCCGGCACCACCACCAACACTAGCACCACAGCCGCTTCACTTGATCCGTCAGAGGAGTTATTTTCACATCAGTTTGAAGAAATAAGTGATGCGCAACTATTAGTGCCAGAGGATGTAGATAACGGGGATATGTCTCAGTCAGGCAGCATTATACACATGGACGTACATTGTGATGATGATGATGATGATGTTGTACCTGCTGCTGCTGCCTTTGCTGAGTTGTCAAGTGAAGCGGCTGATGATGACGATGTGTCTGTGGATGTCACCTGGGTGCCTGCTCGAAGAGCAGAAGAAGAGGGGGAAAGTTCAGATGGGGAGACAGAGAGGAGGAGGAGACGAGTTGGAAGCAGGGGGAGGAGGTCATCGCAAGGAGCTAGTGGCGCAGTCAGACAGCATGTAGATTCGGCACCCGGGGTCAGCCAGACAGCACGCCAATCAACGCAAGCTGTTGCCACCACCAGAATGCCGTCCTTGCAAAGCTCAGCAGTGTGGCATTTTTTTTGTGTGTCTGCCTCTGATATCAGCGATGCCATTTGTAACCTGTGCCAAAAGAAACTGAGTCGTGGGAAGTCCAACACCCACCTAGGTACAACTGCTTTGCGAAGGCACATGATCTCACATCACAAACGCCTATGGGATCAACACATGAGTAAAAGCAGCACACAAACTGAAAGCCACCATCCTCCTCCTGGTCCAGCATCTTCAGCCACGTCAACCACTGCTGTCCTCCATGCCCCCTATCAACAACCCGCCCCTCCGCCTCTCACCTTCAGCAGTTCCTGCTCGTCACCTGCCCACAGTCAGGTGTCTGTCAAGGAAATGTTTGAGCGTAAAAAGCCAATCTCGCAGAGTCACCCCCTTGCCCGGCGTCTGACAGCTGGCTTGTCGGAACTCTTAGCCCGCCAGCTTTTACCATACAAGCTGGTGGAGTCTGAGGCCTTCAAAAAATTTGTCGCTATTGGGACACCGCAGTGGAAGGTACCCGGCCGAAATTATTTTTCACAAAAGGCAATCCCCAACCTGTACTCTATTGTGGAAAAGGAAATCATGTCACGTCTGGCACACAGTGTTGGGGCAAGGGTCCATCTGACCACTGATAGCTGGTCTGCAAAGCACGGTCAGGGCAGGTATATAACGTACACTGCGCATTGGGTAAACCTGCTGGCGGCTGCCAAGCATGGAATGCGTGGCTCTGCTGCAGAGGAGTTGGTGACACCGCCACGACTTGCAGGCAGGCCTGCTGCCACCTCCTCTACTCCTCCTACTCCATCCTCTTTGCTAACCTCCTCGGCTGAGTCCTCTTCTGCTGTTGCGTCTTGCTCCACACCAACTGCACCCCCCCAGCTCCCCAGGGGCTATTCCACATGCCGGATACGACAGTGTCACACTGTCTTGGGGTTGACTTGCCTGAAAGCAGAGAGTCACACCGGACCAGCACTACTGTCCGCCCTGAATGCACAGGTGGATCAGTGGCTGACCCCGCACCAACTGGAGATCGGCAAAGTGGTGTGTGACAACGGGAGCAATTTGTTGGCGGCATTGAATTTGGGCAAGTTGACACATGTGCCGTGCATGGCACATGTGTTGAATCTGATTGTGCAACGTTTTGTGCAGAAGTACCCAGGCTTACAGGACGTCCTCAAGCAGGCCAGGAAGGTGTGTGGCCATTTCAGGCGTTCCTACACGGCCATGGCGCACTTTGCAGATATTCAGCGGTGAAACAACATGCCAGTGAGGCGCTTGATTTGCGACAGCCCGACACGTTGGAATTCAACACTGCTAATGTTCGACCGCCTGCTCCAACAAGAAAAAGCGGTCAACGAGTATTTGTATGACCGGGGTGCTAGGACAGCCTCTGCGGAGCTGGGTATTTTTTTGCCACGCTACTGGACGCTCATGCGCAATGCCTGTAGGCTCATGCGTCCTTTTGAGGAGGTGACAAACCTAGTGAGTCGCACTGAAGGCACCATCAGTGACATCATCCCATATGTTTTTTTCCTGGAGCGTGCCCTGCGAAGAGTGCTGGATCAGGCCGTAGATGAGCGTGAAGAGGAAGAGGAAGAGTTGTGGTCACCATCACCACCACCAGAAACAGCCTTACCATCGATTGCTGGACCTGCGGCAACACTGGAAGAGGAGTGTGAGGAAGAGGAGTCAGAGGAGGAATGTGGCTTTGAGGAGGAGGAACACCAACCACAGCAGGCATCCCAGGGTGCTCGTTGTCACCTATCTGGTACCCGTGGGGTTGTACGTGGCTGGGGGGAAGAACACACCTTCAATGACATCAGTGAGGACGAGGAATTGGACATGAGTAGCTCGGCATCCAACCTTGTGCAAATGGGGTCTTTCATGCTGTCATGCCTGTTGAGAGACCCTCGTATAAAAAGGCTGAAGGAGAACGACCTGTACTGGGTGGCCACACTACTAGACCCCCGGTATAAGCAGAAAGTCTGTGATATGTTACCCAATTACCGGCAGTCGCAAAGGATGCAGCAGCTACAAAATAAGTTAAAAACTATGCTTTACACAGCGTATAAGGGTGATGTCACAGCACAACGGGAATCCAACAGGGGAAGAGGTGAAAGTAATCCTCCTCCTACCACCACAACCACGCCGGCAAGGACAGGACGCTTTACAGACGTCTTGTTGATGGAGGACATGCGGAGCTTTTTTAGTCCTATGCATCGCCACAGCCCTTCGGGGTCCACCCTCAGAGAACGACTCGACCGACAGGTAGCAGACTACCTTGCCTTAACTGCAGATATCGACACTCTGAGGAGCGATGAACCCCTTGACTACTGGGTGTGCAGGCTTGACCTGTGGCCTGAGCTATCCCAATTTGCCATTGAACTTCTGGCCTGCCCCGCTTCAAGTGTGCTGTCAGAAAGGACCTTCAGCGCAGCAGGAGGTATTGTCACTGAGAAGAGAAGTCGCTTAGGTCAAAAAAGTCTTGATTACCTCACGTTTATTAAGATGAATGAGGCATGGATCCCGAAGGGACTGACAGTGGGGGATGCATTTGACTAAAAAAGGCCTGGTGATGACTGAGATGCCTTGGCCTAAAAATGGTCCACACGCTGCTGTATATAATCATTCTCTGCATGCCGGATGACTTACGTGACGTCTCCGCCACCAACTACGGTTCAAGCCGCAATGTTTTAGTGCACTTTCTGCCTTAAAACCTCAATTTTTCAGGCCGCTGCTACAGCAGCGGCTGCAACAATACCTACTTTTTCATGCATGTGTACATGCCTAATTTTTCTGGCCTCTGGTGCTACACTGTGGCTGCAAAAAAACAAAAAACAAAAAAAAAGGCACATACATGTGTCAATTCCCCTTCGTGATCGTTACCTTGTCGTGGTGAAGGGGCTTGCGTATCACAATGAAGCGATCACCTCTAGGATTGTGTTGGCACACCCCAGATGATAAGGTCGTTGCTTCATTGTGTACAGACCAAAAGCGATCCGCAGGATAATTTTTCATAAAAAAAACATTCATTTTCTTTCATTCTTTCTGCGGAGCTGGGTATTTTTTGGCCGCGTTACTGAATGCTCATGAACAATGGCTGTAGGCTCATGCGTCCTTTTGCGGAGATGACAACCCTGGTGGTCAGTCGAACCCAAGGCAACATCATCGACCTCATCCCATATGCGTTTTTTCTGGAGCGTGCCCTGCGAAGAGTACTGGATCAGGCTGTAGATGAGCATGAAGAGGAAGAGTTGTGGTCCTCATCACCACCAGAAGCAGCCTTGTCGTTGTCAATTGCTGGACCTGTGGCAACGCAGAGAGAGGAGTCTGAAGAAGAGAAGTCAGAGGAGGAAGGTGGCTTTGAGGAGGTGGAATACCAGCCACAGCAGGCGTCCCAGGGGGCTTGTTCTCACCTTTCGGGGACCCTTGGTGTTGTATGTGGCTGGGTGGAGGAAGAGACCTTCAATGATGTCAGTGAGGACAAGGAACGGGACATGGCTAGCTTGGTATCCAACCTTGTGCAAATGGGGAGTTTGCGGTTGTGCAAATGGACTGACTGACTGTTAAACGGGGAGTTTGGTCTGTCAGAGTTTGGTCTGTCACTGTGAAGCGGGCGACGGGCGTAACCCTTACACTACTTGACCGATAAAACATCATACCTGATCGTATTCACACACTGGATGTTTTAGTGCTGGTTTACACTGCCGCTACTACTAAAGTAGCGTCGCTTCCAGTGCGACTTTGGCGCGACTTAGCGCGACTTTGGCGCGACCTCATCGCGAGGCGACTTTTTATTTGGCCAATCACAATATCATGTTTTGTGACCGTCCCCTAATTTCCTTTTCCTGTTTTTTGTTTTACATATTTCCCCATGTGTGCAGTGTTGTCTGTGTCATAGCTCAACTGATAGGCATGTTTCCCTTGGCATATCATATTTCAGCTTGCCAGAAAGAAAAAAGACAGCTGGAAAGACACTGCATTAGTTTTCTACTAAAAATCATAAGAAAAATGCTGTTTTTTTTGGGTTGTGGACATACTACAGAGCTGAAACTTGACAGGTACACTTTTAAGACCCCCCAGACACTAAATACAAAAAATGACATGCCTGCCTAAAAAAATGCCCGCTAAATGCCTGCAAGAGAAAAAGCCAGCCGCAGAGAAGCCGTATTCCTGAAAATATAAGAAAAATGCTGTTTTTTAGGGGTTCTGGACATGCTACAGAGCTGAAACTTGACAGGTACACTTTTTAGACCCCCCAGACACTAAATACAAAAAATGACATGCCTGCCTAAAAAAATGCCCGCTAAATGCCTGCAAGAGAAAAAGCCAGCCGCAGAGAAGCCGTATTCCTGAAAATATAAGAAAAATGCTGTTTTTTAGGGGTTCTGGACATGCTACAGAGCTGAAACTTGACAGGTACACTTTTTAGACCCCCCAGACACTAAATACAAAAAATGACATGCCTGCCTAAAAAAATGCCCGCTAAATGCCTGCAAGAGAAAAAGCCAGCCGCAGAGAAGCCGTATTCCTGAAAATATAAGAAAAATGCTGTTTTTTAGGGGTTCTGGACATGCTACAGAGCTGAAACTTGACAGGTACACTTTTTAGACCCCCCAGATGCTAAATCCAAAGAATTTTTTTATTTTAATTTTTTTTTAATTTTTCCAATAATTGGCTCTCTATCAAAAAATTATAATTTTTAAGAACTTTTTTTTGCGTGATCCCTCTCCGGCATGCCACAGTCCAGGTGTTAGTCCCCTTGAAACAACTTTTCCATCACTATTGTGGCCAGAAAGAGTCCCTGTGTGTTTTAAAATTCGCCTGCCTATTGAAGTCTATGGCGGTTCGCCCGGTTCGCCGGTTCGCGAACATTTGCCGATGTTCGCGTTCGCCGTTCGCGAACGGCAAATTTTAGGTTCGCGACATCACTATGAATGACGTGCCTGCACCGGAACTGATGAGCGGGGCTGGTGCAGGCGCATTGATTCCTGGGAGTGATGACGCTCGGCTCCCAGGAATCAATGCAAGCAGGAAGTGACGGCGCGGGCCACGGCCAAAGAGAAAGGAAGAGGAAGTAAGGTGAGTATATTTTCTTTGAAAACATGGTAAGTAAAGAAAAAAAAAATGTGTGATTATCCAATTGTTTTACAGGTGACAGAGAAAAATAAGATGGTGAAAAGTTGCATTTTAGGGCGGATCTCCACTTTAATAGGACAATTCCGCCTCCTTTATCGGCGGGGCGTATTATGAGGTCTTTCCTATCACAAAGGGTTTTTCTTAATCTTTGTCAAATCTTGTTGCCGTTTAAATTTAAATTGTGATTCTTCCAAATCTTTCAGGACTAGGTCCTTGAAGACTGTGATATTGTTAGATTGTGCACCTACTGGATTGAACAGAGAAGCATTTCTCAGTCCTGTCCATACGTATGTGGAGGTCTGATAGGAACTATGGTTCCTCTCCCGCCTGCTTTAGAAAGGAAATGCCTTTTGATATTTACTTTCCTCACAAATTTGTGAACGTTATAAACGTCTCAAATTTGTTTAAAGCTCTATTAAGTACAAATTTAAGGCCTTTATCAAGGGTCCTTTTTTCCAAATCAGTCAATGCAATGCCGCTCAAATTAAATATCCCCTGTCCCTTTATTTTTATTTTTTTCTTAGATTTTCGACCTCGACATCCACATGTTGTTTTCTTTTTCCTTTCTGGTGACCCTTGCCTACAAAACCTTTTGGTTTGGCACTAATCGGTGTTCTGAAATAATATATCCATTAGCAGCATTTTGCCCGTCTTCACCATTTTCTTCTTCTTGACTGAGCAGTTCATACCGATTATAGGACCCTCCATATTGGAGTCTAGATGTTTGTGGGGGACCTCTATAATTTCCTGTGTAATCCATAGACACTCGTCTTGGTGATTTATATGTGGGTTCTTCGTATTCACAATCCCTTGATGGATAGGGGGGTTTCCCTCTCTCTTCTTAAGGGTTCACATTTATACGGGGGGCCCCCTATATAGTTGTTTTTGGCTTTACCTCTACTAGACTGTGATGGTGCAGTTTCTCTGAGGGATTTAATCCTCGGGTTTTTTGAACCCCGATTTTCATTCAACGTGAGTGGTCTCCTATTACTTGGAGTTTCTTTAGATACTTCAGTGGTTCCTATGGAGGATTTGGAAGCAGTTTCCATTGGTTCTGTGGAAGAATTAGTGGATGCTGAAGAGTTACTTTCAATATTAATTTTCCACTTAAAAACTTGAGAGGATTGATAATCTTCCAGATCTCTAAGGAACTTTTTTCTCTTTTTAATTGTTTGCTCCTCCTCCTCCATAGCAATTATCTCCCTCTGATTATAGATTTTATACGCCTCCTCTTGCACAGAAGGCAACAATTTCTCTTTTATTTCAAGGATTTCTTTATTTAATCTCACTACTTTTTTCTTTTTCCTCTCAATTTAAAAAATGTGTTATTTCAGTTGATTATAATTCAGCTATACATTTGTCCTAAGTTTACACATTTATTATTTTTTTGGGGAAGCGCACTTATATTTTTATTCCATGTTTGTACTCTTTTGTTTCTAAAGTTTAGGTGCTGCCTCCCCCACCTCTTTTTTAGGTTAGCACACTCATTTATACACTTTATTTACTATTAATATTAGACACTGCGATTGTCGCTATTAATAAGAGACACTGCGATTATCGCTATTAATAATAGACACTGCGATTATCACTATTAATAATAGACACTGCGATTATCGCTATTAATAATAGACACTGCAATTATCGCTACTAATAATAGACACTGCAATTATCGCTACTAATAATAGACACTGTGATTATCACTATTAATAAGAGACACTGCGATTATCGCTACTAATAATAGACACTGCGATTATCGCTACTAATAAGAGACACTGCGATTATCACTATTAATAATAGACACTGTGATTATCAATATTTATAATAGACATTGCGATTATCGCTATTAATATTAGACACTGTGGTTATGGCTATTAATAATAGATGCTGCGATTATGGCTATTAATAGACACTGCGATTATCGTTATTAATAATAGACACTGCGATTATCGCTACTAATAATAGACACTGCGATTATCACTATTAATAAGAGACACTGCGATTATCGCTACTAATAATAGACACTGTGATTATCGCTATTAATAAGAGACACTGCGATTATCGCTATTAATAATAGACACTGCGATTATCACTATTAATAATAGACACTGCGATTATCGCTACTAATAATAGACACTGCGATTATCGCTACTAATAATAGACACTGCGATTATCGCTATTAATAAGAGACACTGCGATTATCGCTATTAATAATAGACACTGCGATTATCACTATTAATAATAGACACTGCGATTATCGCTACTAATAATAGACACTGCGATTATCGCTACTAATAATAGACACTGCGATTATCACTATTAATAATAGACACTGCGATTATCGCTACTAATAATAGACACTGCGATTATCACTATTAATAATAGACACTGCGATTATCACTATTAATAATAGACACTGCGATTATCACTATTAATAATAGACACTGCGATTATCGCTATTAATAATAGACACTGCAATTATCGCTACTAATAATAGACACTGCAATTATCGCTACTAATAATAGACACTGTGATTATCACTATTTATAATAGACACTGCGATTATCGCTATTAATAATAGACACTGCAATTATCGCTACTAATAATAGACACTGTGATTATCACTATTAATAAGAGACACTGCGATTATCGCTACTAATAATAGACACTGCGATTATCGCTACTAATAAGAGACACTGCGATTATCGCTATTAATAAGAGACACTGCGATTATCGCTATTAATAATAGACACTGCGATTATCACTATTAATAATAGACACTGCGATTATCGCTACTAATAATAGACACTGCGATTATCGCTACTAATAATAGACACTGCGATTATCACTATTAATAATAGACACTGCGATTATCGCTACTAATAATAGACACTACGATTATCACTATTAATAATAGACACTGCGATTATCACTATTAATAATAGACACTGCGATTATCACTATTAATAATAGACACTGCGATTATCGCTATTAATAATAGACACTGCAATTATCGCTACTAATAATAGACACTGCAATTATCGCTACTAATAATAGACACTGTGATTATCACTATTTATAATAGACACTGCGATTATCGCTATTAATAATAGACACTGCAATTATCGCTACTAATAATAGACACTGTGATTATCACTATTAATAAGAGACACTGCGATTATCGCTACTAATAATAGACACTGCGATTATCGCTACTAATAAGAGACACTGCGATTATCACTATTAATAATAGACACTGTGATTATCAATATTTATAATAGACATTGCGATTATCGCTATTAATATTAGACACTGTGGTTATGGCTATTAATAATAGATGCTGCGATTATGGCTATTAATAGACACTGCGATTATCGTTATTAATAATAGACACTGCGATTATCGCTACTAATAATAGACACTGTGATTATCGCTATTAATAAGAGACACTGCGATTATCGCTACTAATAATAGACACTGCGATTATCACTATTAATAATAGACACTGCGATTATCGCTACTAATAATAGACACTGCGATTATCGCTACTAATAATAGACACTGCGATTATCGCTATTAATAAGAGACACTGCGATTATCGCTATTAATAATAGACACTGCGATTATCACTATTAATAATAGACACTGCGATTATCGCTACTAATAATAGACACTGCGATTATCACTATTAATAATAGACACTGCGATTATCGCTACTAATAATAGACACTGCGATTATCACTATTAATAATAGACACTGCGATTATCACTATTAATAATAGACACTGCGATTATTGCTACTAATAATAGACACTGTGATTATCGCTATTAATAAGAGACACTGCGATTATCGCTATTAATAATAGACACTGCGATTATCGCTACTAATAATAGACACTGCGATTATCACTATTAATAAGAGACACTGCGATTATCACTATTAATAATAGACACTGCGATTATCGCTATTAATAATAGACACTGCGATTATCGCTATTAATAATAGACACTGCGATTATCGCTATTAATAATAGACACTGTGATTATCACTATTAATAGACACTGCGATTATCGCTATTAATAATAGACACTGCGATTATCGCTATTAATAATAGACACTGTGATTATCACTATTAATAATAGACACTGCGATTATCACTATTAATAATAGACACTGCGATTATCGCTACTAATAATAGACACTGCGATTATCGCTATTAATAAGAGACACTGCGATTATCGCTATTAATAATAGACACTGCGATTATCGCTACTAATAATAGACACTGCGATTATCGCTACTAATAATAGACACTGCGATTATCACTATTAATAATAGACACTGCGATTATCGCTATTAATAATAGACACTGCGATTATCGCTACTAATAATAGACACTGCGATTATCACTATTAATAAGAGACACTGCGATTATCACTATTAATAAGAGACACTGCGATTATCGCTATTAATAATAGACACTGCGATTATCACTATTAATAATAGACACTGCGATTATCGCTATTAATAATAGACACTGCGATTATCGCTACTAATAATAGACACTGTGATTATCACTATTAATAGACACTGCGATTATCACTATTAATAATAGACACTGCGATTATCACTATTAATAAGAGACACTGCGATTATCACTATTAATAATAGACACTGCGATTATCGCTATTAATAATAGACACTGCGATTATCACTATTAATAAGAGACACTGCGATTATCACTATTAATAATAGACACTGCGATTATCACTATTAATAATAGACACTGCGATTATCGCTATTAATAATAGACACTGTGATTATCACTATTAATAGACACTGCGATTATCGCTATTAATAATAGACACTGCGATTATCACTATTAATAAGAGACACTGCGATTATCACTATTAATAATAGACACTGCGATTATCGCTATTAATAATAGACACTGCGATTATCACTATTAATAAGAGACACTGCGATTATCACTATTAATAATAGACACTGCGATTATCGCTATTAATAATAGACACTGTGATTATCACTATTAATAGACACTGCGATTATCGCTATTAATAATAGACACTGCGATTATCGCTACTAATAATAGACACTGCGATTATCACTATTAATAATAGACACTGCGATTATCACTATTAATAAGAGACACTGCGATTATCACTATTAATAAGAGACACTGCGATTATCACTATTAATAATAGACACTGCGATTATCGCTATTAATAATAGACACTGCGATTATCACTATTAATAATAGACACTGTGATTATCACTATTAATAGACACTGCGATTATCGCTACTAATAATAGACACTGCGATTATCACTATTAATAATAGACACTGTGATTATCACTATTAATAATAGACACTGCGATTATCGCTACTAATAATAGACACTGCGATTATCGCTATTAATAATAGACACTGCGATTATCACTATTAATAATAGACACTGCGATTATCGCTACTAATAATAGACACTGCGATTATCGCTACTAATAATAGACACTGCGATTATCACTATTAATAAGAGACACTGCGATTATCACTATTAATAATAGACACTGCGATTATCGCTACTAATAATAGACACTGCGATTATCGCTATTAATAAGAGACACTGCGATTATCGCTATTAATAATAGACACTGCGATTATCACTATTAATAATAGACACTGCGATTATCGCTACTAATAATAGACACTGTGATTATCGCTATTAATAAGAGACACTGCGATTATCGCTATTAATAATAGACACTGCGATTATCGCTATTAATAATAGACACTGCGATTATCGCTACTAATAATAGACACTGCGATTATCAATATTAATAATAGACACTGTGATTATCACTATTAATATTAGGCACTGTGATTATCAATATTAATAATAGGCACTGTGATTATCACTATTAATAAGAGACACTGCGATTATCGCTATTAATAATAGACACTGTGATTATCGCTATTAATAATAGACACTGCGATTATCAATATTTATAATAGACATTGCGATTATCGCTATTAATATTAGACACTGTGATTATGGCTATTAATAATAGACACTGTGATTATCGTTATTAATAATAGACACTGCGATTATCGCTATTAATAATAGGCACTGCGATTATCACTATTAATAATAGACACTGTGATTATCACTATTAATAATAGACACTGCGATTATCACTATTAATAATAGACACTGCAATTATCACTATTAATAATAGACACTGCGATTATCACTATTAATAATACACTAACAATAAACAATAAAAAAAATAAGTCCATAAATCTATCCCATTGTTTGTAAACGTGATAACATTTGCACAAACCAATTAATATAAATTTTTTTGGATTTTTTTTTTACCAAAAATATGTAGCAGAATACAAATTGTCCAAAAATTATAAAGAAATTACATTTTTAATTTTTTTTTATTGGAGGTTTTATAGCAGAAAGTAAAAAATATTGGGTTTTTTTTCAGAATTGTCGCTCTTTTTTTTTAATAAAAATCGCAGAGGTGATGAAATACCACCATAAGACATGTCTATTTGTGGGAAAAAAGGACATCAATTGTATTTGAGTACAACGTCGCACAACCGCGCAATTGTCAGTAAGAGCAACGCAGTGCCATATCGCACAAAATGGCCTGGTCTTTAAGGGGATAAAACCCTCTGGGGCTGAAGTGGTTAATAACAGACACTGGGATGATCACAGTGTAAAGCACAGTCAGTCCCCAGATTACCCCAAAATAAAGAGTACCCAAGTACCTGTATCCATCCCAGAGTAACCGAGTACCTGTCTCCAGCCCAGAGTACCCAAGTACCTGTCTCCATCCCAGAGTACTCGAGTTCCTGTCTCCATCCCAGAGTACACTAGTTCCTGTCTCCATCCCAGAGTACCCCGAGTCCCTGTCTCCATCCCAGAGTACCCGAGTCCCTGTCACCATCCCAGAGTGCCCGAGTCCCTGTCACCATCCCAGAGTATCCGAGTCCCTGTCACCATCCCAGAGTGCCCGAGTCCCTGTCACCATCCCAGAGTATCCGAGTTCCTGTCTCCATCCCAGAGTATCCGAGTTCCTGTCTCCATCCCAGAGTATCCGAGTCCCTGTCTCCATCCCAGAGTACCCGAGTTCCTGTCTCCATCCCAGAGTGCCCGAGTACCTGTCTCCATCCCAGAGTATCCGAGTACCTGTCTCCATCCCAGAGTATCCGAGTATCTGTCTCCAGCCCATCAGAGTACCCCAGTTCCTGTCTCCAACCAAGAGTACCCGAGATGGAGACAGGGACTCTTTATTTTGGGGTAATCTGGGGACTGACCGTGCTTTACACTGTGATCATCCCAGTGTCTGTTATTAACCACTGCAGCCCCGGAGGGTTTTACCACCTTAATAACCAGGCCATTTTTTGCGAGACAAGTACCTGTCTCCATCCCAGAGTAACCGAGTTCCTGTCTCCATCCCAGAGTACCTGTCTCCATCCCAGAGTACCCGAGTACCTGTCTCCATCCCAGAGTACCCGTGTACCTGTCTCCAGCCCATCAGAGTACCCGAGTTCCTGTCTCCAGCCCATCAGAGTACCCGAGTTCCTGTCTCCAGCCCATCAGAGTACCCGAGTTCCTGTCTCCAGCCCAGAGTACCCGAGTACCTGTCTCCATCCCAGAGTACTCGTGTACCTGTCTCCAGCCCATCAGAGTACCCGAGTTCCTGTCTCCAGCCCATCAGAGTACCCGAGTTCCTGTCTCCAGCCCATCAGAGTACCCGAGTTCCTGTCTCCAGCCTATCGGAGTACCCAAATACCTGTCTCCAGCCCATCAGAGTACCTGAATTCCTGTCAACAGCCCATCAGAGTACCCGTGTACCTGCCACCAGCCCATCAGAGTACAGCGTTGCACAACCGCGCAATTGTCAGTAAGAGCAATGCAGTGCCATATCGCAAAAAATGGCCTGGTCATTAAGGTGGTAAAACCCTCCAGGGCTGAAGTGGTTAATAACAGAGACTAGAATGATCACAGTGTAAAGCACAGTCAGTCCCCAGATTACCCCAAAAAGAAGAGTACCTGTCTCCAGCCCATCAGAGTACCAGAGTTCCTGTCTCCATCCCATCAGAGTCCTGAGTTCCTGTCTCCATCCCAGAGTACCTGAGTACCTGTCTCCATCCCAGAGTACCAGAGTTCCTGTCTCCATCCCAGAGTACCAGAGTACCTGTCTCCATCCCAGAGTACCAGAGTACCTGTCTCCATCCCAGAGTACCAGAGTACCTGTCTCCATCCCAGAGTACCCGTTGTACCTGTCTCCAGCCCATCAGAGTACCCGAGTTCCTGTCTCCAGCCCATCAGAGTACCCGAGTACCTGTCTCCAGCCCATTAGAGTACCCGAGTACCTGTCTCCAGCCCATCAGAGTACCCGAGTTCCTGTCTCCAGCCCATCAGAGTACCCAAGTCCCTGTCTCCAGCCCATCAGAGTAGCCAAGTACCTGTCTCCAGCCAAGAGTACCTGAGTTCCTGTCTCCATCCCAGAGTACCCGAGTACCTGTCTCCATCCCAGAGTACCCGAGTACCTGTCTCCATCTCAGAGTACCCGAGTAGCTGTCTCCAGCCCAGAGTTCCCGAGTACCTTTCTCCAGCACAGAGTACCCGAGTTCCTGTCTCCAGCCCATCAGAGTACCCGAGTTCCTGTCTCCAGCCCATCAGAGTACCCGAGTTCCTGTCTCCAGCCTATCGGAGTACCCGAGTACCTTTCTCCAGCCCATCAGAGTACCTTAGTTTCTGTCAACAGCCCATCAGAGTACCCGTGTACCTGTCTCCAGCCCATCAGAGTACAGCGTTGCACAACCGCACAATTGTCAGTAAGAGCAACGCATATCGCAAAAAATGGCCTGGTCATTAAGGTGGTAAAACCCTCCGGGGCTGAAGCGGTTAATAACAGACACTGGAATGATCACAGTGTAAAGCACAGTCAGTCCCCAGATTACCCCAAAATAAAGAGTCCCTGTCTCCAGCCCAGAGTACCCAAGTACCTATCTCCATCACAGAGTACACGAGTACCTGTCTCCATCCCAGAGTACCCGAGTACCTGTCTCCATCCCAGAGTACCCGTGTACCTGTCTCCATCCCATCAGAGTACCCAAGTTCCTGTCTCCAGCCCATCAGAGTGCCTGAGTACCTGTCTCCATCCCATCAGAGTACCCGAGTTCCTGTCTCCAGCCCATCAGAGTGCCTGAGTCCCTGTCTCCAGCCCATCAGAGTGCCCGAGTACCTGTCTCCAGCCCATCAAAATAGAGTACATGTACAGCACTGCAGTATATGTCAGAGCTATACAAATGTATAATGATAATAGTGGGGGAGGGGACATTAGAGTGTAAATTTTTTTTATTAAAATCTCACAAGCATAATAAAAACATATTTACATATATACAAAATTATATAAATATATAAACAAAAATAGCTTACATCAGCATAGAAACAGAAAATTGTTACTATCATGACTAAACTCAACAAAGCCCTAACCTCCACCTAAACACCCCCTCAGGTTAAGAAACAATTACACATTTATCCCATGCATGCAGCCTTTTTTCTAAAATTAAATCTTATAAAAATCTAGAGGATGTGAAAGGATAGAAAGAAAAGCCGCACACCCAGAGACTGACAGACAGCAGCTACGGGGACCTGACATTCCTCCCCTCCTTTGCCCAGGCTCCCGGCCGCCACTTGTCCTTCTCAAGAACTTGAATCTTCCCAACATCACCCAGAATGTTGTACACCACCACCTCGACAGGAAGGACTTTTTTCCGAGTGGAAACCTGACACCGTGCATTCAACGTGAAGTAACGGACTACTAAGCTAACTAGAAAAAGTGTCTCGAAATCAAAATCCCGATGTGTCTCAAAACACCTATACGACCACTCCGCATAACTTAAGTGGGAAAGGAAAGGGATACCCAGAGCGAGCGATGCTTCAAGTTGCCCTTCACATAGAGTCTGCCATGGAATGAGAGCCAGGCCAAATCCCGAAAGTTCAAAAGGATTCTCTCCAGATTAATCAAACGCAGACCCTCCCTCATAACAGGGCCTGGGCAATCCTTCAAGGCCAGTGGCTCCTTAAAGGCAGATTCAACAACCCTCCTCTCCAGGGACTTCCTAGGAAGAGATTTAATTTCCTCCGCCATCACTCAGATGTTATTCAGGCTTAGGTCCTGTCCCCCCATGGAGACGTTTAAGACCATGCATCTCCCCATTTCTACCTCAATAATCCGCCAACAGGTTACCATGCCGAAAAAAGTACTGCAACTCCAGTGTAAGGCTCAGCCGCAAGATACCAGAAGGAGGGCCCACGCCTCCACTCCTTCTTTGCCAGATGAATATCGGCCAAACTAGACAACCGGGTTTCCTGCAAAAAGAAAATATCAGCATCAAACCTGCTGAGCAAAAATAAGGCCATGTTACAAGCACTTACTGATTTTATACTGGCGACATTAATGGTCACCACTTTGAAAGGAGTGGGAACCGCCATCAGGATGATTGGGGTACACGTCTCTTAGCTGGCTTACCCCCTTCCCTACTTGGAGACCCTGCACGCTTTAGTGTCCTCTGTGATTCCTCCTCCATTGAAATTACAGACTCATCACCCGAAGAACCTTCATCCTCCAACTCAGAAAACACCTCAAACTTCTTTCTTTTTCTTTTTATTTCCATCCCCCGGTGCCTCATGCCCTCCAGTCCTCAGACGCCGAGGGGGGGGGGGGTCGGTGCAACCTTGCACACTGGTCCAGCTCCCTCCACAGCCTCTACTACTACTACTACTGGGGAGACTGACAAAGGAGGATCAGACACAACATCCACTGACCCTGACTCAGGGGGCACGACACAAGGGGATAACACAACATTTGACAGACCATCAGACACTAATTGCACTGAGACATTGGGGACCCCTGACACAGCCCCCCTTTCCTCTGCCTCCTCCATGTTCAGGCAAAAAAAAACTCTTCCACTATAGCAGACTGATTATGCAAGGCCTCAGGGCACTGGCTGTACGAATGCCCAAACTCATTACAAAGATTGCATTTGATCTTATTGCAATCAATAGCCAGATGCCCCAGGCCCTGACACAGAGAGCATTTCATCTCTGGACATGAGGAGGCGAAATGACCCCAAGAATTGCACTTATAACAGAGCTTGGGCTGGCCAGGGTAAAACACAACAATCCTATCCTTCCCAATGAAGGCTGAGGAGGGAAGATGCTGGACCACATTCCCACACACATGCAACCTCATCTGCACCGACCACCCACCTGTCCATATGCCCCTCTCTTCCACACTGACCACCCACCTGTCCATATGCCCCTCTCATCCACACTGACCACCCACCTGTCCATATGCCCCTCTCATCCACAATCTTCTTTAGAGGGGTCAGAAGCTCCCCAAATCTCCTTAGCCAGACAGACAAGTCAGCAGAGGGAATGGATTCATTTCTGACCAGGATGGTGACATTCTTCACAAGAGGTTGGCGTGAGACAAGCTTTGGGACGAGTCCCTCCCACTCCGGCAGACCCCTATACACACGCTCATACTTCTCCTAAAAAACATCAAGCGACTGGGGGTGAACAAAGGAGAGATCATACTCATAGGAGCCTACCGGACTGATCAGAGAAATCCGCCTTGAAACCCATCACCAAAATCTTGTCCACAACCAACCTCCTCATAGGGGGGGCCCCCCACCTAAGCAGCACTACATTCCTGCGCCTGAAAGACAGGGGTGCAGCTGGCAGACCTGCATCAGACCTCCCTCCTGAGCCACCCACCTGATGTGACCCCCCCTCATCCCAGCCAGAGCCCCAGCATAAGTTTTATTAGCAGGATTAGACACCCCAGATCTTAAAGCTGCAGCATTGGCTGAAGGAGTATCAGAACCCCCGCTCTGCAAATCACCACCAGGGGCTGCAGCAGGTGTCACTCCATCCACCAACACACATACATTCCCCTTTCCAGCATTACAAACAGCTTTATCATTCACATTCCCATCCATAGCACTACTACTCCCAGCAGACCCACTCACACCAGATGCTGCTGTCTTCACCTCCTCCTTCCCTATCATACTCCTTTTGGGTAAAAGCCTTCTACTTCTTGTTACTATTCCCTGGGTTTCAGTAACACATTTCACAGTGCAGTTGCCCATTTCCTTTCCCACCATTATCTGTTATACCAGCAGCAACCAGCGGGGACTGTGCAGAGACAATGGCAGATCCCTTTCCCTTCCCCCCAGCAGAGTTCACAGTCACAGTTTTCTTACTATCCAAGTTCAGAGTCAAAGACTTCTTAGTATCAGCAGAGCTCAGTCCTGCAGGCACAGCAGCCATCTTGTCTGCAGGGCTTTGTACAAACACAGCAGGGATTCCCTCCATGCTGCTTCACATGCTGGAGTTCATGCTGTCAGTTTTAGCAAAGAATGACTTTTCAATAAGTTTTTACTTTTTACAGGTCCAGGTACAGAGTCATTGTCATTGTCCTCATCAGCAGAGTTCTCTGAAAAGCAAAAAGTTCTTCCACTTAAGGGAGACTCAAACTCCTGAATAAAGTTTAGCTGTCCTCCACCATTTTCCTCTACCTCCTGTGCTGTTCCTCCAGCTTGCTGGGGAGGGAGGGAGGCAGAGGCCGCCATTTCCTCCGGTGAAGCAGATCCTGAGGTGGATGGGGTATCAGGGGCAGCATCCGGGACCCCCTCCTCACTCTCCACCTGTACTGCCACTGCCGATGCTGAAATTTTTCCGCGACGTGCGTCATCCCTCATTTTCCGGAATCGCTCCTCATTCTGGAACTTTCTTTAAAAGCTCCACTCTTTTCTTTTAAAGACTTTACCAGACTCTGCTGCTTCTTGATGGCGTCCTCAAACATTTTCAACTTTGGTTTCAAACTTTGCTAATAATAATAGTGTGTGACTGTGGAGGGAGGGACATTAGAGTGTAAGCTCCTCTGGTACAGAGACTGATGTGACTGTGGAGGGGAGGGACATTAGAGTGTAAGCTCCTCTGGTACAGAGACTGATTTGATTGGCTCAGTGATCTCTGTACAGCGCTGCAGTATATGTCAGAGCTGTATAAATGTATACTAATAACAGTGTGTGACTGTGGGGGAGGGGACATTAGAGTGTAAGCTCCTCTGGTACAGAGACTGATGTGACTGTGGGGGGAGGGACATTAGAGTGTAAGCTCCTCTGGTACAGAGACTGATGTGACTGTGGGGGAGGGGACATTAGAGTGTAAGCTCCTGTGGTACAGAGACTGATGTGACTGTGGGGGGAGGGACATTAGAGTGTAAGCTCCTCTGGTACAGAGACTGATGTGACTGTGGAGGGAGGGACATTAGAGTGTAAGCTCCTCTGGTACAGAGACTGATGTGACTGTGGGGGGAGGGACATTAGAGTGTAAGCTCCTGTGGTACAGAGACTGATGTGACTGTGGGGGGGGGACATTAGAGTGTAAGCTCCTGTGGTACAGAGACTGATGTGACTGTGGGGGGGGGCATTAGAGTGTAAGCTCCTCTGGTACAGAGACTGATGTGACTGTGGGGGAGGGACATTAGAGTGTAAGCTCCTCTGGTACAGAGACTGATGTGACTGTGGGGGAGGGACATTAGAGTTTAAGCTCCTCTGGTACAGAGACTGATGTAACTGTGGGGGGAGGGGACATTAGAGTGTAAGCTCCTCTGGTACAGAGACTGATGTGACTGTGGGGGGGGGGGACATTAGAGTGTAAGCTCCTCTGGTACAGAGACTGATGTGACTGTGGGGGAGGGACATTAGAGTGTAAGCTCCTGTGGTACAGAGACTGATGTGACTGTGGGGGGAGGGGACATTAGAGTGTAAGCTCCTCTGGTACAGAGACTGATGTGACTGTGGGGGGGGGGGACATTAGAGTGTAAGCTCCTCTGGTACAGAGACTGATGTGACTGTGGGGGAGGGACATTAGAGTGTAAGCTCCTGTGGTACAGAGACTGATGTGACTGTGGGGGGAGGGGACATTAGAGTGTAAGCTCCTCTGGTACAGAGAATGATGTGACTGTGGGGGGAGGGGACATTAGAGTGTAAGCTCCTGTGGTACAGAGACTGATGTGATTGGCTCAGTGACCTCTGTACAGCACTGCGGTATATGTCAGAGCTATAACACAGTAAACAAGGTATAACTGTAGAATGTTGTATTTCCTGTTTTCTGTCTTCGGGGAAATATCTTTGTAGATGAGTATTTGTTGTAGTGAAGATTTCTGGGTCAGAGATTTCCCTCTCGGGGTTTGTACAGAAATATGAGGAAATATTCATTGGGGATATATGATTGGTCTGTGGAGGGGGGAGGGGGTCGCTATGTAGATAATTCTCGCTCTCGGTGGTTGTTTTCTGTAACAGGAAAGTGAAAGTTGATTTGGTTTCTGTGAAATAAACGCACAGCCATTATGGCCATGGAGAGGCTGATCTAAGCAGTGCCCATTACACCTCCATCTCTCATGTAGAAGAGGAGGGAGGAGCTTAAGGTTTGGTCTGAACACAAATGGGTCCAAATCCCCGAACATTTTCCGGTTAGGTGGGGGTTGAACGTCGTGTATAATCTCATGCCCGTTTGCCAAGTGACCAAAATAGGCGTTCACATCACTTATATATCAGCAGCTACGTCACAAGTGCAGATACAAAAAAAAAACTACAGAATTGTTCCTTTATCTAAGCAAAAAATACTTCTCTCTTTATACAGTTCCTTCCTGTAAATTTACCCATGTACCTGTCTCCATCCCATCAGAGTACGCGAGTATCTGTCTCCATCCCATCAGAGTATGCGAGTATCTGTCTCCATCCCATCAGAGTATGCGAGTATCTGTCTCCATCCCATCAGAGTACGCGAGTATCTGTCTCCATCCCATCAGAGTACCCGAGTATCTGTCTCCATCCCATCAGAGTACGCGAGTATCTGTCTCCATCCCATCAGAGTATGCAAGTACCTGTCTCCATCCCATCAGAGTACCCGAGTATCTGTCTCCATCCCATCAGAGTACGCGAGTATCTGTCTCCATCCCATCAGTGTAACCAAGATCCTATCTCCAGCCCAGAGTACCTGTCTCCAGCTCATCAGAATAGCCGATTACCTGTCCCAAGCCCAGCAAAGTACCTGAGTACCTGTCTCCAGCCCATGAGAGTACCAGAGTACCTGTCTACATCCCATCAGAGTACCCGTCTCCAGCCTAGAGTACCCAAGTACCTATCTGCAGCCTATCAGAGTACCCTAGTCCCTGTCTTCATCCCATCAGAGTACCCGAGTACCTGTCTCCAGCCCATCAGAGTACCCGAGTACCTGTCTTCATCCCATCAGAGTACCCGAGTACCTGTCTCCAGCCCATCAGAGTACCCGAGTACCTGTCTCCAGCCCATCAGAGTCCCCTTGTAGCTATCTGCATCCCATCAGAGTACTCAAGTACCTGTCTCCAGCTTATCAGTGTACCTGAGTCCCTGTCTCCAGCCCATTTAAACTTGCTTGCGGCTGTAATGTATTGTCACGTGACATCAGAAGGGGGCGGTGCGGTGATGTAACTGGGTGGCCCCGCCCCTTGCCTATAAAACAGCTGTCAAAGCTCAAGAGCGTAATTTGGCGGGACACCTCAGATGAGGCGGAAGGGTCTTTCAATTCTTTTCTATTTTTCAGGTGGACGGGCGTCAAGATGACTATGGATTTACATTGAGGGACACTAATTTTTATTTTTGAATAAAGGACTTTTCAAAAACTGTCTTTTGTGGGTTTTTTTGTACACTTTTTCTGGTGACTGGTGAATCCAATGTACCCGATACCCATTCACATCCCGGATCTGGGGGCCTCTTATTAAAGGAGGCTTCCAGATTACAATAAGCCCCCACAACCACAGCCCAGGGTTGATGGGAAGAGGCTCTTGTCCCCATCAGCATGGGGAACAAGGTGCTTTGGGGCACCCTCCCCATGTTGAGGGCAAGCGGTATGGTATGGTTCAGGAGTGGGGGGGGGCGCTTGCTCGTCCCCCCAACCTGGCTTGCCAGGCTGAATGCTCGAAAAGGGTCCAGTATGGATTTTGGGGGGACCCCATACCGCTTTTTTTTTTTTTATTTTGGTGTGGAGTTTCCCTTAACATCTGTACCAGACCCCAAGGGCCTGGTGTGGATTTTTTTTTTGGGAGGGGGAACCCCACGCCTTTTTTTTTTTTATTCTATCATAGGGTTCACTTTTAACACTTAAATACATTTTTCTTTATCATAGAGTATAGAATATAGAATATAGATCTTGATATTGTGATCGTTCTTTTTATTTTTTGTTGTTTGTTTGTTTGCTTGTATGATTGTTGGTTATAAAATTAATTAAAAGAGATTTAAAAAATACCACTTAAATACAGGGCATTTTCACCCCTTTCCTGCCTAGACCAATTTTCAGCTTTTAGGGCTCTTTGGCATCTATAGGAAATATTGGTCAGCTTGGCATGGCACTGTTCTCCATCTTTAACATTGGCATCTATGGGAAATCTTGGTCTGCTTGGCATGGCACTGCTACCAATTTTTAACCACTTCAGCCCTGGAAGGTTTTACCCCCTCAATGACCAGGCCATTTTTTGCGATTCGGCACTGCATTACTTTAATGGAAAATTGCGCGGTCGTGCGACGCTGTACCCAAATACAATTGATGTCCTTTTTTTCCCCCACAAATAGAGCTTTATTTTTGCGGTATTTGATCACCATATTTTTTACTTTCTGCTATAAAACATTCCCAATAAAAAAAATTTAAAAATGTAATTTTTTTTATCAGTTTAGGCCAATTTGTATTTTGCTACATATTTTTGGTAAAAAAATCCAAAAAAGTGTATTTTAACAAACTACGGGATAGATTTTCCGACTTTTTTTTTTAGTAATGGCGGCGATCTGTGATTTTTAGCGGGACTGCAACATTGCAGTGTACAGATCGGACCCTTAACTGACATTTTTTACCCTTTTTGGGGACCAGTGACTTTAATACAGTAATCAGTGCTAAATAATATGCACTGTTACTGTATAAATTACACTGGCAGGGAAGGGGTTAATACTGGGGGTGACCACAGGGGTTAAATGTATGCCTAATATGCTTACTGACTGTGTGTGTGTGTGGGGGGGGGGATAGTTCTGTGACAGGCACAGAGATCGCAGTTTCAGCTTAGCTGAAACTGCTGATCTCTCCCTGCCTGTCTGACAGAGGATCCGCCTGCTTTGTTTACATAAGCAGGCGGGTCTTCTCTCGGGTGATCGCGGGAGGGCAGCAGAACCAGAAAAAAAGATAATTTTTCTTAGAATTTCAATAGCACAGGGATGGGGCTACGCTCCTTTCACACCTGGGCATTTTTGTTGCAGGCGTTTATTGGGCATTTTTTGGAGGCAGGCATAACATCTGAACTTCTGTATAGGGGTATATATACACACATACGCACATATAGGTGTGAAAGGAGCGGAACCCCATCCCTGCGCTACTGAAATTATGTCAGTAGCGCAGGGATGGGGTTCCGCTCCTTTCACACCTATATGTGTGTATATATACATATATGTGTGTGTGTGTGTATATACTCCTACACAGAAGTTCAGATGTCATGCCTGCCTCCAAAGACATCCACAAAAAAGCCCAATAAACGCCTGAAACAAAAACACCCAGGTGTGAAAGGAGCAGAACCCCATCCCTGTGCTACTAAAAATTCTAAGAAAATTTTTCTTTTTCTTCTGGCGTTCACCCTGACATGGATGAGTTCGGTCACCCTGGCATAGCAGTCAGTCAGTTCACCCTAAACTACATTACGGTCACCCTGACACTTAACACTTTCCCTACAGAAACTAGATTATTGAATCTAACTATAGTGGTATATAGTACCCTAACTACACTGCATATCCCTTTCCTCACACTAATAATTGCTAAATGACACTGGAGCAGCAGGAGTAACAGAACTGCTTCCACTCTCTTCCACAGCCTCTCTATTACAGTGCTAGAGATTTGGCATGGCTATGTTATATACTGGGGGGCGTATTCACTACTGATTGGCCTCTGGACCCCCTAGTCACTCCAATCACATTCCTAGCATCCTCCTGCCCCCTCAATCGGCTTTTACTCACGTTTCTGGTCCAATCACGGGCTTTAAAAGCCCAGTTCCTGTCCCATTGCATTTTGGGCGGTTCTGGTTGCCGAATTCCGAACTTTTACCGCAAAAAGTTCAGAATTCGGCTGAATTTCAAACAGCCAATGTTCGGGTCGAACCGATGGTCGACCCGAATCGTTCGATCATCCCTACCGTTTAATGTGAGCAGCTGAACATTTCTCACAAACAGTGATTCCGATGTAACGATTCACAACACTTCTCTTTTCACAAAAAACAGAATCACTTTAGGCGGAAATGGAATGAAAAAAATACAAAGTATTTCTGCACCCAGGTAAGATGGTGTCGCTGATTGGCTGCTTTTAGCAAAATTCCTCCTCTACGGATTAGTTTCAGTGTTGTTTCAACATTGCTTATCAAACCAATAGAAGACTCTATAGAGAGAGGACATGAAAGTCCGGAACAACTGCATTTCTGATGTAATAATAATAAACATCTAACAATCCACACTCCTCATTGAAATGAATTATTGCATGAAAAAGTATCCAGTATCTCACAAAAGTAAGTACACCCCTCACATTTTTGTAAATATTTTATTCTATCTTTTCATGTAACAACACTGAAGAAATGACACTTTTCCACAATGTAAAGTAGTGAGTGTACAGCTTGTATAACAGTGTAAATTTGCTGTCCCCTCAAAATAGCTCAACACACAGCCATTGGGCCCAAAGTGTCAATATTTTGTGTGGCCACCATTATTTTCCAGCACTGCCTTAACCCTCTTGGGCATGGAGTTCACCAGAGCTTCACAGGTTGCCACTGGAGTCCTCTTCCACTCCTCCATGATGACATCACGGAGCTGGTGGATGTTAGAGACCTTGCGCCAGGGGCGTAACTACAGGGGTTGCAGGGGTTGCAATCGCTACCGGGCCCCATGCTCCAGGGGGCCCGGTAGCAAACCAGTGGGTGAACTTCCAGGATTGCAAAGGTCACACTTGCGACCGGACCCTGGCATTGCACCACTGTGGGGAGGCCCCAAGATTGCAGAAAGGGGGCCCACTGCAGAACTTGTGAAAGAATCCTGCTGCGGGACCGTAATAAAAGGCCATGCAACGAGTGTAAAGAGCCCCAGAATTAGTGGGAAGAGCCCTGGGCTTGAAGGTAAGGGCCCCGGCCAGGGGTCTGGGGGGCCCTTCATGGTTTCTTGCATCAGGGCCCTGAAGGTTCTAGTTACGCCTCTGCCTTGCGCTCCTCCACCTTACGTTTGAGATTGCCCCACAGATGCTCAATAGGGTTTAGGTCTGGAGACATGCTTGGCCAGTCCATCACCTTTACCCTCAGCTACTTTAGCAAGGCAGTGGTTGTCATGGAGGTGTGTTTGGGGTCGTGATCATGTTGGAATACTGCCCTGCGGTCCAGTCTACGAAGGGAGGGGATCATGCTCTGCTTCAGTATGTCACAGTACATGTTGGCATTCATGGTTCCCTCAGTGAACTGTAGCTCCCCAGTGCTGGCAGCACTCATGCAGCCCCAGACAATGACACTCCCACCACCATGCTTGACTGTAGGCAAGACACACTTGTCTTTGTAATCCTCACCTGGTTGCCGCCACACATGCTTGACACCATCTTAACCAAAAAGGTTTATCTTGGTGTCATCAGACCACAGGACATGGTGTTCCAGTAATCAGTGGCGTACCTAGGGCATTTATCACCCGGGGCGGATCCTATATCTGACACCCCCCAACTTTAAAATGTAAAAACACCCACAAAATTTTGTAATGTTTTCAAGAATATTTATTGCACAAATTTCACAGCCCCCCATCATAGTGCCCCTTGTTGTCTGCAACTCCCCCCCCCCCGTCTCTCTAATCACAGTGCCCCCTTTTACACTCTCTGCCTCTCCTGCACAGTCCTACCTTCAGCATAAACAGATAGCTAATACTATTAGCAATGTGTTTAAGTTTGAGTAAGAGATTGGAGATGGCTACAGGAGATGGTCAGAGACTGCAGACATGATACAGGAGATGGTCAGAGACTGCGGACAAGATACAAGAGAGGGTCAGAGTCTGTGGACAAGATACAAGAGAGGGTCAGAGGCTGCGGACATGATACAAGAGATGGTCGGAGACTTCGGACACGATACAAGAGATGGTCAGAGACTGCGGACATGATACAAGAGCACCATGGGGACCGGAGAGCACAGGGGAAGCAGAGAGCACTAAAGGAGCTGAAGGGCGGGGGGCTCTGGAAAGCATTGTAGGGGTTTGGAGAGCACTGGGGGTGGGGGCAGGTAAAACTAGGGGGGCGGACAGCACGGAGTGGAGGGGGGCAGAGAGCAGGGGGGAGGGGGCGGAGAGCACTGGGGGAGCCAGGGAGCACAGGGGGGTGGAGAGAGCTGGGGGGACCAGAGAGCATGGGGGGGCTGGGGGGGGGGATGAAGAGCACTGTGGGGGCTGGAGAGGGGGAGATGAAGAGCACTGTGGGGGCTGGAGAGGGAGGGTGCTGAAGAGCACTGGGGGGGCTGGAGAGGGGGGGGCTGAAGAGCACTAAGGGTCTGGAGGGGGGGGTGAAGAGCACTAAGGGGCTGGAGGGGGGCTGAAGAGCACTAGGGGGGGCTGAAGAGCACTGGGGGGCTAGAGAGGGGGGATGAAGAGCACTGGGGGGCTAGAGAGGGGGGCTGAGGAGCATTGTGGGGGGGGCTGTACAGCACTGGGGAAGCCAGCAAAAGAAAAAAGGAGGGGGATGGGGGCCAGCATATAGAGGAATTGATCTTTCCATATTCCTCTTGCAACCACTGAATGCCTGCAGAGGGGAGAATCAGGCATTCGGTGGCTGCAGGAGGAATATGAATAAGATCAATTCCTCTATATGCAGCAGCCTCAATGCTCCTCCTATCCAGTCACACAGGGAGGCTTCTCAATCTTCGGGCACTCACCTTATTCCCGCCCCCGCGAGCAGCGCAGCACATACCGAGGGAGCAGCTGCCTTAACATGAGGAGATGAGCGGAGCGAGTACCGGGTTGTCACCCCCCCCCCCCAGTGCGTGGTACCCGGGGTGGTCCGCCCCCCATTGGTACGCCACTGCCAGTAATCCATGTCCTTAGTCTTCTTGTCTTCAGCAAACTGTTTGGCGGCTTTCTTGTCCATCATCTTTAGAAGAGGCTTCCTTCTGGGATGACAGCCATGCAGACCAATTTGATGCAGTTGGCATATCATCTGAACACTAACAGGCTGACCCCCCACCCCTTCAACCTCTGCAGCAATGCTGGCAGCACGCATACATCTATTTCCCAAAGAAAACCTCTGGATATGACGCTGAGCACGTGCACTCAACTTCTTTGGTCAACCATGGCGAGGCCTGTTCTGAGTGGAACCTGTCCTGTTAAACCGCTGTATGGTCTTGGCCACTGTGCTGTAGCTCCGTTTCAGGGTCCTGGCAATCTTCTTATAGCCTAGGCCATCTTTATGTAGAGCAACAATTCTTTTTTTCATATCCTCAGAGAGTTCTTTGCCATGTTGAACTTCCAGTGACCAGTATGAGAGAGTGAGAGCGATAACACCAAATTTAACCAACCTGCTCCCCATTCACACCTGAGATCTTGTAACACTAATGAGTCACATGACACCAGGGAGGGAAAATGGCTAATTGGGCCCAATTTGGACATTGTCACTTAGGGGTGTACTCACTTTTGTTGCCAGCCGTTTAGACATTAATGGCTGTGTGTTGAGTTATTTTAAGGGGACAGCAAATTTACACTGTTATACAAGCTGTACACTCACTACTTTACATTGTAGCAAAGTCTCATTTCTTCAGTGTTGTCACATGAAAAGGTAGAATAAAATATTTACAAAAATGTGAGGGGTGTACTTACTTTTGTGAGACACTGTATGTGTGAGGGACAGAAATTGAAAGACAGAAGGAAACAGGTAGAGAGATCGTACTTGTTACCTCCCTCTCCATCAGTAAAGAGGCCCCTAAGGCTGCACTCACAATTTGGCGTCACGTGAGCGCATGTCTTCCACGCTTTTTTGTGCATTTTGGTGCCATTTTGAATAAGCTGCCCTACGTGCAACAAACACATCAAAGAAACACCTGCGTGTTTTTACGCACATCCGCTGGCCATGTTTGGGGTGCCATTAACCACGAATGGCACCACAAGCACGCTTAGAGGTGAATGGAGAATTTATGTTTCATAAGGATTGTCCTATAGAGGCCCATTTCATGTAGAATATAAACTACAATCTAAATACTAATGTAGCACCCTACAGGTAGGTGCTAGGTAAATGTATAGCGGGCCTTGTCTGCCTAACAGCAGGGCTGTGATTGGTTAGTCAGGGTGTCAGGGCTTCCAGATGTGCCTGCTGAGGGGGAAGTCTCCCCACCGGCTCCTTTGAGAGGCTTCTCATAGGGCAGTGTGGGAAGCCCAATCAGGGGACACATCCCAGCTTGTATCTACCCCAGAAGGCAGATTTGGCTGCAAAGGATTCTGGGAGTGGGTATAAGTTTGGGGGGAGGTGCGTGACACGGTGTCTTTGGCGGGAGCAGAGTCCCAGGAAGGGGAGTGCGGCTGTCTCTCCTCCTGTCTGAGGAAGGCGAATGTCTCTCCTCCTGTCTGAGGAAGGCGGCTGTCTCTCCTGTCTGAGGAAGGCGGATGTCTCTCCTCCTGTCTGAGGAAGGCGGATGTCTCTCCTCCTGTCTGAGGAAGGCGGAGGTCTCTCCTCCTGTCTGAGGAAGGCGGCTGTCTCTCCTCCTGTCTGAGGAAGGCGGATGTCTCTCCTCCTGTCTGAGGAAGGCGGATGTCTCTCCTCCTGTCTGAGGAAGGCGGATGTCTCTCCTCCTGTCTGAGGAAGGCGGATGTCTCTCCTCCTGTCTGAGGAAGGTGAATGTCTCTCCTCCTGTCTGAGGAAGGCGGATGTCTCTCCTCCTGTCTGAGGAAGGCGGATGTCTCTCCTCCTGTCTGAGGAAGGCGGATGTCTCGGGGTGTCGCCTGAGAGTCCAGGAAGTGCTGAGTTGAGCTGAGGGGATCCGGTGTGCCAGAGTCCCAGGAAGGGGAGTGCGGCTGTCTCTCCTCCTGTCTGAGGAAGGCGGATGTCTCTCCTCCTGTCTGAGGAAGGCGGATGTCTCTCCTCCTGTCTGAGGAAGGCGGATGTCTCTCCTCCTGTCTGAGGAAGGTGGATGTCTCTCCTCCTGTCTGAGGAAGGCGGCTGTCTCTCCTCCTGTCTGAGGAAGGCGGCTGTCTCTCCTCCTGTCTGAGGAAAGCGGATGTCTCTCCTCCTGTCTAAGGAAAGCGGCTGTCTCTCCTCCTGTCTGAGGAAATCAGATGTCTCTCCTCCTGTCTGAGGAAAGCGGCTGTCTCTCCTCCTGTCTGAGGAAGGCGGATGTCTCTCCTCCTGTCTGAGGAAAGCGGATGTCTCGGGGTGTCGCCTGAGAGTCCAGGAAGTGCTGAGTTGAGCTGAGGGGATCCGGTGTGCCGAGAGCCTGCGGAGAGAGAACCAGCAGGGTCCAATCCCAGGAAAGCCTACACTGGTCCTGAGTACTGAGGATTGCCCCTGGGGGTCTGCCTGAAGTTAGAGGGGATCACTCCGGGAGAGGTTCTGGAATCCAGTGTCAGCTAGCTGGTAAAGGGGGTACCTAGGTAGAGGACCCTGAAGTTGCAAAGGGGGTACATAGTTGGTGGACCCTGAAGAGTTCAAGGTCACAAAGGGGGCACCCGCAGTCTGGGCCCTGAAGTGTACAGAGTGTGCCAGTTACAGTGCCAGTTACACAGAATTCTGCAATATACCACATCAAGCTGTGCCAGGCGGGGGAAGTATTCAGTGACTTTCACAGTACAGCAGTGTCAGGAGTTCTACAGTTCTCAGTCTTGGATCTTCTGGACTATATGTCGGGGATTTAACACTTCTTCTGTTATACAGAGTGTTCTCAGAGTCAGTGAGCGTTGGATGGCGTCAAGGAAGCGCCAACGGGCATTTTTGGATAGAAGTCCCAATTGTTATTAGTTTAAGACTCAAGGAGTATCCCACCTATTCCCTTCCCCCGTCCCCTTTATTCCAATAAAACTACAAACAAAGATGGCGGAGTTGTCGCTGCTTCAGTTGTCACACCCAGGGACTCGGCTCACATGGGCTGGAAAGGATTCCGGTATTAATGGCCGACCCACATCAGGCCATAGGCCTGGAGAACTTTCTACACAAGAAAACAGATCTATCAGTAACTTTACCAGTGTGCTTCCATAGAATTACAGAGGAAATACACGGCATCTGAGCACCGCAAACCAACAACAAATATCTCATTCATTGTTATTATTCACAACAATCTCACCCCTTCATTCATTCATTCACCCCTTCATTCATTCATTCATTCATTGTTATTATTCACAACAATCTCACCCCTTCATTCATTCATTCATTCATTCATTCATTCATTCACGTCCCCATGCTTTATTCTGCTGAGAAGTCACTTTGAAAGACACCCCTACCAGGGCTTTTTTTCTCAGACAATAGGTGCAGGAACTCCCCTTTCTGAGTCAACCCTTGTCTCCGCCCCTTCCCACCTCCTGCACCATTCCTTGGTTCCACCCCCTAAGTGCCGCTCCTTTATAGAATCCAGAACCATATAACAATTGTGCTACTACATCATTTGTATAGAATAACAAGAAAAACAGTAAACTAGAGCACATGCAGCCAGCAACAATAGACCCCCCTCCCCTCAGCAACAATGAACCACCCAGAACGAAATAGACCCTCCCCCAACAACAAAAGATCCCCAGCAGCAATAACAGATCTCCCTGCAGCCAGCACCAATAGACTCTCCTGCAGGCAGCAACAATAGACCCTCCCCCAGCAACAATGTATCACTGGCAACAAAATACCCCCTCCCCTAGCAACAATAGACCCCCAGCAACAACATCAGATTTTCCTGCAGCCAGCATCACTAGATCCCTCCCAGAAAGAACTGACCCCCAGCAACATAGGTCCCTCCCCCTCAGCAACAGTAGATCCATCACTAACAACAATAGACCTCCTAAGCAACAGTACACACCCCTCCCCTCCCCACACAAGTAGATCTCCTCCAGGAACAATAGATCCCCCAACAGATAGCATTAATAGACCTTGAACCCCTTGCCATTACATACAGTCAGTGCTGGAGGTGCGTTCCCCCGCGTTCCCGCTGAAAAAAAGCCCTGCCCCCTACCATTTCCAGCCGTGGCCATCTTAAGTAAGGGCAGATGATTCTCGTAGCATTTACTTTCTGGAGTTCTTCTGCCTTTAGCTCAGGCATGCAGACAGGAGGGCATGCTTAGCAGAGAAAATCCCTCCCCCCTCCTGAAGACTCCTAGGATGTATGACAGAGAAAATCCCTCCCCCCTCCTGAAGACTCCTAGGATGTATGACAGAGAAAATCCCTCCCCCCTCCTGAAGACTCCTAGGATGTATGACAGAGAAAATCCCTCCCCCCTCCTGAAGACTCCTAGGATGTATGACAGAGAAAATCCCTTCCCCCTCCTGAAGACTCCTAGGATGTATGACAGAGAAAATCCCTTCCCCCTCCTGAAGACTCCTAGGATGGATGACAGAGAAAATCCCTCCCCCCTCCTGAAGACTTCTAGGATGGATGACAGAGAAAATCCCTTCCCCCTCCTGAAGACTCCTAGGATGTATGACAGAGAAAATCCCTCCCCCCTCCTGAAGACTCCTAGGATGGATGACAGAGAAAATCCCTTCCCCCTCCTGAAGACTCCTAGGATGGATGACAGAGAAAATCCCTCCCCCCTCCTGAAGACTCCTAGGATGTATGACAGAGAAAATCCCTTCCCCCTCCTGAAGACTCCTAGGATGGATGACAGAGAAAATCCCTCCCCCCTCCTGAAGACTTCTAGGATGGATGACAGAGAAAATCCCTTCCCCCTCCTGAAGACTCCTAGGATGTATGACAGAGAAAATCCCTCCCCCCTCCTGAAGACTCCTAGGATGGATGACAGAGAAAATCCCTCCCCCCTCCTGAAGACTCCTAGGATGGATGACAGAGAAAATCCCTCCCCCCTCCTGAAGACTCCTAGGATGGATGACATCATTTGCCTAGGCCAGGAAACCAGGAAGTAACTTAAGAAATGTAAAAAGTAAATAAGAAATACTTTCCTGTCTATCTAATGCTGGCAGCATAAGGATTACATATAGTCAGTGCTGATTGAGAGAGCGGAGCTCCACTTTAATGTGTTTGTGTGATGCTGGGTCTACTTTAACCATTTCAGCTCTGGAAGGTTTTACCCCCCTTAATGACCAGGCCATTTTTTGCGATTTGGCACTGCGTTCCTTTAACTGACAATTGCGCGGTCGTGCGACACTGTACCCAAATAAAATCCATGTCCTTTGTTTCCTACAAACAGAGCTTTTTTTTGGTGGTATTTCATCACCGGTGCGGTTTATAGATTTTGCGCTATAAACAAATAAAGAGCGACAATTTACACATTTTTTTAACTTTCTGCTATAAAACATTCCCAAGAAAAAAAGAAATGTAAAAATCGAATTTTTTATCAGTTTAGGCCAATTTGTATTCTGAGACATATTTCTGGTAAAAAAAAAAAATCCCAAAAAGTGAATTCTAATTGGTTTGTGCAAAAGTTATCGCGTTTAGAAACTACGGGATCGATTTTTGGACTTTTTATTTATTTTTTTTTTTATTAGTAATGGCGGTGATCAGTGATTTTTAGTGGGACTGCGACATTGCAGCGGACAGATTGGACCCCTAACTGACATTTTTGACACTTTTTGGGGACCGGTGACACTAATACAGTAATCAGTGCTAAATATTATCCACTGTTACTGTATAAATGACACTGGCAGGGAAGGGGTTAATACTGGGGGTGATCAAAGGGTTAAATGTGAGCCTACTTGTGCTTGCTAACTGTATGGGGGGAGGGGCTCTGTGACAGGCACACAGCTTAGCTGAGACACACAATCTCACGGTGCCTGTCTGACAGGAGGGCGGTCTGCTTTGTTTGCATAGTCAGGCGGCTCTCCTGTCAGTTTCCCCGAACATCGCGGGAGGCCGGCGGCGATCGCTCCGACTCCTCCCGCGGTCTGGCTCCCGGTGTGTCCAATCACAGCAGAGCGCGGGAGCGTGGCTCTGACGGCGCGCATGCATGTAAATCTATGTGATTATGTGCAGCCGAGCCGCCCTGCCTCAGTAACTCTGCGTGGGGCGGTCAGCAAGTGGTTAACCACTTCCCGCCCGCCCTATTACAGAATGACGGCGGGAATGTGGTTGTGTTATCCTGACCGGACGTCATATGACAGCGGCAGGATAACACAGCTCTGGGCAGTCTGACTCCCTGCATCTCCGATCTCGGTAAAGAGACTACTGACGTAGCTCTTTACCATGTGATCAGCCGTGTCCAATCACGGCTGGTCACATAGTAAATAGGAACAGCCGTTGATCGGCTTTCCTTAGTTCGTGCCTGACAGGCATGAGTAAAGGAGCGCCAATTGGCGGCTCCCCTGACGGGGGGGGGGGGTCGGCACTGGTAATCAGATCATTGATTACCAGTGCAGACCCTCAGGGGGGATGCCACTAGATCCACCAGGGATGCCCACTATGACCCCAGGGATGGCACTATGACCCCAGGGATGCCCGCTATGGCCACCAGGGATGGCAATCAGGGCTCAGGGAGCCCCCCCATTGCCCTCCCCATCAGTGCTGCCCACCGGTGCCCTCCCTATCAGTGCTGCCCACAAGTGCCCATCATTGCCATTCTTTAGTGTCACCAACCAGTGCCCATTATTGCCCACCAGTGCCACCTATCAGTGCCCATCAGTGCCACCTATCAGTGCCCATTAGTGCCCGTCAGTGCCACCTATCAGTGCCCGTCAGTGCAACCTATCAGTGCCCGTCAGTGCCACCTATCAGTTCCCAGCAGTGCCGCCTATCAGTGCCCACCAATGCTGCATATCTGTGCTACCTATCAGTGCCACATATCAGTGCCGCCTATCAGTGCAGCATATCAGTGCCGCCTATCAGTGCAGCATATCAGTGCCGCCTATCAGTGCCACACCATCAGTGCCACCCCATCAGTGCCTCCTCATCAGTGCCTGTCAGTGCAGTCCCATCAGTGCCTGTCAGTGCAGTCCCATCAGTGCTCATCAGTGCAGGAAAAACGTATTTATTTACAAAATTGTATAAGATAAACAAAAAAACCTTTTTTTTTTTTCAAACTTTTTGCTCTTTTTTTATTTGTTTAGCAAAAAGGAAAAAACCCAGAGATGATCAAATACCACCAAAAGAAAGCTCTGTTTGTGGGGGGAAAATGACATAAATTTGGTGTAGGTACAGTGTTGCATGACCGCGCAATTGTCATTCAAAATGCAACAACGCTAAAAGGGGAAAATTGGCCTGGGCAGGAAGGGAGGGAAGTGCCGGTATTGAAGGGGCTAAGATTAATTTTCACGCTTTCTGTACCAATAAAAAGGAATTGCAAGCAGCGGCAGAAGGAATCGTCCAGCAATGCTATAAAAATCACAAAGTCTGCTCAGCTTTTCTTGAAGTGAATGTGGAGCCAAAACTTTTATTTTTAGTTTTAGATTGGAATCTTTCTCCACACTTTCTGTCCTGAACAGGAAATGGTTAAACCTCCAAAAACAACAGAGGCAGAAATATCGATTTTTAATGCTCGGTCTCTTTTCTGGATTTTCCCTCAATTTATCTTTCTGGTAAAACCAATAAAACCTGAGAGCTCCAGACAGCAGAAGTTCTACCCCTCCCCCACTCTATCCAGAATTAAGATTTTCCCCATTTTTCCTCCTACAATAATATTCTCTGCTTCTCACCTCTTGTCCCATCCCCCACTCCTAGCACACAGCATTACTCCTCTCTGCTCTACCAGTGATGGAGAAACAAGAACAGACAATCATTTGGACTGATGCTGGTTTGGCTCGCCATAGTGATTTTATTTTCTTGACCATGTGGTTTCAGGAATGAAAATCTCTCCATTCTCCATCAATACAGTCATTGTTGATGGAAGAATTCCTCCCGCAGCCCTATTGTGTTCTGCCAGCGTTGGGACATGGGGGGGGGGGGGCCTTCCCGGGCAGCAGAACACAATGATTACTGTTAGCGGCTTTAGCAAAAATATGACAGCCTGGTTGTAGTGAAGTCGATCAATGGATAAACTTCAGTACAACCAGCCTGCCCATACATGGATCGAATGTCACCCGGTCCCTAATGATCTGGCCAAGATTCGATCCATGTATGTCTGCTTTTAGTCCCAAAGCAGGAGGGGGGATAACCAGGGCTCGAGTCCTGCAGGAACGTGTGGGAACGGCGCTCCTGCACTTTTTCCACAGCAGGAATGTCGTTCCCTTTGCTCCTGCAGGACCAGGGCAGCTGAGCCGCCTCTTGAAACCCGGTGCCCACTGGTCACCTCCTGAGTCGATCGTTCACTATCCCAGCGGCATCGCCACATAGTATAGTCAGGACTCAGGACTTGCTCCTCCTCTGACCTCACCTGCCCGGCGACTGCCCTTTGTTTATGCGGATACAGAGTTCTGTCCGTGACGTCAGGCGGAGCCCCGGGATAAATGATACCGAGTGTGAGCTGGCAGACGACGATCGTCACACACAGCCGTTTAATGTGAGCAGCTGAACATTTCCCACAAACAGTGATTCCGATGTAACCAATCACAACACTTCTCTTTTCACAATAAACAGAATCACTTTAGGCGGAAATGGAATGAAAAAAATACAAAGTATTTCTGCACCCAGGTAAGATGGTGTCGCTGATTGGCTGCTTTTAGCAGAATTCCTCCTCTAAGGATTAGTTTCAGTGTTGTCTCAGCATTGCTTATCAAACCAATAGAAGACTCTATAGAGAGAGGACATGAAAGTCCGGAACAACTGCATTTCTAATGTAATAATAATAAACATCTAACAATCCACACTACTCATTGAAATGATGAATTATTGCATGAAAAAGTATACAGCATCTCACAAAAGTAAGTACACCCCTCACATTTTTAGAAATATTTTATTCTATCTTTTCATGTGACAACACTGAAGAAATGACACTTTGCTACAATGTAAAGTAGTGAGTGCACAGCTTGTATAACAGTGTAAATTTACTGTCCCCTCAAAATAACTCAAGACACAGCCATTAATGTCTAAACCACTGGCAACAAAAGTGAGTACACCCCTAAGTGACAATCTCCAAATTGGGCCCAAAGTGTCAATATTTTGTGTGGCCACCATTTTTTCCAGCACTGCCTTAACCCTCTTGGGCATGGAGTTCACCAGAGCTTCACAGGTTGTCACTGGAGTCCTCTTCCACTCCTCCATGATGACATCACGGAGCTGGTGGATGTTAGAGACCTTCCCCTCCTCCACCTTCTGTTTGAGGATCCCCACAGATGCTTAATAGGGTTTAGGTCTGGAGACATGCTTGGCCAGTCCATCACCTTTACCCTCAGCTTCTTTAGCAAGTAAGTTGTCATCTTGGCAGTGGCGGCCGGTGTGCTGGGGCGCAGGGGCGCCGACCCCCCTATCCATGTGTCCGTTCCCCTAATCTGCATGCGGGGTGTCGGACGCATGGAGTTCAAAGGGGCTTTTTTTTTAGTCACCTGATTAGAGCCAGAGGCTCTAATAGGCTTCAGCAAAGGGTGGACCCGGGGCGCACTGCTCTGCGCCCCGAGCCCATCCATTGTGTGACAATAGCGAATGAAAATTTGCTATTTTCACACGGATCCTCCTCCTGGCCAATCAGGAAGCGGGTCCGATACGCGCTTCCTGATTGGCCAAAAGGCAAACCCCATGCCATTGGCCGAGGAGGGGGCGGGAGGACTGAGGACTCGAGGAGACACCGGGGGACTGAAGAGAAGCCGCCATTACAGGAAAGTGCACTTCAGGGGGGGGGGGCTTGGCACGCTGTTCACTCTGCATTGAAAGGGGGCACGCTGGCATCTGTGTATTGAATGGGGGCACGCTGGAATATCTGCATTGAAAGGGGGCACACTGGCATCTCTGCATTGAAAGGGGGCATGCTGGCATCTGTGCATTGAATGGGTGCACGCTGGAATCTCTGCATTGAAAGGGGGCAAGCTGGCATCTGTGCATTGAAAGGGGGCGCGCTGGCATCTCTGCTTTGAAAGGGGGCACGCTGGCATCTCTGCATTGAAAGGTGGCATGGTGATCTCTGTGCATTGAAAGGTGGCATGGTGATCTCTGTGCATTGAAAGGGGGCACGCTGATCTCTGTGCATTGCAAGGGGGCACGCTGGTCTCTGTGCATTGAAAGGGGGCACGCTGGTCTCTGTGCATTGAAAGGGGGCACGCTGGTCTCTGTGCATTGAAAGGGGGCACGCTGGCATCTCTGCATTGAAAGGGGGCACGCTGGCATCTCTGTGCATTGAAAGGGGGCACGCTATGCCTTCATTACTGAAGGCCCCTTTCACACTTTTGTGACCTCAAAGTCACGCAATTTTTCTACCACGTTTTTTTGCCGCAAAGCAATGCCTATTACATTTTTCTGCTTGTGCCCCCCCCCCCCAAAAAATTTTGAGCACCAGCCGCCACTGCATCTTGGAGGTGTGTTTGGGGTTGATATGTTGGAATATTGCCCTGCGGCCCAGTCTCTGAAGGGAGGGGATCATGCTCTGCTTCAGTATGTCACAGTACATGTTGGCATTCATGGTTCCCTCAATGATCTGTAGCCCCCCAGTGCTGGCAGCACTCATGCAGCCCCAGACCATGACACTCCCACCACCATGATTGACTGTAGGCAAGACACACTTGTCTTTGTACTCCTCACCTGGTTGCCGCCACACACGCCTGACACCATCTGAACCAAATAAGTTTATCTTGGTCTCATCAGACCACAGGACTTGGCTCCAGTAATCCATGTCCTTAGTCTGCTTGTCTTCAGCAAACTGTTTGTGGGCTTTTTTTGTGCATCATCTTTAGAAGAGGCTTCCTTCTGGGATGACAGCCATGCAGACCAATTTGATGCAGTGTGCGGCGTATGGTCTGAGCACTGACAGGCTGATCCCCCCCCCCCCCCCTTCAACCTCTGCAGAAATGCTGGCAGCACTCATACGTCTATTTCCCAAAGACAACCTCTGGATATGATGCTGAGCACGGCACTCAACTTCTTTGGACGACCATGGCGAGGCCTGTTATGAGTGGAACCTGTCCTTGTAAACCGCTGGATGGTCTTGGCCACCGTGCTGCAGCTCAGTTTCAGGGTCTTGGCAATCTTCTTATAGCCTAGGCCATCTTCATGTAGAGAAACAATTCTTTTTTTCAGATCCTCAGAGAGTTCTTTGCCATGTTGAACTTCCAGTGACCAGTATGAGAGAGTGAGAGCGATAACACCAAATATAACACACCTCCCCCCATTCACACCTGAGACCTTGTAACGCTAATGAGTCACATGACACCGGGGAGGGAAAATTACTAACTGGGCCAATTTGGACATTTTCACTTAGGGGGTGTACTCACTTTTGTTTCCAGCGGTTTAGACATTAATGGCTGTGTGTTGAGTTATTTTGAGGGGACAGTAAATTTACACTGTTATACAAGCTGTACACTCACTACTTTACATTGTAGCAAAGTCTCATTTCTTCAGTGTTGTCACATGAAAAGATAGAATAAAATATTTACAGAAATGTCAGGGGTGTACTTACTTTTGTGAGATGCTGTATGTAGTACAGTCATTGGTCATTCTTTTATCTCTGATATGTGTGCGGTGGTATATATATAATGTTTGGGGGATCTAAGTAAGACCGGCCATACATCATACAATTTTCCCTATAATATGAGGTCACACCTAAACACTTTCACTTTGTATGCAATCAGGCCGGCCCTTACACTGCATAGATGAAGGGAAATCTAAAGGAAATTGTACAGTGTATGGCCAGATTACTTTTTTTTTTACATGAACACAAAAATTGTCAGAAATCGCCCCGATCTTCCAGTGGTTGAGGATTATCAGAAATATTTACCATACCGCCATCTAGTGGCCATAAATCAAATTACTCCAAACTGATATTTCCATACAAAACTCCTCAATCCACCGACAAAAATTATTGTCTGAAAATACGATTATCGGAGTCACTGATAGGATAAAAAGGTGCCGATAATGGGAAAAATAAAAATTCATATTTATCTAAATCTGGTTTTGTTTTTTGGCCGAGCGCAGCCTGAATTTTCAGATTAAATTTGTATTTCTTTTTTGCTGCACCACTAAAAAAAGTCTCAAAAAATATAAACACTTAAAGCGGAACACCCCCCCTCCCCCCCCCCGTATCTGAGCACCAAAAACCTAAAACTAATATTTAATACTCAAAGCAACTCCCCCCCTCCTCATCCATCCATCCATCCATCCTGAAGAAAGAAAATAAATAAAAGTATAAAACGAGTAAATCGAATCTACTTTTCTATCTATAATCGCAGCCTGAGGACTGACAATCGTTTATTGCTGGAGAGAGGGAAGATTCTGCTTCAATAAATCATTAAATATAAAAGAAAAAAAAAGCGCTCTCTCTCTCTATATATATATATATATTTTTTTTTTTTTCTTTTTTTTTTTTTCTAAATTCTCATTTTTGTTCTATTTTTTGCTGAAATTTCAGTCCAGAATTTTTATTTTGCTGCAGCACTAAAAAAATTCTTCACCCGGACAGTTGGGGTTTTGAATCCTGTGTCCCCCCCGAAGCCCGGATATATTATATAGACATGAATGTGGCTGGGAACAGGGCCAGACAGGAGGGGGAGGGGTCTGACAGGAGGGGGATGGGCCTGACAGGAGGGGGAGTGGCCTGACAGGAGGGGGAGGGGCCTGACAGGAGGGGGAGGGGCCTGACAGGAGGGGGACCTGACAAAAGGGGGAGGGGCCTGGCAGGAGGGGAGGGGCCTTACAGGAGGGGGGGGACCTGACAAAAAGGGGAGGGCCTGACAGGAGGGGGATGGGCCTTACAGGAGGGGGAAAGACGTGACAAAAGGGGGAGGGTCCATACAGGAGGGGGAGGGGCACTTCTCCCAGGTCTGTTATCCTATATTGTATAATAAGAGAAATAAAACATAAAATGTTCCGTGTGCAGATAAAGTGTTGAGAAGAAGTGTCACCCTGATGTGCATGGGACAGAAGACTGCTGGGATAAATGTATAACTCTGCACTCACCTCACAGGACTGACAGCCCAGCTCTGGGTGAATAGATTGCACAAATGTATCCCTTGCAGTGAGTCTGTGCCAGCACTACGAGAGTTAAATGTTCATATACACCTAGGAGGAGATTTTCTTACCTGATCCTAAAATCAGCCCAACCCCCCCCCCCCCCCCCCAGCTAAACCGACCCGGACATTTCTGCACCCCCACACTCCACTGGTCTAGGATCGATCCTGATGTCACCAAGACCAGAGCGGGGTCCATAGCCCTGCACTGCTTGTGAGGACGCAGATGGATAGTCCACTTCTGGATGGTGGGGGAGCGCCACCTGCTGGGGGAAGGGAAGATCATGGAAGTAAATCTGTTTCTCCTCCCCTCTAGAGGGAACCAGTCATTAACCCTTGCAGTGAAGGTGCAGCCCCACTGCAAGGGATCATTTTTCATGTGAGCGGAGTTGGGCTTTAATGAGCAAAGATAGAGGAATACGATCCGAAGCGAACACAGTGACATTCCTCCATCCCTATGGACATAGAACAGAGGACAGAGAACATAGGAAAGAGAACAGAGGACAGAGAGCAGAGGACAGAGAGCAGAGGACAGAGAGCAGAGGACAGAGAACAGGGAACAGAGAACAGGGAACAGAGGACATAGAACAGGGGACAGAGGACAGAGAGCAGAGGACAGAGGACAGAGAACAGAGGACATAGAACAGGGGACAGAGGACAGAGAGCAGAGGACATAGAACAGAGAGAAGAGGGCAATGGACAGAGAGCAGAGGACAGAGGACATAGAACAGGGAACAGAGGACAGAGAACAGAGGACAGAGGACAGAGAACAGAGGACATAGAACAGGGAACAGAGGACAGAGAACAGAGGACAGAGAGCAGAGGACAGAGGACATATAACAGAGGACATAGAACAAAGGACAGACGACAGGGACAGAGGACAGAGAGCAGAGGACAAATGACAGAGGACATAGAACAGGGAACAGAGGACATAAAACAGAGAACAGAGGACATAGAACAGGGAACAGAGGACAGAGGGCATAGAACAGAGGACAGATGGCATAGAACAGAGGACAGAGGACATAGAAAAGAGGACAGAGGGCATAGAACAGAGGACAGAGGGCATAGAACAGAGGACAGAGGACATAGAACAGAGGACATAGAACAGAGAACAGAGGACAGAGAGCAGAGGACATAGAACAGAGGACAGGGAACAGGGGACAGAGGACATAGAACAGAGGACAGAGAACAGATGACAGAGGACAGAGAGCAGAGGACATAGAACAGAGGACATAGAACAGAGGACAGAGGACATAGAACAGGGAACAGAGGACATAGAACAGAGAACAGAGGACAGAGAGCAGAGGACAGAGGACATAGAACAGGGGACAGAGGACATAGAACAGAGAACAGAGGACAGAGAGCAGAGGACAGAGGACATAGAACAGGGGACAGAGGACAGAGGACAGAGAGCAGAGAACATGGAACAGAGGACAGAGAACAGGGAACAGAGGACAGAGAGCAGAGGACATAGAACAGGGAACAGAGGACAGAGGACAGAGGACATAGAACACGGGACAGAGGACAGAGAGCAGAGGACAGAGAACATGGAACAGAGGACAGAGAACAGGGAACAGAGGACAGAGAACAGGGAACATAGAACAAGGAACAGAGGACAGAGAACAGAGGACAGAGAGCAGAGGACAGAGGACATATAACAGAGGACATAGAACAGAGGACAGAGGACAGGGAACAGAGGACAGAGAGCAGAGGACAAAGGGCAGAGGACATAGAACAGGGAACAGAGGACATAAAACAGAGAACAGAGGACATAGAACAGGGAACAGAGGACAGAGGGCATAGAACAGAGGACAGAGGGCATAAAACAGAGGACATAGAACAGAGAACAGAGGACAGAGAGCAGAGGACATAGAACAGAGGACAGGGAACAGGGGACAGAGGACATAGAACAGGGAACAGAGGACAGAGAACAGATGACAGAGGACAGAGAGCAGAGGACATAGAACAGAGGACATAGAACAGAGGACAGAGGACATAGAACAGGGAACAGAGGACATAGAACAGAGGACATAGAACAGGGAACAGAGGACATAGAACAGAGGACAGAGAGCAGAGGACAGAGGACATAGAACAGGGGACAGAGGACAGAGAGCAGAGGACAGAGAACATGGAACAGAGGACAGAGAACAGGGAACAGAGGACAGAGAGCAGAGGACAGAGGACATAGAACAGAGAACAGAGGACATAGAACAGGGAACAGAGGGCAGAGAGCAGAGGACAGAGGACAGAGGACATAGAACAGAGAGCAGAGGACAGAGAGCAGAGGACAGAGAGCAGAGGACAGAGGGAAGAGGACAGAGAACAGAGGACAAAGAGCAGAGAACAGAGGACATAGAACAGAGAGAAAAGGGCAGAGGACAGGGGACAGGCAACAGAGAGCAGAGGACAGAGAGCAGAAGACAAAGAGCAGAGGACAGAGAGCAGAGGACATAGAATAGAGGACAGAGGTCATAGAATAGAGGTTATAGAACAGAGGACAGAGAATAGAGAACAGAGAGCAGAGGACACAGAACAGAGGACAGAGAACAGAGGACATGGAATAGGAACAGAGGACAGATGACATAGAACAGAGGACAGATGACATAGAACAGAGGACATAGAACAGAGGACATAGAACAGGGAACAGAGGGCAGAGGACAGAGAGCAGAGGACGGAGGACATAGAACAGAGGACAGAGAGCAGGGGACAGAGGACAGAGGGCAGAGGACAAAGAGCAGAGGACTTAGAACAGAGAACAGAGGGCAGAGGACAGAGAGCAGAGGACTTAGAACAGAGAACATAGAACAGAGGACAGAGAACAGAGGACATAGAACAGAGGACAGAGAACAGAACAGAGGACATTGGACAGAGGTTGTGCGAGTGTAAATGAGGTGGGTGACAAAGTGAGATATAGAGAAATAGAATGTGAAGGTAATAATTTATTCCCCCTTTGATAAAGTCAGGAAGTGATGAAACGTTAGGGGCGTGGCCACACGATGTACCAGTGGATGGATTGGGTGAACGGTGGTGAACAGCGGTGTCTCTCAGGCTGTCCAGGATATCATCGCAGATAACACCAGAGCCCATGTGAGCCCCACAACCCCCTTCTATATGCTACTATGTGCTTTACAAGATATGTTACCTGTATGTGTAATATTAGAGGATAATTGGTGTTAATAAAGGGTATAAACGTTATTACACTAGTGGGGCCCTTTTTCTTCTCTTTCATATATGAGCAAGAGAGGATTGTCTAATGAAAGGAGTGTCGGTGTTCCCCTGGTCCTGATTGCCACATTGGGATATCTATGCACAGATGGCCTTTTCCATGAGAATGGAAGGCAAATAGATGGGGTGAGTCGCTGGGGTGAGTCGCTGGGGTGAGGGGCTGGGGTGAGTCGCTGGGGTGAGGGGCTGGGGTGAGTCGCTGGGGTGAGTTGCTGGGGTGAGGGACGTGCAGTACGGAGGAGGTGGATCTCTCTGGGGTCTCTTTAATCAGCAGACAGCGGGATTTCCTCTGGTCATCCTATTATCACTATTCTTTAATCATCTGTGAACTCTGCACTAGTGGATGAGAGCTCTTTATATTATATATAATGTTTCACCCATTCGAGGGACACACAGTGGAAACCGATTATTTGTCACTTGTTTATTATGGTTTAACCACTTGCCGACCGCTCACTGAGCTGGTACTGCGGCAAAGTGGCTCGTTATCGTCGCTGGATCCTGCCCCCTCTCAGCGGCGTGCGCACGTCGCCGGAGGCTCGCTCCCGCTGTATTCAGACCGCTGGAGATTTGTCTTCCAACAAGACAATGATCCAAAACATAAAGCAAAATCTACAATGGAATGGTTCACAAATAAACATATCCAGGTGTTAGAATGGCCAAGTCAAAGTCCAGACCTGAATCCAATCGAGAATCTGTGGAAAGAACTGAAAACTGCTGTTCACAAACACTCTCCATCCAACCTCACTGAGCTCGAGCTGTTTTGCAAGGAGGAATGGGCAAAAATTTCAGTCTCTCGATGCGCAAAACTGATAGAGACATACCCCAAGCCACTTACAGCTGTAATCGCAGCAAAAGGTGACGCTACAAAGTATTAACTTAAGGGGGCTGAATAATTTTGCACGCCCAATTTTTCAGCTTTTTATTTGTTAAAAAAGTTTGAAATATCCAATAAATTTTCGTTCCACTTCATGATTGTGTCCCACTTGTTGTTGATTCTTCATAAAAAATTACAGTTTTATATCTTTATGTTTGAAGCCTGAAATGTGGCAAAAGGTCGCAAAGTTCAAGGGGGCCGAATACTTTCGCAAGGCACTGTATATCAGAATGTAAAAAATATTGTTTTTTTTTTTCAAAATTGTCGCTCTTTTTTTAAAAAATTAAAAATCGCACAGGTGATAAAATACCACCAAAAGCAAGTTCTATTTGTGGGGAAAAAAAGGACATAAATATAATTTGGGTACAGCATCGCATGACCGTGCAATTGTCAGTTAAAGTAACGCAGTGCCGAATCGCAAAATATAGCCTGGTCAGGAATGGGGTAAAATCTTCCGGTCTTAAAGTGGTTAAAAATACGCTCATTGAGAATTTTTTTGTCTAAGACATGTAGATAAATACATTTTGGCCTAAATATATGACAAAAATTGAATATATTGGATATTTTTTAACTGTCAAAGTAGAAAATGTCAAATTTTTTGCAAAATTTTCGCTCTTTTTTATTAATATCGCAAAAAATGAAAAGCGCAGAGGTGATCAAATATCACCAAAAGAAAGCTCTGTTTGTGGGGAAAAAAAGGACATAAAATTTCATTTGGGTACAGTGTTGCATGACCGCGCAATTGTCAGTTAACCACTTGCCGATCGCCGCGAGTAGATATACTGCAGCGGTCACCCCCGGCCAGGCAGAGTGACGTATATACACGTCACTAGCCTGTGACCAGCTTGTGAGCCAATAGCGGGCAAGTGCGCGCCTGCTGAGGCGCGGGCCCGCCCCGGCTCGTTCACTGAAGAGTCCGCGCGTGTGACCGGTGGACCTGATGTTCGCTGGTCACACTGCGATCGTTGGTAGAGAGGGAGAAAGGCGGGCGGCTAATGTAAACAAGCCGCCTGTCATTCTCCCCTGTGTAAAAATGGAGATCAGACGCTTCTACTATGTAGGACCGTTGATCTCTGTTTTTACACTAGTAGCCATGTCCAATCACAGTTAGAAGCACGCCCCTAGGACACACTTAACCCCTCCCTCTCCAATAAAGTTGACCCCTTCCCTGCCAGTGTCATTTTTACAGTAACAGTGCATATTTCTAGCACTGATTAATGTAGTAATGTCACTGGTAACCCCAAAAGTGTCAAAAATGTCAGTCAGGGGTCCGATCTGTCCGCCGCAATATCGCAGTCCCGCTAAAAATCGCAGATCGCCGCCATTACTCGTTTGTAGACGCGATAACTTTTGCGCAAACCAATCAAAATACATTTATTGGGATTTTTTTTACAAAAAATATGTATCAGAAAACAAATTGGCCTAAAATGTTAAAATATATATATATTTTTTTGGGAATGTTACATAACAGAATGTGAAAAATATTGTTTTTTTTTTTTTTTTTTTTTAAATTGTTACTCTTTTTTTGTTTATAGCGCAAAAAAATAAAAAATTTGCAGAGGTGATGAAATCCCACCAATAGAAATCTCTGTTTGTGGGGAAAAAGGACTTCAATTGTATTTGGGTTCAGCGTCACACGACCGCACAATTGTCTGTTAAAGTAACACAGTGCCGAATCGCAAAATATAGCCTGGTCATTAGTAGGGTTGAGCGTACACCTAGATGTCCGTGTTCGACGGGTTCGGCCGAACTTTAAAAAAAAGTCCGGGTCCGTGTCCCGGACTTTTACCGAACTTTTCCCGGACACCGAACCCCATTGAAGTCAATGGGGACCCGAACTTTAAGGCACTAAAATGGCTCTAAAACACCAAAGGAAAGGGCTAGAGTGCTGCAAATGGCAGCAAAACGTAATTAAGAGCATGGCAAGTGCTCTGCAAACAAATGTGGATAGGGAAATAACTTAAAACAACAAAAAAAAACAGAAAAATAAAACAATGTTCTTCTTCATCTCTGAAGGACGAGGCCCATATGGAGTAGGAGGGAGGTTGAGGTGGTGGTGGATGTGGCGGTGACATAGGCGTGCGCACAGGGTGTGCTGGGTGTGCCTGGGCACACCCTAATCACCTAGGGCACATAGCATTGCCAGTGAGGAGATGGGAAAGATCTCCCTGGGACCTGCTCTGCTCTATTTCTCCTTGCCTACAGGTACATGGCCCCGATACATTACTCTCCCTGCTGGCAAACACATGCATGTGTATTTCAACTTTGGGGTGCACACCTTAATGCAATAGGCTGCGCACACCTATGGGCGGTGTAGGTGGAAGCGGCGGTGGAGGAGGACCAGGGCCGGATTAACAGCATCATGGGCTTGGTGCTGAGGATTTTGAAGGGCCTTAAGGGCCGTGCCTTGCCATGCACCCAGAGGAGGAAGGGTGCAGCCATGCATGCCTAATTCAACATGGGATGCTGTCTCTGAAGCCCATAAACACATCCATGCATCGCCAACTGTCCCTCCTTGTCCGGCCTTCACGCTGTGTGGGGAGGTTCTGAGGGTGCTGCCTGGGGAAGCGAGCATAGAAGCCAGACTTCTGTGTTTACAAGTGACAGAAGAGCGGTAACAGTGAATATGGCCAACCCGGGGCCTATATAAAAGGTAGGGGCCTGGAGCTGCAGCTCCAATAGCCCCTACATTAATCTGGCCCTGAGGAGGAGGACGAGGTAGCCAACACTGCTTCTTTTCAAAAATTTTAAATGAGGGTACACCCCAAAAGAGTGAGAAAGAGCAAAAATGGAACAATGGGTGGGTAAGGTCGGTATCCATTGCTATTCTGCATAAGGTACGGAAAAGTCCCGTGGGATCCATGCCTGGTTCATTTTAATGAACGTGAGCTTGTCCACATTGTCTCTGGACAGGCGGCTGCGCTTGTCTGTTATAACGCCCCCAGCCGTGCTAAATACCCGTTCAGATAATACACTGGCTGCAGGGCACGCCAGCACCTCCAAGGCGTAAAGGGCAAGCTCAAGCCATGTGCCCAATTTGGAGACCCAGAAGTTGAAGGGGGCAGACCCGTCATTCACTACATGTAGGCGTGTGCACACATACTGCTCCACCATGTTGGTAAAATGCTGCCTCCTGCTAAGACGTTCCATCTGAGCTGCTGGTGCTGCTGTTTGTTGTGGCGTGCTGACAAAGCTTTTCCACATTTCGGCCATGCTAACCCTGCCTTCTGAGGTGCTGGCGGTGCCCTGGTTGCGTTGGCGACCTCCTCCTCCTCCTCCTCCTCTGCCTTGTGCTTCCACTGTGGCCCCGCTGTCAGATGGGAATGCCAGCAGCATGGCGTCTACCAGCGTGCGCTTGTACTCGCGCATCTTGCGATCGCGCTCCAGTGAGTGAATTAAGGACGGTACGTTGTCCTTGTAACGGGGATCCAGCAGCGTGGCCACCCAGTAATCAGCACAAGTTGGAATGTGGGCAACTCGGCGGTCGTTGTGGAGACACTGCAGCATGTAATCGCTCATGTGTGCCAGGCTGCCCAGAGGCAACGAAAGGCTGTCCTCCTGTGGGAGATGTATCGTCTGTGTTCTCTGTATCCCCCCAGCCACGCACCAGTGATGGCCATGAGCTGGCCTGGGTGCCACCCTGCTGTGAACATGGTTCCATCTCCTCCTCCAGCTCCTCCTCCTCCTCATCCTCATCCTCCTCATCCTCCAGAACTGTGCCCCTGCTGGACAATTGCGTCCCTGGCGTTTGCGTGTGCAGGAACCCACCCTCGGAGCCCCTTGCGAATGACTGCCCTGAAAGCCTTGGAAATGTTACCTCTTCATCCTCCTCCTCCTCCTCATCCTGTGCCACATCCTCTTCCATCATCGCCCGAATTGTTTTTTCAAGGAGGCATAGAAGTGGGATAGTTAAGCTGAGAACGGCGTCATTGCCACTGGCCATGTTGGTGGAGTACTCAAAACAGCGCAACAAGGCACACAGGTCTCGCATGGAGGCCCAGTTAAATTAAATAGCGGAATAGAAAATATGATCCAAAAAAAGTGTATGTATATCACACGTACACAACCACACTAGGCCCCAATTACTATTGTTTGTACCCCTAAAAGGCTAGATGAGGAGTAGGGGGAGTATGGAACAGGCAGCACCCTCAAACCTTCAGAAGTATGAGATGAACCCCAACAACTTGGAAAGGTGGATCTCTCTCACACGTACCAACACAGACTATCCCCCAATTTAACTGATCCCCAAAGGTTTTTGATTAAATAGCGGAATAGAAAATATGATCCAAAAAAAGTGTATGTATATCACACGTACACAACCACACTAGGCCCCAATTACTATTGTTTGTACCCCTAAAAGGCTAGATGAGGAGTAGGGGGGGTATGGAACAGGCAGCACCCTCAAATCTTCAGAAGTATGAGATTGTGTTCACTGTACCCCACAAAGATTGAGTTCACTGCACCCCACAAAGATTGTGTTCACTGCACCTCACAAAGATTGTGTTCACTGCACCTCACAAAGATTGTGTTCACTGCACCTCACAAAGATTGTGTTCACTGTACCCCCCAAAGATTGTGTTCACTGCACCTCACAAAGATTGTGTTCACTGTACCCCCCAAAGATTGTGTTCACTGCACCCCACAAAGATTCTGTTCACTGTACCCCACAAAGATTGTGTTCACTGCACCCTAAAAGGATGTTGTTCACTGCACCCCAAAAAGATTGTGTTCACTGTACCCCCCCAAAGATTGTGTTCACTGCACCCCACAAAGATTGTGTTCACTGCACCCCAAAAAGATTGTGTTCACTGTACCCCCCAAAGATTGTGTTCACTGCACCCCAAAAAGATTGTGTTCACTGTACCCCCCAAAGATTGTGTTCACTGCACCCCACAAAGATTCTGTTCACTGTACCCCACAAAGATTCTGTTCACTGCACCCCAAAAAGATTGTGTTCACTGTACCCCCCCAAAGATTGTGTTCACTGCACCCCACAAAGATTCTGTTCACTGCACCCCACAAAGGATTTTGTTCACTGCACCCCAAAAAGATTGTGTTCACTGCACCCCAAAAAGGATTTTGATCACTGCACCCCAAAAATGATTTTGTTCACTCCACCCCAAAAAGATTGTGTTCACTGCACCCCACAAAGATTGTGTTCACTGCACCTCACAAAGATTGTGTTCACTGTACCCCACAAAGATTGTGTTCACTGCACCCTAAAAGGATGTTGTTCACTGCACCCCACAAAGATTGTGTTCACTGCACCCTAAAAGGATGTTGTTCACTGCACCCCAAAAAGATTGTGTTCACTGTACCCCCCCAAAGATTGTGTTCACTGTACCCCCCCAAAGATTGTGTTCACTGCACCCCACAAAGATTGTGTTCACTGCACCCCAAAAAGATTGTGTTCACTGCACCCCCCAAAGATTGTGTTCACTGTACCCCCCAAAGATTGTGTTCACTGCACCCCAAAAAGATTGTGTTCACTGTACCCCCCAAAGATTGTGTTCACTGCACCCCACAAAGATTCTGTTCACTGTACCCCACAAAGATTCTGTTCACTGCACCCCAAAAAGATTGTGTTCACTGCACCCCAAAAATGATTTTGTTCACTGCACCCCAAAAATGATTTTGTTCACTGCACCCCAAAAAGGATTTTGTTCACTGCACCCCAAAAAGGATGTTGTTCACTCCACCCCAAAAAGATTGTGTTCACTGCACCCCAAAAAGATTGTGTTCACTGCACCCCACAAAGGATTTTGTTCACTGCACCCCAAAAAGATTGTGTTCACTGCACCCCAAAAAGGATGCTGTTCACTGCACCCCAAAAAGGATTTTGTTCACTGCACCCCAAAAAGGATGTTGTTCACTGCACCCCAAAAAGATTGTGTTCACTGCACCCCAAAAAGGATGTTGTTCACTGCACCCCAAAAAGGATGTTGTTCACTGCACCCCAAAAAGATTTTGTTCACTGCACCCCACAAAGATTGTGTTCACTGCACACCAAAAAGGATTGTGTTCACTGCACCCCAAAAAGATTTTGTTCACTGCACCCCAAAAAGATTGTGTTCACTGCAGCCCAAAAAGATTGTGTTCACTGCAGCCCAAAAAGATTGTGTTCACTGCAGCCCAAAAAGATTGTGTTCACTGCAGCTCACACACAGAAAAATGGATGTGGATCACTGACACCTGCCTATCTCCTATCCCACACCACACAGCAATATCGATTGTAGTTTGTAGAAGACACTGACCCTATAATTCAGCAGACTCTATCCCTAAAATGCCTACAACTCGCCCTGCCTAAACACTCCGACCTGTCCCTCAATTCTATCCGGACACAAATGGTTTTTTCCTGCCTATCTTTCCCTAATCAGCAGCCAGCACGTTGATGTGTGCTCTGTCCCTTAGCTAAGCAGCATAATGACGCCGCTGCGGCTGCCTGGAACTTATAAAGACTTGGTCACATGCTTCAGACGGCCAATCACAGCTACTGAGACATTTGCAGGCATGGCTGGGATGGCTTAAGGCACACCAGTTAAACGATTGTTGATTGGCTGTTGAAAGCCCGCCATGAAAAGAGCGCCAAAGCATGCAAAACCCGGAAATAAAACGACCGAACACGGATTTTTACCCGAACATACAGTAAAGTGTCCGTGTCCGTGTTCGGGTACAAAAAATCCAATTATTCGGTACGAACACGAATAATACAGTCCGTGTTCGCTCAACACTAGTCATTAGGGGTAAAATCTTCCAGTCCAGAAGTGGTTAAGAATAAACGAATATCACTTCTATTTCTTCATTTCCAGCATTTTTCTCACACCTGCCTAAAACCTTTGCACAGAACTTTCCCTTCATTTTCCTTTGTGCTCCCCCCTCTCCTCCAGATCAGATCTGCTGATTTCCCATCCCCCACTCATTCTTGGTTCCCCCAATATTAGAGAGCCCATTTCAGCACTCAGCACATCGGCTACTTATGGAGCCGACGCGTTCCAGTTTCTGTTCTGCATCTCATCCAGAATGGGGGAAATTTCCAGAAATCTTCTTCCCTCCCCCCCACAGATCATATATTACTGAGGGCCCCTCCCCCCCCACAGATCATATATTACTGAGGGCCCCTCCCCCCACAGATCATATATTACTGAGGGCCCCTCCCCCACAGATCATATATTACTGAGGGCCCCTCCCCCCCACAGATCATATATTACTGAGGGCCCCTCCCCCCACAGATCATATATTACTGAGGGCCCCTCCCCCACAGATCATATATTACTGAGGGCCCCTCCCCCCACAGATCATATATTACTGAGGGCCCCTCCCCCACAGATCATATATTACTGAGGGCCCCTCCCCCACAGATCATATATTACTGAGGGCCCCTCCCCCACAGATCATATATTACTGAGGGCCCCCCCCCACAGATCATATATTACTGAGGGCCCCTCCCCCCACAGATCATATATTACTGAGGGCCCCTCCCTCCCCACAGATCATATATTACTGAGGGCCCCTCCCCCACAGATCATATATTACTGAGGGCCCCTCCCCCCACAGATCATATATTACTGAGGGCCCCTCCCCCACAGATCATATATTACTGAGGGCCCCTCCCCCCACAGATCATATATTACTGAGGGCCCCTCCCCCACAGATCATATATTACTGAGGGCCCCTCCCCCACAGATCATATATTACTGAGGGCCCCTCCCCCACAGATCATATATTACTGAGGGCCCCCCCCCCACAGATCATATATTACTGAGGGCCCCTCCCCCCACAGATCATATATTACTGAGGGCCCCTCCCTCCCCACAGATCATATATTACTGAGGGCCCCTCCCCCACAGATCATATATTACTGAGGGCCCCTCCCCCCACAGATCATATATTACTGAGGGCCCCTCCCCCACAGATCATATATTACTGAGGGCCCCTCCCCCACAGATCATATATTACTGAGGCCCCCCCCCCCACAGATCATATATTACTGAGGGCCCCTCCCCCCACAGATCATATATTACTGAGGGCCCCTCCCTCCCCACAGATCATATATTACTGAGGGCCCCTCCCCCACAGATCATATATTACTGAGGGCCCCTCCCCCCACAGATCATATATTACTGAGGGCCCCTCCCCCACAGATCATATATTACTGAGGGCCCCTCCCCCCACAGATCATATATTACTGAGGGCCCCTCCCCCACAGATCATATATTACTGAGGGCCCCTCCCCCACAGATCATATATTACTGAGGGCCCCTCCCCCACAGATCATATATTACTGAGGGCCCCTCCCCCACAGATCATATATTACTGAGGGCCCCCCCCCCACAGATCATATATTACTGAGGGCCCCTCCCCCCACAGATCATATATTACTGAGGGCCCCTCCCTCCCCACAGATCATATATTACTGAGGGCCCCTCCCCCACAGATCATATATTACTGAGGGCCCCTCCCCCCACAGATCATATATTACTGAGGGCCCCTCCCCCACAGATCATATATTACTGAGGGCCCCTCCCCCACAGATCATATATTACTGAGGGCCCCTCCCCCACAGATCATATATTACTGAGGGCCCCCCCCCACAGATCATATATTACTGAGGGCCCCTCCCCCCACAGATCATATATTACTGAGGGCCCCTCCCTCCCCACAGATCATATATTACTGAGGGCCCCTCCCCCTCCACAGATCATATATTACTGAGGGCCCCTCCCCCACAGATCATATATTACTGAGGGCCCCTCCCTCCACAGATCATATATTACTGAGGGCCCCTCCCCCTCCACAGATCATATATTACTGAGGGCCCCTCCCCCACAGATCATATATTACTGAGGGCCCCTCCCCCTCCACAGATCATATATTACTGAGGGCCCCTCCCCCACAGATCATATATTACTGAGGGCCCCTCCCCCCACAGATCATATATTACTGAGGGCCCCTCCCCCTCCACAGATCATATATTACTGAGGGCCCCTCCCCCCCACAGATCATATATTACTGAGGGCCCCTCCCTCCACAGATCATATATTACTGAGGGCCCCTCCCCCCACAGATCATATATTACTGAGAGCCCCTCCCCCCCACAGATCATATATTACTGAGGGCCCCTCCCCCCCCCACAGATCATATATTACTGAGGGCCCCTCCCCCCCACAGATCATATATTACTGAGGGCCCCTCCCCCCACAGATCATATATTACTGAGGCCCCTCCCCCCACAGATAATATATTACTGAGGGCCCCTCCCCCACAGATCATATATTACTGAGGGCCCCTACCCCCACAGATCATATATTACTGAGGGCCCCTCCCCCCCCCCACAGATCATATATTACTGAGGGCCCCTCCCCCCCACAGACCATATATTACTGAGGGCCCCTCCCCCTCCACAGATCATATATTACTGAGGACCCCTCCCCCACAGATCATATATTACTGAGGGCCCCTCCCCCACAGATCATATATTACTGAGGGCCCCTACCCCCACAGATCATATATTACTGAGGGCCCCTCCCTCCCTCCACAGATCATATATTACTGAGGGCCCCTCCCCCCACAGATCATATATTACTGAGGGCCCCTCCCCCCCACAGATCATATATTACTGAGGGCCCTTCCCTCACAGATCATATATTACTGAGGCCCCTCCCCCTCACACAGATCATATATTACTGAGGGCCCCTCCCCCTCCACAGATCATAGACTACTGAGAGCCCCTCCCCCCCACAGATCATATATTACTGAGGGCCCCTCCCCCTCCACAGATCATAGATTACTGAGGGCCCCTCCCCCCCTCCACAGATCATATATTACTGAGGGCCCCTCCCCCCCACAGATCATATATTACTGAGGGCCCCTCCCCCCCACAGATCATATATTACTGAGGCCCCTCCCCCTCACAGATCATATATTACTGAGGGCCCCCCCCTTCCACAGATCATATATTACTGAGGCCCCTCCCCCTCACACAGATCATATATTACTGAGGGCCCCTCCCCCCCACAGATCATATATTACTGAGGGCCCCCCCCCTCCACAGATCATATATTACTGAGGCCCCTCCCCCTCACACAGATCATATATTACTGAGGGCCCCCCCCTCCACAGATCATATATTACTGAGGGCCCCTCCCCCTCACACAGATCATATATTACTGAGGGCCCCTCCCCCCCACAGATCATATATTACTGAGGGCCCCTCCCCCTCCACAGATCATATATTACTGAGAGCCCCTCCACAGATCATATATTACTGAGGGCCCCTCCCCCACACAGATCATATATTACTGAGGGCCCCTCCCCCACAGATCATATATTACTGAGGGCCCCTCCCCCCACAGATCATATATTACTGAGGGCCCCCTCCCCCCACACAGATCATATATTACTGAGGGCCCCTCCCCCACAGATCATATATTACTGAGGGCCCCTCCCCCACACAGATCATATATTACTGAGGGCCCCTCCCCCACAGATCATATATTACTGAGGGCCCCTCCCCCACACACAGATCATATATTACTGAGGGCCCCTCCCCCCCCCACAGATCATATATTACTGAGGGCCCCTCCCCCTACAGATCATATATTACTGAGGACCCCTCCCCCCCACACAGATCATATATTACTGAGGGTCCCTCCCCCCCACAGATCATATATTACTGAGGGCCCCTCCCCTCCCCCCACAGATCATATATTACTGAGGGCCCCTCCCCCACAGATCATATATTACTGAGGGCCCCTCCCCCCACAGATCATATATTACTGAGGGCCCCTCCCCCTCCACAGATCATATATTACTGAGGACCCCTCCCCCACAGATCATATATTACTGAGGGCCCCTCCCCCACAGATCATATATTACTGAGGGCCCCTACCCCCACAGATCATATATTACTGAGGGCCCCTCCCTCCCTCCACAGATCATATATTACTGAGGGCCCCTCCCCCCCACAGATCATATATTACTGAGGGCCCCTCCCCCACAGATCATATATTACTGAGGGCCCCTCCCCCCACAGATCATATATTACTGAGAGCCCCTCCACAGATCATATATTACTGAGGGCCCCTCCCCCACACAGATCATATATTACTGAGGGCCCCTCCCCCACAGATCATATATTACTGAGGGCCCCTCCCCCCACAGATCATATATTACTGAGGGCCCCCTCCCCCCACACAGATCATATATTACTGAGGGCCCCTCCCCCACAGATCATATATTACTGAGGGCCCCTCCCCCACACAGATCATATATTACTGAGGGCCCCTCCCCCACAGATCATATATTACTGAGGGCCCCTCCCCCACACACAGATCATATATTACTGAGGGCCCCTCCCCCCCCACAGATCATATATTACTGAGGGCCCCTCCCCCTACAGATCATATATTACTGAGGACCCCTCCCCCCCACACAGATCATATATTACTGAGGGTCCCTCCCCCCCACAGATCATATATTACTGAGGGCCCCTCCCCTCCCCCCACAGATCATATATTACTGAGGGCCCCTCCCCCACAGATCATATATTACTGTGGGCCCCTCCCCCCCACGCCTCTCCCCTGCATTCTTCTCCATTTTCCCTTCTTTTCCTTCATCTCAGTTCAGGAGATTTGCATTCCGCTGCATTTCCATGCTTTTTGCTGATTTCCAGCTGCGCTCCATACAGAAAAATGCCGCATCTTCTACTTTTGTAGCCGGCACTGGTTGGGGCCATTGGAATAGATGGGAGATTAGAAATGCGCTGTGACCCCGCCCTGAATCCTGAGCTTCTTCCAATCAGGGGATTCCATTATTTGGAAGGTTTGGAAGTTTCTTAGAAGTTTAGCTGTTAGGCTGCGTTTACACGATGCCCAATTCCCCATGGCGGTGTCACACGGGCCCCCTCCCCCCACCCCCACCACAGGGGACACCAAATAGTTCCCAGGATGGGATTCCAGAATGAATGTCACCCCTGTGCCTTTATCATGTGTCCCGCCCCCGCATATAGTGTGACCCCGCCCCCAACTCTTACCAAGGTGTAACTCCAGCCAATAGAAAATGTGGGGGGAGGGGGGATGACTCTGTATTACTAAAGCTTTTCTTCTAATAGAGTGGGGGAGGGGAACCCTGTGAGGAGGAGGAATGGCGGCAGATCAGCCTATAGGACATATAGGGGGCGGGGCTATTTACTAATGTTTTCTTCAATGACAATCCCATCCCCCATACTCTTCTCAATAAATCAGTCAAATCTATTGGCTGGAGTGCTTTGATTGGTCACTTCCATCTCCCCTCCCCCACTCTATGCTTTATTGCTGTCAGTGACCCCGGTGTTGTCACAGAGACAGGAAGTTGGAGGAATTCTGGGTAAGGCAGTCCATGTAACACGGCTTCCTATGGGAGACGTTCACATCTGCGCTTTTTTCCTCCGCTGCGTTTTTGGAACTTTTTACATGGAAAACGCTGAATAGACTTCAATGGAGAAGCTGCAGAGAAGCACGGAGCGCGTTTTTACCCCCCATTTTCCTACAATTTACATTTTATATTGCATAAAAAATACAAATCCAGAGAAATGCGCAGAGAAGTCGCATGTTCAAAACGCAAAAATCACTGCAGAAACAGTCAGAGGTGAAACGCGTCGGTGTGACCCGAGCCTTACACAATCGCACTGTAATAAAAATATTTGTATTTAGTAAATGATAGAACTTCCATCTGATTGTCTGCATTGGAGATTTGCCCTCACTTCCTGTTCCACTGGTGATGGTGTCACTGGGAGAGGAAGTGTGGGGAATTATCCACATGGGGACACAGCAATAAAATACTGGCAGATCCTTAAAGTGTTACTAAACCCCCAGCAGTCCAATCAGTCTGTATATGCAGTAAAGCGCTTCTTCTACTCACTGGGGAACCTAAGGGCTCATTCTCTGCATTGTGATCCTGTCTTCTCTGATCCTCCCCATCTTCCACTGACCCCTGATAACACAGAGTCTATGGAGTCAGGCTGCACATGCTCAGCACAGGGCCAATCAGCAGTGTCCAGACAGAGGGTCAGGGGTCCTTTAACCAGTGCTTGGCTGGACACTGATAGAAGTCACATGACTGCTATATAGTGCTGATGGGAAAAGGGATTTATCACTTTATATTTACTAAACTAATGGCTGTCCATGTTGTGTGTAGTGTGGGGGAGGGGAGCAGATATAGTGAATGCCGGCTCCATGAGAAGATCCCACCAATCAATCTTCGCCTTTCTTTGCTATTCAGCACTGCGCTACTTTAACGGGGAATTGGGCGGTTATACAAAGCCGTACCTAAAAGAAATGGAGAGGATTTTTCTCACACAAATAGAGATTTCTGGGTTTTCATTATAGAAATAAAAAAAGAGCAAAGATTTGGGATGAATAAACGATATTTTCTACTTTCTGTTATAAAACGCATCGAATAAAATCCCATTTCTTTATAGATTTACCCCGAAATGTATTCCGCTACAAAAATCACCCCAATAAGTGGATAATAATTGGTTTGTGTCCAGCAATGGATCAATCCGGACCGACTGACCGCCGACTGGATCTCATTTCTTCACACCCCAAATCACCCCAAATCACCCCAAATCTCCCCAAATCACCCCAAATCATCCCAAATCACCCCAAATACCCCCAAATCTCCCCAAATCACCCCAAATCATCCCCAAATCTCCCCAAATCATCCCAAATCCCCCCGAATCACCCCAAATCCCCCCGAATCACCCCAAATCCTCCCAAATCTCCCCAAATCACACCAAAATCTCCCCAAATCCCCCCAAATCTCCCCAAATCACCCCCAAATCACCCCTAATCACCCCAAATCTACCCAAATCACCCCAAATCTCCCCCAAATCTCCCCAAATCACCCCAAATCCCCCCAAATCATCCCAAATCACCCCAAAACACCCAAATCACCCCAATAAGTGGATAATAATTGGTTTGTGTCCAGCAATGTGTATATCTGACAATGGATCAATCCGGACCGACTGACAGCCGACTGGATCTCATTTCTTCACACCCCAAAATCTCCCCAAATCTCCCCAAATCCCTCCAAATATCCCCAAATATCCCCCAAATCACCCCAAATCACCCCAAATTTCCCTAAATCCCCCTTTCTGGAAAGTAGAGAGTCTGAGGGGTTTAGGAAGAGGAATGAGGAGAGAAAATGAAGAAATGAAATAAACTTTGTATTTTCCCATCCGGTCACCAGTGCAGTACAGCGCCATCATATGACTGGTGTGCCATAATCAGAGCCTCTGATTGGTCACAGGATGGGAAATATGCAAATCACTTTTTATTCATTTTTTCCATCCTGTGGTGGGAGAAGTTCGGTGTCACCGCTGTACTCCTCTGGGGGGATCAGGGATTGGTTATAAACTCTTATTACTTATAACTTATCTCACCTCACAGCTGTTACCTCAGGTTTTCCCTCCTTCCACCTCCTCTCCTGTGATTGGCTGAGAATTCCTGTCACTCACCTCACAGCTGTTACCTCAGGTTTTCCCTCCTCCCAGCTCCTCTCCTGTGATTGGCTGAGAATTCCTGTCACTCCCCTCACAGCTGTTACCTCAGGTTTTCCCTCCTTCCAGCTCCTCTCCTGTGATTGGCTGAGAATTCCTGTCACTCACCTCACTGCTGTTACCTCAGGTTTTCCCTCCTCCCAGCTCCTCTCCTGTGATTGGCTGAGAATTCCTGTCACTCCCCTCACAGCTGTTACCTCAGGTTTTCCCTCCTTCCAGCTCCTCTCCTGTGATTGGCTGAGAATTCCTGTCACTCACCTCACAGCTGTTACCTCAGGTTTTCCCTCCTCCCAGCTCCTCTCCTGTGATTGGCTGAGAATTCCTGTCACTCCCCTCACAGCTGTTACCTCAGGTTTTCCCTCCTCCCAGCTCCTCTCCTGTGATTGGCTGAGAATTCCTGTCACTCCCCTCACAGCTGTTACCTCAGGATTTCCCTCCTTCCAGCTCCTCTCCTGTGATTGGCTGAGAATTCCTGTCAGTCACCTCACAGCTGTTACCTCAGGTTTTCCCGCCTTCCAGCTCCTCTCCTGTGATTGGCTGAGATTTCCTGTCAGTCACCTCACAGCTGTTACCTCAGGTTTTCCCGCCTTCCAGCTCCTCTCCTGTGATTGGCTGAGAATTCCTGTCACTCCCCTCACAGCTGTTACCTCAGGTTTTCCCTCCTTCCATCTCCTCTCCTGTGATTGGCTGAGAATTCCTGTCACTCACCTCATAGCTGTTACCTCAGGTTTTCCCTCCTCCCATCTCCTCTCCTGTGATTGGCTGAGAATTCCTGTCACTCACCTCACAGCCGTCCCTATCTAAGATCCTCTCTTGTGATTGGATGAGAATTCCTGTCACTCCCCTCACAGCTGTTACCTCAGGTTTTCCCTCCTTCCAGCTCCTCTCCTGTGATTGGCTGAGAATTCCTGTCACTCCCCTCACAGCTGTCCTTTTAGGTAATCCTGCCTCACTGTCCCCACCTGTGATTGGCTGAGGAGGCCTGAGACTCCCCTCCCCCCAGATATAATCCTATGAGGAGATGTCTGCTGACCAACCCCTCCCCCCTCTATACAGATAGAAGTGTGACCCCTCCCCCCTCTATACAGATAGAAGTGTGACCCCTCCCCCTCTATACAGATAGAAGTGTGACCCCTCCCCCCTCTATACAGATAGAAGTGTGACCCCTCCCCCCTCTATACAGATAGAAGTGTGACCCCTCCCCCTCTATACAGATAGAAGTGTGACCCCTCCCCCTCTATACAGATAGAAGTGTGACCCCTCCCCCCTCTATACAGATAGAAGTGTGACCCCTCCCCCCTCTATACAGATAGAAGTGTGACCCCTCCCCCCTCTATACAGATAGAAGTGTGACCCCTCCCCCCTCTATACAGATAGAAGTGTGACCCCTCCCCCTCTATACAGATAGAAGTGTGACCCCTCCCCCTCTATACAGATAGAAGTGTGACCCCTCCCCCCTCTATACAGATAGAAGTGTGACCCCTCCCCCTCTATACAGATAGAAGTTTGACCCCTCCCCCCTCTATACAGATAGAAGTGTGAGTGACATCACTGCGTCCTGTGTGAGGTGAATCATCTTATTACATTGGGGGAGGGGAGGAAGTTATATTGTAATGTCAACCATTGGGGAGAGATCCCCTCCCCCCACTATGTTCTAGAGTCAGAATACCGCCCACTGCCAGGCCACGCCTCCCTTCTTCTGGGCCTCCACAAAGATGATCATCTTCTAACCGCCCCTCCCCCAACCTCCCCCAGCACCCCTCCCCCAACCTCCCCCAGTGCCTCCCCCAACCTCCCCCATTGTCCTTCCAGCCAATAACAGTGTCCCACATTGCCCCCCTGTAACGTTAAAAAACCATACCCCGTGGAGAAACCATACCGTCGTCACTTCCGGTCAGAAACAGCTGATAGTGCGCTGCTCAGAGCCCCGGATACGTAAATGAACAGGAAAGGAATAGAGAAGTGCGCATGCTCGGTGGGGATGAAATTATCACAGCACTGTCTCTAATGTAATACTTGCAGCGCTTACATTAAAACACTTCGGGTGCAACATCAATCATCTCCTCTCCTATCGCTGTAACTTCCCTCATCTCCCCTAATAAATATAAAAGCGGCGGTGGGTGTATGAGATAAAAATGACGGCGATCGCGGCTCCGTGATCCGCTTTTATATTTATTACCGGAGATGAGGGAAGTGAGAGGGGAAGGAGCGGAGATGAGGGCAGTGAGAGGGGAAGGAGCGGAGATGAGGGAAGTGAGAGGGGAAGGAGAGGAGATGAGGGAAGTGAGAGGGGAAGGAGAGGAGATGAGGGAAGTGAGAGGGGAAGGAGCGGAGATGAGGGAAGTGAGAGGGGAAGGAGCGGAGATGAGGGAAGTGACAGGGGAAGGAGCGGAGATGAGGGAAGTGAGAGGGGAAGGAGCGGAGATGAGGGCAGTGAGAGGGGAAGGAGCGGAGATGAGGGCAGTGAGAGGGGAAGGAGCGGAGATGAGGGAAGTGAGAGGGGAAGGAGCGGAGATGAGGGAAGTGAGAGGGGAAGGAGCGGAGATGAGGGAAGTGAGAGGGGAAGGAGCGGAGATGAGGGAAGTGACAGGGGAAGAGCGGAGATGAGGGAAGTGAGAGGGGAAGGAGCGGAGATGAGGGAAGTGAGAGGGGAAGGAGCGGAGATGAGGGCAGTGAGAGGGGAAGGAGCGGAGATGAGGGAAGTGAGAGGGGAAGGAGCGGAGATGAGGGCAGTGAGAGGGGAAGGAGCGGAGATGAGGGCAGTGAGAGGGGAAGGAGCGGAGATGAGGGCAGTGACAGGGGAAGGAGCGGAGATGAGGGCAGTGAGAGGGGAAGGAGCGGAGATGAGGGAAGTGAGAGGGGAAGGAGTGGAGATGAGGGAAGTGAGAGGGGAAGGAGCGGAGATGAGGGCAGTGAGAGGGGAAGAGCGGAGATGAGGGAAGTGAGAGGGGAAGGAGCGGAGATGAGGGAAGTGAGAGGGGAAGGAGTGGAGATGAGGGAAGTGAGAGGGGAAGGAGCGGAGATGAGGGCAGTGAGAGGGGAAGGAGCGGAGATGAGGGCAGTGAGAGGGGAAGGAGCGGAGATGAGGGAAGTGAGAGGGGAAGGAGCGGAGATGAGGGAAGTGAGAGGGGAAGGAGCGGAGATGAGGGAAGTGACAGGGGAAGAGCGGAGATGAGGGAAGTGAGAGGGGAAGGAGCGGAGATGAGGGAAGTGAGAGGGGAAGGAGCGGAGATGAGGGAAGTGACAGGGGAAGAGCGGAGATGAGGGAAGTGAGAGGGGAAGGAGCGGAGATGAGGGAAGTGAGAGGGGAAGGAGCGGAGATGAGGGAAGTGAGAGGGGAAGGAGCGGAGATGAGGGAAGTGAGAGGGGAAGGAGTGGAGATGAGGGAAGTGAGAGGGGAAGGAGCGGAGATGAGGGCAGTGAGAGGGGAAGGAGCGGAGATGAGGGCAGTGAGAGGGGAAGGAGCGGAGATGAGGGAAGTGAGAGGGGAAGGAGCGGAGATGAGGGAAGTGAGAGGGGAAGGAGCGGAGATGAGGGAAGTGACAGGGGAAGAGCGGAGATGAGGGAAGTGAGAGGGGAAGGAGCGGAGATGAGGGAAGTGAGAGGGGAAGGAGCGGAGATGAGGGAAGTGAGAGGGGAAGGAGCGGAGATGAGGGAAGTGAGAGGGGAAGAGCGGAGATGAGGGCAGTGAGAGGGGAAGGAGCGGAGATGAGGGCAGTGAGAGGGGAAGGAGCGGAGATGAGGGAAGTGAGAGGGGAAGGAGCGGAGATGAGGGAAGTGAGAGGGGAAGGAGCGGAGATGAGGGAAGTGACAGGGGAAGAGCGGAGATGAGGGAAGTGAGAGGGGAAGGAGCGGAGATGAGGGAAGTGAGAGGGGAAGGAGCGGAGATGAGGGAAGTGACAGGGGAAGAGCGGAGATGAGGGAAGTGAGAGGGGAAGGAGCGGAGATGAGGGAAGTGAGAGGGGAAGGAGCGGAGATGAGGGAAGTGAGAGGGGAAGGAGCGGAGATGAGGGAAGTGAGAGGGGAAGGAGTGGAGATGAGGGAAGTGAGAGGGGAAGGAGCGGAGATGAGGGCAGTGAGAGGGGAAGGAGCGGAGATGAGGGCAGTGAGAGGGGAAGGAGCGGAGATGAGGGAAGTGAGAGGGGAAGGAGCGGAGATGAGGGAAGTGAGAGGGGAAGGAGCGGAGATGAGGGAAGTGACAGGGGAAGAGCGGAGATGAGGGAAGTGAGAGGGGAAGGAGCGGAGATGAGGGAAGTGAGAGGGGAAGGAGCGGAGATGAGGGAAGTGACAGGGGAAGAGCGGAGATGAGGGAAGTGAGAGGGGAAGGAGCGGAGATGAGGGAAGTGAGAGGGGAAGGAGCGGAGATGAGGGAAGTGAGAGGGGAAGGAGCGGAGATGAGGGAAGTGAGAGGGGAAGAGCGGAGATGAGGGAAGTGACAGGGGAAGAGCGGAGATGAGGGCAGTGAGAGGGGAAGGAGCGGAGATGAGGGAAGTGACAGGGGAAGGAGCGGAGATGAGGGAAGTGAGAGGGGAAGGAGCGGAGATGAGGGAAGTGACAGGGGAAGAGCGGAGATGAGGGAAGTGAGAGGGGAAGGAGCGGAGATGAGGGAAGTGAGAGGGGAAGGAGCGGAGATGAGGGAAGTGACAGGGGAAGAGCGGAGATGAGGGAAGTGAGAGGGGAAGGAGCGGAGATGAGGGAAGTGAGAGGGGAAGGAGCGGAGATGAGGGAAGTGAGAGGGGAAGGAGCGGAGATGAGGGAAGTGAGAGGGGAAGAGCGGAGATGAGGGAAGTGACAGGGGAAGAGCGGAGATGAGGGAAGTGAGAGGGGAAGGAGCGGAGATGAGGGAAGTGAGAGGGGAAGGAGCGGAGATGAGGGAAGTGAGAGGGGAAGGAGCGGAGATGAGGGAAGTGAGAGGGGAAGAGCGGAGATGAGGGAAGTGACAGGGGAAGAGCGGAGATGAGGGCAGTGAGAGGGGAAGGAGCGGAGATGAGGGAAGTGACAGGGGAAGGAGCGGAGATGATTTATGTTGCAGAGGAGCTGTTTTAATGTAAGCGCCGCAAATGTAAGTACCGTGAGAAATCCATACCCTCCGTAGCTGAACCAGAAGTGACGAGGGTATGATTTTCTCACGGGTATGGTTTTCTCACGGAACACCCCCTCCCCCTCTTCCAGAGCTCCCAAGCTTCCTCCATAGTGCTCCTCCCCTACAGGACCAAGAAGTCCCCCAACCCCCTTCCCATCCCCCATCCCCCCACAGTGACACCGGCCCCGCCCAGAACCTTCCACCATTTCTATAGAGATTTCCCCTCCCCCAGTATAAAGTTTATTTTCCCGGTCTCAGGAAGGATGAGAAGGATTTGTGTAGAGAGGAGGAAAGGTGAGAAATCTCTTCCCTGCTTCTAACCCATCCCCCACCTAATGTTAGGAGACATGGGGGGGGGGGGATCTGTTCCCTGCTTCTAACCCATCCCCCACCTAATGTTAGGAGACATGGGGGGGAGGGGAGTGTAAAATCATAGAAACCAATCAGCTTCCAGCTTTTATTACCAAAGCTTAACTGAAGAAACTGAAGATAGAAGCTGATTGGCTGCCAGGCACAGCCACGCCCCATTCTGCACTCTCCAGGTTTAGTAAATGACCCCCCAGTGTTCCCCCCGCCAACCCACCAATCAGCAGAGAGGAAATCCTCGTTATCTTCTATTTCTTATTAACCCCTTCTGGACCCCAAGATTTACCCCTTAATGACCGGACGTTTATTGTGATTCGGCACTGCGTGACTTTAACTGACAATTGAGCGGTCGTGTGATGCTGAACACAAATACAATCGATGTCCTTTTCTCCACAAACAGAGATTTCTATTGGTGGATTTCATCTCCTCTGACATTTTTATTTTTTGCTCTATAAACAAAAAAAGAGCGACAATTAAAAAAAAAAATATATATATTTTTCACATTCTGATATAAAATTCCCAAAAAATAATTAAAAATCAAATTTTTTTAACATTTTAGGCCAATTTGTTTTCTGCTAAAAAAAAATCGCAATAAGCGAATTCTGATTGGTTTGTACAAAAGTTATCGCATCTACAAACTACGGGAAAGATTTCTGTCATTATTATTGTTTTTTTTCCTAGTAATGGCGGCGATCTGCGATTTGTAGCGGGACTGCGACATTGCGGGGGAGGGATCGCACCCCTAGAAATGAGAGAAAATCCACACTTAGGATAAAGGAACTTTCTAACAGTGCTGCCTGTGCCCCTCCCCCATCTATAATACAAAGGATATATAGTAAGTATGGGATGATTGGGGGAGGGGTGATTGGCGCTGCCCACCCCCTATCTATAATACAAAGGATATATAGTAAGCATGGGATGATTGGGGGAGGGGTGAATGGCACACCCCACCCCCCATCTATAATACAAAGGATATATAGTAAGTATGGGATGATTGGGGGAGGGGTGATTGGCGCTGCCCACCCCCTATCTATAATCCAAAGGATATATAGTAAGTATGGGATGATTGGGGGAGGGGTGAATGGCTCTGTATAGTAAGTATGGGATGATTGGGGGAGGGGTGAATGTATGGGATGATTGGGGGAGGGGTGAATGGTGCTGTATAGTAAGTATGGGGTGATTGGGGGAGGGGTGAATGGTGCTGTATAGTAAGTATGTGATGATTGGGGGAGGGGTGAATGGCGCTGTATAGTAAGTATGGGGTGATTGGGGGAGGGGTGAATGGTGCTGTATAGTAAGTATGGGATGATTGGGGGAGGGGTGAATGGCTCTGTATATAGTAAGTATGGGGTGATTGGGGGAGGGGTGAATGGTGCTGTATATAGTAAGTATGGGATGATTGGGGGAGGGGTGAATGGCTCTGTATATAGTAAGTATGGGATGATTGGGGGAGGGGTGAATGGTGCTGTATATAGTAAGTATGGGATGATTGGGGGAGGGGTGAATGGCTCTGTATAGTAAGTATGAGATGATTGGGGGAGGGGTGAATGGCGCTGTATAGTAAGTATGGGATGATTGGGGGGAGGGGTGAATGGCGCTGTATAGTAAGTATGGGATGATTGGGGGAGGGGTGAATGTATGGGATGATTGGGGGAGGGGTGAATGGCGCTGTATAGTAAGTATGGGATGATTGGGGGAGGGGTGAATGTATGGGATGATTGGGGGAGGGGTGAATAGATATATTGTGTAGGTAGAGGGTATAAATAGATGAGGTCGCAGTGTTATAATATAATATAATGAATACACAATGGAAAATGATTTAATAATAAATAATAAATATATAAAATGTAAATTGATCAGACACAGTATATGGTGATGGTGGAGATCTCTGGGGGGAGGGGATCTATATAAAGTGGTCTGACCAATGAGGCTCCTCCCCCCTTAGGCAGTGGGTGGAGCCCGGTGTTTTTTCAGTCAAGGCGTCCTATAAAATGATGGAGAGTCTGGAGGCTCCGATTCTAAAATGTAAAAAACGATTTAATATATTTTTTTAATGCAGCGACATTCACACATCGACCCCCAACGTTAGAGGGGATTTATTCTTCCAAAGCAAATACGCTTTTCACACTGGTACTGACTAGTATTCCTATGTTTCTCTTCTCTCTATCAGTCAGATAATGTTGCCCCTGTGCTGAGAGAGAGAGGCACAGGAGGGCTCAGCAAGGATGCTGTGGAGGCAACGGAGCTCCTCCTTATTACCTGATGATGTCATTGGTTGTTAGGATGTCAATGTCTAGAACGTGGTAATGGTGCAGAATGAAAACTTGTGGCTTTGTGTAACTAAAAGGCCGGCTTCATCCCCCGCTGGCTTGGATACAAATTTTGATACATTTTTAGGCATTTTAACAAGGCACCCCTGAAGAAGCCTCAAGGCACCCCTGACGAAACCTCAAGGCACCCCTGACGAAACCTCAAGGCACCCCTGACGAAACCTCAAGGCACCCCTGAAGAACCCTCAAGGCACCCCTGAAGAAACCTCAAGGCACCCCTGAAGAAACCTCAAGGCACCCCTGAAGAAGCCTCAAGGCACCCCTGAAGAATCCTCAAGGCACCCCTGGGCACACTGGTTGAAAAAGGCCGGTGTAGTCAACCAGGGTCCCACCTACTCAGATAGCGTGGCCAATCAGATTCCAGGGATGCTCCGGATCGGTTTATTGTATTCTAATCCTTAAATTGTCTGGTTAATCCACAAAATGGCCGCCCTCCATTCCGGTTGGCTGCACCATCTGCCTAAGGGGAGAGGACCCTCATTGGTCATACCACCCGGAGGAGCGGAGGGATCGGATTTGAGGATCATAGGAACCATACACAGTCCGGATTACAGGCTTGTTACCCCTGTAGGGGTGAATATTTTTGGTAAGTGCGATCCTGGGAGTGGGGGAGGGGCACCGTTGACCCATCACACCGGCCACACTTGGAGAGTTTCGGTTATCTGCACTGGAGTCACTCTCAGATGCGATACAATACGGAGTTGTACTGATTTATCCTGGCACTGGAGCCCCTTCATGTGCGATTTGGACTATTTTAGGATATAATTCCATGGAACTCCTGATTGGGAGTCGGATTCCATTCTTTGTGTGAATTGGACGCTTCATTTTCAGCACTTTGTGCCATTTGGATTTATTTATTTATTTATCCTTTTTTTTGCATTTATTGTGATTTTGGATCACAAATCGCATTCATTTCTTGGAACATGGAGCTGCTTGTGGAATTATTTATATTCTCTGACTCAGCGCTTTATGTTTATATCTACCTCTGATTTTTTCTTCATCTTCCTCTCACGCCCTTTGGGATTATTTATTAGTCGCTGTCACTGATAGCGCTTTTTGTGTGCGATTTGAATGGATTCCATCTTTGCATTTCTTGTTGATGCGATTTGTTTTGGGGATAATCGCACCGATCTCTTGCAGCATTCCTGTTGAAGGACGGATTCTTACCCAGCACCTTATGTGTAGTTTTATCTTTCATTCCTTTTCACTGGCTTAGTTCCCCCCCCCCACCCCTGGGGGGTTTATTTCCCTATTTTGGTATTACCCCTCCCCCACACGGTCGCTTAGCACTTTATATCCGATTCTGGTTTGGATTTCCCCTTTTCATAATTATATGTGGTAACTTTTATCACAACTTCCCCAGCACCTTGTCACCCCCCCCCCCCCCCACACACTTTATATAGATCCCCTCCCCCCAGAGATCGGCACCATCACCATATACTGTGTCTGATCAATTTACATTTTATATATTTATTATTTATTATTAAATCATTTTCCATTGTGTATTCATTATATTATATTATAACACTGCGACCTCATCTATTTATACCCTCTACCTACACAATATATCTATTCACCCCTCCCCCAATCATCCCATACTTACTATACAGCGCCATTCACCCCTCCCCCAATCATCCCATACATTCACCCCTCCCCCAATCACCCCATACTTACTATACAGTGCCATTCACCCCTCCCCCAATCATCCCATACTTACTATACAGAGCCATTCACCCCTCCCCCAATCATCCCATACTTACTATACAGCGCCATTCACCCCTCCCCCAATTAGCCCAGATCCGACCCCTAACTGATATTTTTGACACTTTTAGGGGGACCAATGACATCACTACAGTAATCAGTGCTAAACATATGCACTGTCACTGTACTAATGACACTGGCAGGGAAGGGGTTAACATTGTGGTTGTTAAATGTAAGCCTAGGGGAGTGATTCTAACTGTATGGGGGTGTGGCTTGTGAAATGACCACAGAGACCTGTGATCCTATATAGAAGGAGGAGCTCTGTGATCATTCCAGGGAGAAGAACGGTCAGCTGTGTTACATCATCCGCCCGTCCTTCTCTCTCAGCGGGGAACGATCGCCGGTGTCAGGCCTGCCCGCTGCATCGGCTTCCCCACTGAAGAGCGGGAGCGGGGGAGGGGACGTGCCGCTGGCAGCCTGCGCTCGCCCCCTAGCCTCGTGCTCACAAGCTCCGTACATGTACAGCGATTTACCTGGGAGCGGCTGCCTGTCGCAGTACATCTGTGCTGGGCGGTCATAAAGCGGTTAAACGAGAAGAACCAATAAAGCTGTCAGATAAAACGATTTAAAGTCTTCCTAACCCCTCCCCCGCACAATCAGTCTGTATATGCAGTAAAGCGCTTCTTATACTCACTGGGGAACCTAAGGGGTTAATTCTTGGCATTGGAACAGGAAAGGTGGGGGTGGGGATCATATAAAGAATGGATTCCCGCATCCAATCAAATCATGGAGACAAATATTCTGGAGGCATCGATGGACTTTCATGGAACCATACAGAAGATCAACAAATTCTTTCCATAAAATTCAGATAAAAGAAAGATTTTATAAAAGCTCTGCAGAGGGCGCTGTGTCTTCCTGTGCTCTATAAACACCACAAATCACAGATGGAAACATAGAATAGAACCTCTATCCATAATAGCCGGGACCATCTGGATATTGGACACCCAACACGTATCGCCCAGCAACCACGGCTTCTTCAGGAGCTTCCAGCCAATCATAGAGCCGTATTCACATAGAATGCTGGAATCATGGGAAATGACAACAGTGATTGGTTCAGATCCTGAACAACAGTGTACAGATATATAGATCTCAGCAAAGTGTGGTGACATCTCATGCATGATGGAGGCCCAGAGAGAAGGTCTATCCCGGCCAATGCGGGAATCCCATCCCCCACACACAAAAGAGAGACAGAGAGAGGACCAGGAGTCCCTTATCTAACAGGAAAGAGGGGGAGGGGAAATCCGGATATTAGAATCAGAAAAGATTTTTTAGATAGAATTCATACAACGCAGCGTGATGACAATGCTGGAGTATTGGATCCGATCCTCCCAACGCTGGGGGTTCAGCCAAAACATTTCTCCACTACAAGAATAGTAAACTGCCAAAACCATATGAAAAGCAATCACAACTATATCGCTCATCAGTAACTATCTGCCATCTGTGTTGTTTATCCACGAACCGACCGCCCGCCTTCAATTTATGTCGCTCCTTTAACTACCTCAATACCGGGCACTTCCCCCCCCCTTCCTTCCCAGACCAATTTTCCCCTTTTAGCGCTGTTGCATTTTGAATGACAATTGCGCGGTCATGCAACACTGTACCTAAACCAAATTTGTGTCATTTTTTCCCCACAAATAGAGATTTCTTTTGGTTGTATTTGATCACCGCCAGGTTTTTTCTTTTTTGGTGCACAAATTAAAAAAGTCCAAAAAGTTTGAAAAAAAAAAGTTTTTTTGTTTAGGTTATAACATTTTGTAAATAGATACGTTTTTTCCTGCACTGATGAGCACTGATGACGCCGCACTGATAGATAGCACTGATATGCAGCATTGGTAGGCACTGATATGCAGCGCTGATGGGCACTGATAGGTGACACTGATAGGCAGCACTGGTGGGCAATAATGGGCACTGGTGGGCGGCACTGATAGATGGCATTGGTGGGCGGCACTGATAGATGGCATTGGTGGGCAGCACTGATAGGGAGGGCACCAATGGCAGGCTCTCTGAGCCCTGTTTGCCATCCCTGGTGGCCATGGTGGGCATCCCTGGTGGTCATGGGTGGGCATCCCTGGTGGCTCTAGTGGCACCCCCCCCCCCCCCCCCAGGGCTGCACTGGTAATCAATGTTCTGATTACCAGCACAAACCCCCCCTGTGATCAGTGAGTAATTAGAAAAACTCACTGATCCCCCCGGCTGCAGCACCGATCCTCTCCTTCTCCTCACTGACAGGATCTGTCAGGAGGAGAAGAGATCGAAGCCGTTACAACGGCTGTGTTTACATTACATGACGGCTGTGATTGGACACAGCCGTCATGTGATCAGGAGGGCCAATCACAGGGCCCTCCTGCCGCATCTTGTTTCTCTGTGTCCGAGGGACACAGGCACATCGAGATCGCGCCGCTGCGCGTACCCATGGCGGCGCGATCTCGCTCCTTCTGAAGGACGTTCCGGAACGTCCGATCAGAAGGACGAGACTCCCACCCGGCCGTATATGTACAATGGCCGGGTGGGAGGTGGTTAAAGCTAAATACCGGGGTTATGGCAGCAGAGAGCAGATAGCAGCCATAACCCCGGTATTTTTGAAAACGGCGGGCAATCAACTTTCAGGTAAGGGTGGTCCCAGCGGCGGATTCACCAGGGGATCGCACTTATGGTGTGGCGGAAGAGGTGCGTCCCCCCTACTGCCACGTCCCGGTCCTTTTATCCCGCTTACCAGACCCGCCAGCAGCGGGGAAAACAATTCAGTCCCGGATCCTCTTAAGCTGGATACACACTATCCAACTTTTGTGGTTAGATTTCCTTCAGATTTACCTTTTCTATGTAGTGCAAGGGCTGCCAGATTGCATACAAATTGAAAGTGTTTAGGTTTGACCTCATATTATCTGGTTTTGGTAAATCTAAAGGAAAACGTCTTCAGAAAATTTTATCGTGTGTATGGCCCATTAGACAGGAAGTTGAGTGAGGGCAAGATGGCCCTCACTCTACTCTATGGTTTTGGAGGACCGGAGCGACCTCAAACGTCATTGCCTAGCAACCGTCTTAAAGAGACAATTTTTTTTTTAACCATTTTTTTTCTTCTTCTTTAGTGTACTTGTGAGGTGAGGTGTCAGGTGTGAGATGTGAGGTGCGAGGTGTGAGAGGTGTGAGGTATTTTTGACCCCAGATCTCACAATAAAAAGGTCCTGTCATGCCTATTTCTTTTATAAGGGATGTTTACTTTCCTTCTAAGGCTCCATGCACACAGGGCGTCATAAAAACGTGCTCCAAAGCTGTTTACATAACGCCGGGAAACAGCAGCTGTAAAAACGTGCTTTCAGTAGCTTTTCCTACTCGTGTTATTGCACGTTTGGCCACAGTGGCTGTTAGCAGCGTTTTTTCTGCCTCCATTCAAAATCAATGGTTCCCTATGGGAGCCTATTGATTTGAATGGAAGTCACACCGCAGGTCGGATCAGGGTGATCCGACTTGCGGTGCGACCTGCACTGTGAGAATCTTGAGGGGGAACTCCACGCCAAAATGGGGAAAAAAACGGCGTGGGGTTCCCCCCCAGGTTCCAAACCAGGCCCTTCGGGTCTGGTATGGAATTTGAGGGTAGCCCCGCGCCGAAAAAACGGCGTGGGGTCCCCCCCAAAATCCATACCAGACCCTTATCCGAGCATGCAGTCCGGCATGCCAGGAAAGGGGAGGGGACGAGCGAGCGGCCCCACCCCCCCCTGGATCATACCAGGCCACACGCCCTCAACATGGGGGGGGTGTGGGTGCTTTGGGGCAGGGGGGGCTCTGCACCCCGCACCTCAAAGCACCTTGCCCCCATGTTGATGAGGACAAGGGCCTCATCCCCACAACCCTGGCCGGTGGTTGTGGGGGTCTGTGGGCAGGGGGCTCATCGGAATCTGGAAGCCCCCTTTAACAAGGGGGCCCCCCCGGATCCCGGACCCCCTCCTTATGTGAATGGGTATGGGGTACACTGTACCCCTACTCATTCACCCCATAAAATGCAGTGTATGGAAATAACGACAGGAGACGTTTTGGAAAATTTATTAAAAATCTTCATCCGGCTCTTTTAGTTAGTACCTACTGCTGAACCCCCCCAGAACAAAAATGTATCTACAGGCCCTGTACTAACGGAAGCACTCTAGCCAAATGTGGGAAGGTTCCATCACACAGTGCACTTCCTGACCCTAGGCACTGCCAATATCAGTGCACTTTCTGTGCCTAGGCATGTCCAATGCTGGTGTACTTACTGTGCCTAGGCACTCCCGATATTGGTGTACTCCCTGCCCCTAGGCACTCCCTTAGGGTCTTACTGGCCAGATCACCAGACGAAAAAGAAAGAAAGAAAACGTTGTAGTAATACTACCTAAGGAGGGTACCTGGGCAGCTAGAAAGGAGGGAGGACAGTGTGAGAGGAGGGGGGCATTATGACAGGAGGGGGGGTGTGAGACTCACTTGGGACAGAGGCTTTTGGAGGAGACTGCAGGCTAACCTCTTGCTTACTGACTATGGGCCCTGGCTTTTAAGTGAACACTACTCTTTTTTAGGTGTATGCTGGGGGGACCCTTGGAGTTATGTTACTTTGGATTCAAGTCCATGTCTCCCCAAGACACACAGACTCTGGGAATCTAGGCCTGGTGTCCCTGTTAGGGCCTAGCTGCCTATTACCAATAAGGACTACTCCACACAGTCAGACTCATAGCAGATGCTAATATCAGCTCAACCACCTATCTTCCACACATTGTTAATTGTGCTAATTACCTGACCTATTGTCTGATAAGGGATGTGTTTACACTTATAATAATGTGTATTGTTCTTTGGGAGCTCATTGCTGGCAAGTCTGACCTGGAATGAGATCCCTGATTGTCCAGGTGGTTAATTGTGTCACCTATTATTTGCCTGCTAGCATTTTGTGTACTCCAAATAGGCTGGTTTGAGTGCTGAGTTAATTAGCATGTCAATTATATCATTGTCAGCTAGTAGTTGCTAGAGGGGGGTTAGCCATGAGTCAGCCCTACCTCATTATCTAAACCATTATGTGATGTTTTGGTTAAATATTTGGGTGATCACTGACATACTTTTCAACTATATAAAAATCCTGTGTTTTTGTTCAATAAAGTGTTCCAGATTTGCAGCTAAAACAAGTTCTGCCTTGTTCATGGTTGCAGTAGGTGGCTATAATATCTGATATCTATGTTCAAGACTGGAGGAAGCGGTTTTCTGACGGAAGCACTCAAGCACAGTGTGGGTCGGTTCCGTCACAGGGGCCATTATGAGATGAGAGGGGCAGTGTGATGGGGTAGATTGACAGGAGGGGGGCAGTGTAACAATAAGGGGACAGTATAAAAGGATAGGAGGCAGTGTGACAGAAGGGGGAGCAATGTGACAGTAAGGGGCAGTGTGACACAAAGGGGCAGTGTGACAGGAAGAGGCAGTGTGACAGGAGGGGGGCGGTGTGACTGAAAGGGGGGCAGTGTGACAGGAAGGGGGCAGTGTAATAGGAGGGGGTCAGTGGGTGCACCCACTCAGTACATCTTGGAAGGGTGAAATCAGTAAGCAGTATTCAAACAGAGAGATGGATGCTTTATGTTAAACGACAGCACAGAGCACAGTGACAAGTTTGCTCTTATTTTGGACGTCTTTCTGAGAGAGAAGAATTTGTTTTGTAGTAATTCATATCTGTGTGTGTACCCCCCCCTCCCCCCCACTTCCTGAGCTGCAGAATGCCCCCCCCCCCCTCCTCCCATGTTTGTACATAAGTGAGGAAGTAGGAAAGTGGGTGATGTAGAAATACTGAGGAATAGAAGTCGCTGTGTTTTGTAACTGGTGAAAGATGAAATTCGATGTTCCAGGAAGTTGGCTCTCAGATACATTTCCTGAGATGCGGAGAAGAGATCTACAGACTGGAACATTTCCATAGAGAAGGTAAGTGAGCGATGGGAACATTGGATTGGACGAGGCATAAAATACATCAGAAGACACTTCTATTTGTTATAAAAAGGAGAACTCCACTTATAACTTGCTGAGAAAGTCTTCACCCCCCCCCCCCTCCAGGGTGGTGCCAGCTGGGTGTTTGGGGGTGCTATGCTTCCCTGAAAATTCCTCATAGCCCCCCCATCAGCAGCCGCTCAGGGCGCTCCGGGAAGATATTCTCCTGCTTGTCATGATGATTGCAGGCAGACCGGGCTCCTGATACCCACCTAGCTCCCATCCCCCATCCCACCTCCCCATGGGTGCAAAACTGATCTGTTATCTGTCCTGGGCAGTAGTTTGAACAGTCCCTATTCCTGGTCTTAGCACAAGCAGAGGAGGGAGCAGAGGGGGGAGCAGTGGGGGGAGCAGAGGAGGGAGCAGTGGGGGGAGCAGAGGAGGGAGCAGTGGAAAGAGCAGAGGAGGGAGCAGTGGGAGGAGCAGTGGAAGGAGCAGTGGGGGGAGCAGTGGAGGGAGCAGTGGGAGGAGCAGTGGAAGGAGCAGTGGGGGGAGCAGTGGAAGGAGCAGAGGAGGGAGCATTGCGGCGGAGAGATCGGACCCCTAACTGACATTTTTGACACTTTTGGGGGTACCAGTGACATTACTACAGTAATCAGTGCTAAAAATATGCACTGTTACTGTAATAATGACACTGGAAGGGAAGGGGTTGACATTGTGGGTGATCAAGGGGTTAAATGTGTACCTAGGGGTGTGATTCTAACTGTATGGGGGAGGGGCTTGTGACATGATCATAGAGACCTGTGATCCTATATAGAAGGAGGAGCTTCATGACCATTCCAGGGACAAGAACGGTCAGCTGTGTTACATCATCCGCCCCTCCTTCTCTCTCAGCGGGGAACGATCGCCAGTGTCAGGGGGCAATCGGAGCCGCCTGCCCTCTGCATCAGAGCCCCCACTGACGATCGGGGGTAGGAGTGTACGCCCCGTAGCTGTCTTCAGGCGAGCGACGTAGCCCTATGTCGCTTTGCCTGTAGGAGCCAGCCTGCCGCTGTAAATGTACAGGAGACGGTCGGGAATTGGTTAAAGGGTAACTCCGCTTTTGCTGAGAATCCCCCCTCCCCCTCCTGGGTGATCTCTGTACATTGCAGGGATTGGAATAAACTTTGTTGCAGATTCCTTCCTTTTGTTATTGTGAAGAAATCTCTGTGTGTTTGTCGGTGTCCATGTGTAGAGCGGATCTGTATGGGACATAGGTGTGTGCACAGGGTGTGCTGGGTGTGCCTGGGCACACCCTAATCACCTTGTGAACATTAGCATTATCGCTCTGTGTAACAGCGGGGGATGGGAGAGGTCTCCCTCTTACCGCCTCTGCCATATCAATATCTGGACACACACACATGTGTTTTTGAGCTTTGGGGTGCACACACTAATGCAATAGGCTGCACACACCTATGGTATGGGAGTGGTTTCATAATTATCAATCAGCTGCGCACCTGCAGGGCTCTAATAAGGGAAGTGGCATCGTCTGTATCCTTTTAGCTGTGATTTCCTATTAGGAGTATTTCCCCAAAATGACATTTTTATTGCAGGGGATGCCAGAAATCTGACTTCTGGGAAAATCAGTCAGCCAATCACACAAGCAGGAAATGTTTCTCTGTACACATTCTGTCAGTGGCGGCTGGTGCTCCATTTATTGGGGGGCAGCAAACAAACCTTCCACCCCAAAGCCCGCCCGCCCTGCACTTACCCCATCCAGGTCATGAGTGGTTTCAGCGGCTTCCCCGGCTTCTCCTCCCGGCCAATCCCATTTTAGGACCCGCCTCCTGTCCTGATTGGCCAGAACCAGAAGAAAAAGAAAGACAATAGAAAATGTTGATTCGCTAATGTCACAAGACAATTAGAGCCTCAGAATCTTATCATGTGCTTCAAAATAGAAACCTTGTAGAAATCTATGTGTCCAGCACATGGAAATTAGGGACCGGTGCATGGAGATTAGGGACCTGCACATGGAGATTAGGGACCTACGCATGGAGATTAGGGACCTACGCATGGAGACTGGAGACCGGTGCATGGAGATTAGGGACCGGAGCATGGAGATTGGTGACCGGCCTATGAAGATTGGGGACAGTTGCATGGGGATTAGGGATCGGCAAATGGAGATTAGGGACCGGTTTATGGAGATTAGGGGGGCTGTACCCCTTAAAGACCAGCCCCCGCTGCATTCTGTGTACAGAGCGCCTCCAGGCGGCCATATTGCATTTTCAGAAAATGACAGCGGCTGCAGAATGAAAAGGAAAGGAAACGTTTAATAAGATTTAATTACAATATGATTTGTGTCACAATTATATACAAAAGATTATTTTTTCTTTATTTTCTATCTTCCCCATAAAAGTGGAGTCACCCTATAAAACTCCTCGGGGGCGGAGTCAGAGGGAACACACACCCAGCATTCCTTTCTCCCAGAAGAAATCATGTTTCCTATATGATATGTCTACATGAGACTCTCTGACTGCCAGAAAAGAATGCCGGATCTGCGTGTTCTTTCCATCCCCCTCTGCTTCCTTCATCTTTATCCCTTAGGGCTCCTTCACACCAGCTGTGCTCTCTGAAGAGTAATACACACTTGGATTGCTTTTCAGAGAGCATTAGACAGGCAGTAAGAAGGTGTTTTATCATCTCCTCACCGCCTGCTTTACATTCCACACAGTGGCGGCCGGTGTACTGAGGGCGCAGGGGCGCCGCTCCCAACATCCATGCGTCCGGCCCCCTAATCTGCATGCAGGGGCGCCGGACGTATGGAGTTCAATGGGCTTTTTTTTTTTGCATCACTTGATTAGAGCCAGAGGCTCTAATAGGGCGATGCAAAGGGTGGGCAGAGCAGTGCGTCCCGAGCCCACCCATTGTGTGACAATAGGCAATGAAAATTCGCTATTGTCACACCAATCCTCCTCCTGGCCAATCAGGAAGTGCGTCTGAAACGCGCTTCCTGATTGGCCGCAAGGCAAACCCCATGCCATTGGCCGAGGAGGAGGCAGGAGCGGGAGGACTGGAGGAGACGCGCTGCCGGGACTAAGGAGAAGCCGCCGTTCGGGGGACTGAGAAGCCGCCTGCCGCCGCTGCTGCTCCAGGTAAGTAAGGGGGCACGCACGCTGATCTCTGCATTGGGGGAATGGTATGCTGGTGGTCACTGCATTGAAGGGGCACACACGCTGATCTCTGCATTGGGGGAATGTATGCTGGTCACTACATTGAAGGGGACATGTACGCTGATCTCTGCATTGAAGGGGGCATGTACGCTGGTCACTGCATTGAAGGGGGCATGTACGCTGGTCACTACATTGAAGGGGGCATGTATGCTGGTCACTGCATTGAAAGGGGGCACGCTGGTCACTGCATTGAAAGGGGGCACTCTGGTCACTGTACATTAATAGGGGGCACGCTGGTCACTGTGCATTGAAAGAGGGCACTCTGGTCTCTCTGCATTGAAAGGGGGCACACTACACCTTAATTACTGAAGGCCCCTTTCACACTTTTGCGACCTCAAAGTCACGCAATTTTTTACAGCGTTTTTTGCCGCAAAGCAATGCCTATTACATTTTTCTGCTTGCGCCCCCCCAAAAAAAATGTAAGCACCAGCCGCCACTACTCCCACAACTGTGTGCATTGCAGGCCAGCCCCAGTCACTTGAATGGGTTGTGTTGGGAGGGTGGTAGCACCGGGTATAATTCCTGCTGTGACACCATCATGGCTGCAGCATGTGTACACCCCCAGCCACTGCCTATGCAGCTAAAGAAGTAGCAGTTGAGGATGGTAAAAATGTGGCTCAATTTACAGCCCCCTAACCACTAATGTGAATGAGCCCTAACATTGCTGGTGTGGTGTAAGAAAAGTGAACACTCTCCCTCCTCAGGTTACCAGAAAATGTATTATTTCTCTAACCTGATAAATATATTTTCCACCAATCAATGTAAGGCCTCATTTACATTTCAGGAGGAGGTGGGAGGTTTTCTATATCTGCAGTGGAGATCAGTGAGGTCACCGACCTGGCTTTACTCTCTGGCAGGGGTGCCTGGATCACAAGGCTGACTGAACAGTATTAGAAATACAGTAAACCCCCGCTCCATCGCGGTTCAGTTTTTGCGGTCCCGGTATATTGTGTTTTTTTTTTGTAATGTTATTTTACATATAAATCATTAAAAATGAAATATTTTTGTGTTTTCATAGCTCTTGCTCTATCTCTCAGTATCTTTTATGTGTTTAAATAAGTTTCTATTGTTTTAAAAGTGTGTTTAAAGACCTTAAAATGCTTTTACACGTACAGTGAGAGTAATAAAACACGCCTACAATGCATTTTAATAGGGTTTTTCTACAGTGGGTACGGAAAGTATTCAGACCCCCTTAAATTTTTCACTCTTTGTTATATTGCAGCCATTTGCTAAAATCATTTAAGTTCATTCTTCTTCCTCATGAATGTACACATAGCACCCCATACTGACAGAAAAACACAGAATTGTTGACATTGTTGCAGATTTATAAAAAAAGGAAAACAGAAATATCACATGGTCCTAAGTATTCAGACCCTTTGCTGTGACACTCATATATTTAACTCAGGTGCTTTCCATTTCTTCTGATCATCCTTGAGATGGTTCTACACCTTCATTTGAGTCCAGCTGTGTTTGATTATACTGATTGGACTTGATTAGGAAAGCCACACACCTGTCTATATAAGACCTTCCAGATCACAATGCATGTCAGAGCAAATGAGAATCATGAGGTCAAAGGAACTGCCTGAAGAGCTCAGAGACAGAATTGTGGCAAGGCACAGATCTGGCCAAGGTTACAAAAAGATTTCTGCTGCACTTAAGGTTCCTAAGAGCACAGTGGCCTCCATAATCCTCAAATGGAAGACGTTTGGGACCACCAGAACCCTTCCTAGAGCTGGCCGTCCGGCCAAACTGAGCTATCGGGGGAGAAGAGCCTTGGTGAGAGAGGTAAAGAAGAACCCAAAGATCACTGTGGCTGAGCTCCAGAGATGCAGTCAGGAGATGGGAGAAAGTTGTAGAAAGTCAACCATCACTGCAGCCCTCCACCAGTCGGGGCTTTATGGCAGAGTGGCCCGACGGAAGCCTCTCCTCAGTGTAAGACACATGAAAGCCCGCATGGAGTTTGCTAAAAAACACCTGAAGGACTCCAAGATGTTGAGAAATAAGATTCTCTGGTCTGATGAGACCAAAATAGAACTTTTTGGCCTTAATTCTAAGCGGTATGTGTGGAGAAAACCAGGCACTGCTCATCACCTGTCCAATACCGTCCCAACAGTGAAGCATGGTGGTGGCAGCATCATGCTGTGGGGGTGTTTTTCAGCTGCAGGGACAGGACGACTGGTTGCAATCAAGGGAAAGATGAATGCGGCCAAGTACAGGGATATCCTGGACAAAAACCTTCTCCAGAGTGCTCTGGACCTTTAGACTGGGCCGAAGGTTTACCTTCCAACAAGACAATGACCCTAAGCACACAGCTAAAATAACGAAGGAGTGGCTTCACAACAACTCCGTGACTGTTCTTCAATGGCCCAGCCAGAGCCCTGACTTAAACCCAATTGAGCATCTCTGGAGAGACCTAAAAATGGCTGTCCACCAACGTTTACCATCCAACCTGACAGAACTGGAGAGGATCTGCAAGGAGGAATGGCAGAGGATCCCCAAATCCAGGTGTGAAAGACTTGTTGCATCTTTCCCAAAAAGACTCCTGGCTGTATTAGATCAAAAGGGGGCTTCTACTAAATACTGAGCAAAGGGTCTGAATACTTAGGACCATGTGATATTTCAGTTTTTCTTTTTTAATAAATCTGCAACAATGTCAACAATTCTGTGTTTTTCTGTCAGTATGGGGTGCTATGTGTACATTCATGAGGAAGAAGAATGAACCTAAATGATTTTAGCAAATGGCTGCAATATAACAAAGAGTGAAAAATTTAAGGGGGTCTGAATACTTTCCGTACCCACTGTATTTCGCGGATTTTCACTTTTCGCGGCTGGGTCCGGAATGTAACCCCCGCAATGGAGGGGGGTTTACTGTAGTTTGTATTTGTATGATTGCGGGTCTGGCTGCTGTCAGCTATTGGTGGAACTTTGTATCATTTGGTTCTTTAGATGAAAGGAATGAACTTCAGTCTGTGGGGACAGTTTCACCACTGTGGCAGAGCATTGTGGGGTCTAGAAAGCGATCGTGACCCAGAATTCTCAACCAGGCAGGGAGTTTGTAACATGAAGAGGAAACCGGCTTTTCAGGTTCCTCTGTGTTTTAAAGTCCAGTTTGGGACCTGGAGCCTGGAGATTTCTAAGTGACCCGGGTGGGATGAAACCTCCACTCCTGGGTCCAGATATTCAGAACAGCCAGCAGAATAATTGGTCAGGTGTGTGCTGGGCTTTTTGTAGTAACCTGACCATGGTTCTGGGTTCCACCTCCACCCCGGCAGATAGGAGGTCTGGCCTAGGAGTCAGGGGGGCTCCATGTGGGAGTCAGTGCAGCACGAGGCTGCTATCAGTGTGCACCCTATTGGGTGAGTGAAGTCTGTGGGAGACAAAGGCCTGGAGTTTGAGGCCACAGCAGCAGCGCTGCAAGTATAAGCCAGGAGGGCTGAATGATCCTTTATTTTGCTGAGGATTGAAATGCTGAAACCCCTGCGAGGGAAATCCTGTTATTTTTTCTGCTTAATGAACTTTCTTTTAATAAACATGGGCGAGGAAAGCCCATAAAAGAAAGAAAAAGTGAGTGGCGGTGTCCTTTAAATGCTTTACACTTGATGCGAATCTCAACTTAAAGACTAAACCTTTTTCTGACATTTGTTCCTTACAAGGTAAAATCAGTATTTTTTGCTAGAAAATTGCTTAGAACCCCCAAACATTATATATATATATATTAGCCGAGACCCCAGAGAATAAAATGGTGATTGTTGTAATATTTATGTCACGCTGTATTTGTACAGCGGTCTTTCAAATGCAATTTGTTGTTTCTTCCATATGTCTTAGGAGGAAGTTTATTGCCTTAAAGTGGTTGTAAAGTCTTAGGGTTTGGATTCTTTGCATTAGGGTGAAATCCTTCTGTGCTGCAGCTCCCCCCAGACCCCCTTTTTCTCACCTGAGCCCGATCCGATCGAGCCATGTGCACGACCGCAGCAGCTCTAGCCGCTGCCTATCTCCTCATTGGACAGATTGATAGCAGAACACACACCCAGCATTCCTTTCTCCCAGAAGAAATCATGTTTCCTATATGATATGTCTACATGAGACTCTCTGACTGCCAGAAAAGAATGCCGGATCTGCGTGTTCTTTCCATCCCCCTCTGCTTCCTTCATCTTTATCCCTTAGGGCTCCTTCACACCAGCTGTGCTCTCTAAAGAGTAATACACACTTGGATTGCTTTTCAGAGAGCATTAGACAGGCAGTAAGAAGGTGTTTTATCATCTCCTCACCGCCTGCTTTACCTTCCACACAGTGGCGGCCGGTGTACTGAGGGCGCAGGGGCGCCGCCCCCCCCCCCCCCTATCCATGCGTCCGGCCCCCTAGTCTGCATGCAGGGTTCAATGGGCTTTTTTTTTGGCATCACCTGATTAGAGCCAGAGGCTCTAATAGGGAGGAGGCAGGAGCGGGAGGACTGGAGGAGATGCGCCGCCGGGACTAAGTAGAAGCCGCCATTCGGGGGACTGAGAAGCCGCCTGCCGCCACTGCTGCTCCAGGTAAGTAAGGGGGCACGCACGCTGATCTCTGCATTGGGGGAATGTATGCTGGTGGTCACTGCATTGAAAGGGGCATGTATGCTGATCTCTGCATTGAAGAGGGCATGTATGCTGATCTCTGCATTGAAGGGGGCATGTACGCTGGTCACTACATTGAAGGGGGCATGTATGCTGGTCAAAACATTGAAGGGGGAATGTACGCTGGTCACTACATTGAAGGGGGCATGTATGCTGGTCACTGCATTGAAGGGGGCATGTACGCAGGATTGAGCCATGTGCAGGACTGTCATTGGACAGATTGATAGCAACGGGAGCCATTGGCTTCCGCTGCTGTCAATCAAATCCAGTGATGCGGGGGGCTCGGCAGAGTCCCACTGTTTGTGTGAATGGATGCATCAGTGGGACTCAGGAGCGAGCACGCATGGGTGCCCCCATGGAAAGCGGCTTTCTGTGGGGGCATCCAATGAAGAGGAGGGGCCTGGAGTGCCAGCAGGGCACCCTAGAAGAGGAGGATCGAGGCTGCTCTGTGCAAAATTATTACACAGAGCAGGTAAGTATAATATGTTCATTATTTTTATTAAAAAAACACAATCATTTTATCAGTTGCTGGTTGTGAAGTATTTCCCAACAAATGTAAAAAAGTTCTTCTTTTAGGTAGGATCAGACAAAGTATTCTCTCCATATTATGTACTGTATACAGAAAAGCATATATACAGTGGGTATGGAAAGTATTCAGACCCCCTTAAATTTTTCACTCTTTGTTATATTGCAGCCATTTGCTAAAATAATTTAGGTTCATTCTTCTTCCTCATGAATGTACACATAGCACCCCATACTGACAGAAAAACACAGAATTGTTGACATTGTTGCAGATTTATTAAAAAAGAAAAACTGAAATATCACATGGTCCTAAGTATTCAGACCCTTTGCTCAGTATTTAGTAGAAGCCCCCTTTTGATCTAATACAGCCAGGAGTCTTTTTGGGAAAGATGCAACAAGTCTTTCACACCTGGATTTGGGGATCCTCTGCCATTCCTCCTTGCAGATCCTCTCCAGTTCTGTCAGGTTGGATGGTAAACGTTGGTGGACAGCCATTTTTAGGTTTCTCCAGAGATGCTCAATTGGGTTTAAGTCAGGGCTCTGGCTGGGCCATTCAAGAACAGTCACGGAGTTGTTGTGAAGCCACTCCTTCGTTATTTTAGCTGTGTGCTTAGGGTCATTGTCTTGTTGGAAGGTAAACCTTCGGCCCAGTTTGAGGTCCAGAGCACTCTGGAGAAGGTTTTTGTCCAGGATATCCCTGTACTTGGCCGCATTCATCTTTCCCTCGATTGCAACCAGTCGTCCTGTCCCTGCAGCTGAAAAACAACCCCACAGCATGATGCTGCCACCACCATGCTTCACTGTTGGGACTGTATTGGACAGGTGATGAGCAGTGCCTGGTTTTCTCCACACATACCGCTTAGAATTAAGGCCAAAAAGTTCTATTTTGGTCTCATCAGACCAGAGAATCTTATTTCTCACCATCTTGGAGTCCTTCAGGTGTTTTTTTAGCAAACTCCATGCGGGCTTTCATGTGTCTTACACTGAGGAGAGGCTTCCGTTGGGCCACTCTGCCATAAAGCCCCGACTGGTGGAGGGCTGCAGTGATGGTTGACTTTCTACAACTTTCTCCCATCTCCTGACTGCATCTCTGGAGCTCAGCCACAGTGATCTTTGGGTTCTTCTTTACCTCTCTCACCAAGGCTCTTCTCCCCCGATAGCTCAGTTTGGCCGGACGGCCAGCTCTAGGAAGGGTTCTGGTCATCCAAAACGTCTTCCATTTGAGGATTATGGAGGCCACTGTGCTCTTAGGAACCTTGAGTGCAGCAGAAATATTTTTGTAACCTTGGCCAGATCTGTGCCTTGCCACAATTCTGTCTCTGAGCTCTTCAGGCAGTTCCTTTGACCTCCATGATTCTCATTTGCTCTGACATGCATTGTGATCTGGAAGGTCTTATATAGACAGGTGTGTGGCTTTCCTAATCAAGTCCAATCAGTATAATCAAACACAGCTGGACTCAAATGAAGGTGTAGAACCATCTCAAGGATGATCAGAAGAAATAGAAAGCACCTGAGTTAAATATATGAGTGTCACAGCAAAGGGTCTGAATACTTAGGACCATGTGATATTTCAGTTTTTCTTTTTTAATAAATCTGCATCAATGTCAACAATTCTGTGTTTTTCTGTCAGTATGGAGTGCTATGTGTACATTCATGAGGAAGAAGAATGAACTTAAATGATTTTAGCAAATGGCTGCAATATAACAAAGAGTGAAAAATGTAAGGGGGTCTGAATACTTTCCGTACCCACTGTAAATGATCCTTTGTGCTGATGTTTATGTGTGTTGTGACGGACCCCGATACTCAAAAAGAGAGTCCACTGTATAAACTTCCCTTACCCAATAATATAACGATACCAGATCCCGCAGCCCACCCACCCACTTGTCAGGACTCAGCGTAGGATGGTGAAAAACATAAAACTGTTTATAGAAACACAGGTACAAAGAGATATACACTCCGGGGACAATCCCCCCTTCTTGTTTCCATAATGACACAGGGCGGGGCAAACTGTACATCCAGTAACATGAGACACAGGTACAGCGCCTTGAAAAAGTATTCACACCCCTTGAAATGTTCCACATTTATTCATGTTACAACCAAAAACTTAAATGTATTTTATTGGGTTTTCATGTGATAGACCGACACAAAATGGCACAGAATTGTGAAGTGGAAGGAAAATGATAAATGATACAAATAAATCTGTGAAAAGTGTGTGTGGGGGGGCATTTGTATTCACCTCCAGCTCTGGCTGAATGTTTCAGGTCGATGTCCTGCTGGAAGGTGAACCTCCGCCCCAGTCTCAATTCTTTTGCAGACTCTAACAGGTTTTCTTCTAAGATTGTCCTGTATTTGGCTCCATCCATCTTCCCATCAACTCTGACCACCTTCCCTGTCCCTGCTGAAGAAAAGCATCCCCACATCATGATGCTGCCATCACCATGTGTCACAGTGGGGATGGTGGGATCAGCTTTTTTTTTACTTTTAGGACACATTTTTAATTTTGGTCTCATCTGAGCAGAGCTCCTTCTTCCACATGTTTGCTGTGTCCCCCACATGGCTTCTCACAAACTGCAAACAGGACTTCTTATGGCTTTCTTCCACCAATGGCTTTCTTCTTCTCACTCTTCTATAAAGGGCAGATTTGTGGAGCGCACGACTAATAGTTGTCCTGTGGACAGATTCTCCCACCTGAGCTGTGGATCTCTGCGGCTCCTCCAGAGTTCCCATGGACCTCTTGGCTGCTTCTCTGATCAATGCTCACCTCAGTTTAGGTGGACGGCGATGTCTTGGTAGGGGCCCGGCCGGTCAGTTTAGGTGGACGGCCATGTCTTGGCAGGGTCGCGGTTGTGCCATACTCTTTCCATTTTCCCATGATGGATTGAACAGCACTCCATGAAATGTTTTAAAGCTTGGGAGATTTTTTTATAACCTAACCCTGCTATACACTTCTCCACAACTTTATCCCTGACCTGTGTGGTGAGTTCCTTGGCCTTCATGATGCTGTTTGTTCACTAAGGTTCTCTAACAAACCTCTGAGGGCTTCACAGAACAGCTGTATTTATACTGAGATTAAATGACACACACAGGTGGTTTCTATTTAATAATTAGGTAACTTCTGAAGGCAATTGGTTCCTCTAGATTTTAGTTAGGGGTATCTGAGAAAAGGGGGCTGAATACAAATGCACCCTCAAACTTTTCACAGATTTATTTTTATCATTTTCCTTCCACTTCACAATTATGGCCACTTTGTGTCGGTCTATCACATAAAATTCCAAAAAAAGTACATTTACGTTTTTGGTTGTAACATGAGAAAATGTGGAAAATTTCCAGGGGTGTGAATACTTTTTCAAGGCGCTGTATATTCAGCCAACAAATAACTCAATCAGTATTTGGACACACAGACAGCCTTGTTAGCAGGAAGGAGCGTTGCAGAAATCCTCCCCCCCCCCCACCCTGCCCCCGGTCTACGTGCTAGAAACACATATTGCAAATAGTAAAGAGGAACTGTCCATGGTAACAATGGTGGCCGATAATAGTTTCATAAGCCCGGCTGGGAGAAGTGGGACTGCCCGGTAATTTAGGAACAGGGGACGGCAGTCACACTTGAAATCTGGGTGACAAAGTGCTGTATGGTCGGTGAAAGCAGTCTTATTTCCAATGTCCGTGTCACAGGGAATGATCGGGGAACATCAGACAAATATACCCAGAAATAGTCCCAGGAGTCCGCTTACACAATGTGCGAATCCTCCCTGCCACAATAATGGAGTCTCCCGGCTGCACTATAATGCCGTCCCCTATAAACACATTCTGTAATATAGATAACTTGGCTGGGTCAGGGAACCGGTAATCCAGGGAAACAAGGGTGCTGGGACAGAGACTGAATGGGACTGGTACTGTCACATGTGTGTTAGATGAGCACAGTAATTGGGGCATATTTGTGGGTAGAAATACTGTTACATGTGTGCAGTATACAGTATCTAGCAAGTAGGCTCAGATTCTATGTAACCTGTTCCTTTTAAGCCACTCCCACAGTTGGGTGCTATCTGTACACGCCCACTGCTCACCATGGCATGCTATGTGCATTTTATTTATTTTTTTAGTGTCCCATTGCGTGCCCTCAGTCTTTCACAATCCCTGCAATACCCATGCACCATAGTGAGAGGCTGTATTAAATAATCCTGCAGCTCCTGACATCTAGTTTATAGAGCTTGCAGGTTGCTAGGGGTTATCAATGCTGGTCCTGACACCTTTCTAGGGGTTATCAATGCTGGTCCTGACACCTTTCTAGGGGTTATCAATGCTGGTCCTGACACCTTTCTAGGGGTTATCAATGCTGGTCCTGAAACCTTTCTAGGGGTTATCAATGCTGGCCCTGACACCTTTCTAGGGGTTATCATTGCTGGCCCTGACACCTTGCTAGGGGTTATCAATGCTGGCCCTGACACCTTTCTAGGGGTTATCAATGCTGGTCCTGACACCTTTCTAGGGGTTATCATTGCTGGTCCTGACACCTTTCTAGGGGTTATCAATGCTGGCCCTGACACCTTGCTAGGGGTTATCATTGCTGGCCCTGACACCTTTCTAGGGGTTATCACCTTGCTAGGGGTTATCATTGCTGGCCCTGACACCTTTCTAGGGGTTATCATTGCTGGCCCTGACACCTTGCTAGGGGTTATCATTGCAGGTCCCAACACCTTGCTAGGGGTTATTATTGCTGGCCCTGACACCTTTCTAGGGGTTATCAATGCTGGTCCTGACACCTTGCTAAGGGTTTTCTTTGCTGGTCCTGATGACTTTCTAGGGGTTATCATTGCTGTCCTGATGCCTTGCTAAGGATTATTATTGCTGGTCCTAACACCTTGCTAGGGGTTATCACTGCTGGTCCTGACGCCTTACTTACTTATTATTGCTGGTCCTAATTGAGCCTAATTTACTTCCACAATCTCTTCAGTGTACCTCCAGGCCCTATTCAGCATACAGGAAGAGGGAAAGGTGGCACACTACAAGCTATAGACAGGGATGAATCACTCACTTTTAGCCACACCCAATTTAGCAACACCCATCATTGCCCATTGCATTAGCCCCCCACTTTTCCTTGAACAGCACCCCAAAAAAATTTGAGCTGGAGCTGCCCCTGTCTTCCCCCCACATGTGCTTTACACACCTGGCTTCCCTAGATACCCCACAACCAACATGCACCCCTTTAATGACTTAAGGCCAGGCTCAGAACAGGTGATGTCACTTTAATTAGAACAGATCAGTGTGGACAGAGTCCATATTCTGACCCCACCTACATTCGAGCGGCTGCCCAGGCATACCTCTGCAAGGTAGAAATCTATCTTTGTGTTTCCCATGCTTGGATGTTCTCCAGAATCCTGGTGTCTCTGTTGGACTGCAAGGCACAGCAGTCCCTTTTCCTAGCATGCACAGCTCAGAGTGGGTAAGTACATAACCAAAGGGCCCTGAACCCGGCCTTCCCCCATATTTATATTACTGGCATAGGCGTGCGCAGCCTATTGCATTAGGGTGTGCACCCCAAAGCTCAAACACATACATACATACATACATACATACATATATACATATATATATATATATATATATATATATATATATATATATATATATATATATATTATATATATATATATATATATATATAGAGCAGTGATAGCGAACCTTGGCATGAGACGGTCAGAGACTGCAGACATGATACAGGAGATGGTCAGAGACTGCAGACATGATACAAGAGATGGTCAGAGACTGCAGACATGATACAGTAGATGGTCAGAGACTGCAAACATGATACAGGAGATGGTCAGAGACTGAGGACATGATACAAGAGATGGTCAGAGACTGCAGACATGATACAGGAGATGGTCCGAGACTGAGGACATGATACAGGAGATGGTCAGAGACTGCAGACATGATACAGGAGATGGTCAGAGACTGAGGACATGATACAGGAGATGGTCAGAGACTGAGGACATGATAAAGGAGATGATCAGAGACTGCAGATATGATACAGGAGATGGTCAGAGACTGCAGACATGATACAGTAGATGGTCAGAGACTGCAGACATGATACAGTAGATGGTCAGAGACTGCAAACATGATACAGGAGATGGTCAGAGACTGAGGACATGATAGAAGAGATGGTCAGAGACTGCAGACATGATACAGTAGATGGTCAGAGACTGCAGACATGATACAGTAGATGGTCAGAGACTGCAAACATGATACAGGAGATGGTCAGAGACTGAGGACATGATACAAGAGATGGTCAGAGACTGCAGACATGATACAGTAGATGGTCAGAGACTGCAGACATGATACAGTAGATGGTCAGAGACTGCAAACATGATACAGGAGATGGTCAGAGACTGAGGACATGATACAAGAGATGGTCAGAGACTGCAGACATGATACAGGAGATGGTCCGAGACTGAGGACATGATACAGGAGATGGTCAGAGACTGCAGACATGATACAGGAGATGGTCAGAGACTGAGGACATGATACAGGAGATGGTCAGAGACTGAGGACATGATACAGGAGATGATCAGAGACTGCAGATATGATACAGGAGATGGTCAGAGACTGCAGACATGATACAGGAGATGGTCAGAGACTGCAGACATGATACAAGAGATGGTCAGAGACTGCAGACATGATACAAGAGATGGTCAGAGACTGCAGACATGATACAGTAGATGGTCAGAGACTGCAAACATGATACAGGAGATGGTCAGAGACTGCAGACATGATACAGGAGATGGTCAGAGACTGAGGACATGATACAGTAGATGATCAGAGACTGAGGACATGATACAGGAGATGATCAGAGACTGAGGACATGATACAGGAGATGGTCAGAGACTGAGGACATGATACAGTAGATGATCAGAGACTGAGGACATGATACAGGAGATGATCAGAGACTGCAGACATGATACAGGAGATGGTCAGAGACTGCAGACATGATACAGGAGATGGTCAGAGACTGCAGACATGATACAAGAGATGGTCAGAGACTGCAGACATGATACAAGATATGGTCAGAGACTGCAGACATGATACAGTAGATGGTCAGAGACTGCAGACATGATACAGGAGATGGTCAGAGACTGAGGACATGATACAGTAGATGATCAGAGACTGAGGACATGATACAGGAGATGATCAGAGACTGAGGACATGATACAGGAGATGGTCAGAGACTGAGGACATGATACAGTAGATGATCAGAGACTGAGGACATGATACAGGAGATGGTCAGAGACTGAGGACATGATACAGTAGATGATCAGAGACTGAGGACATGATACAGGAGATGATCAGAGACTGCAGACATGATACAGGAGATGATCAGAGACTGCAAACATGATACAGGAGATGGTCAGAGACTGCAGACATGATACAGTAGATGATCAGAGACTGAGGACATGATACAAGAGATGGTCAGAGACTGAGGACATGATACAGTAGATGATCAGAGACTGAGGACATGATACAGGAGATGATCAGAGACTGCAGACATGATACAGTAGATGATCAGAGACTGAGGACATGATACAGGGGATGATCAGAGACTGAGGACATGGTACAGGAGATGGTCAGAGATTGCAGACATGATACAGGAGATGATCAGAGACTGAGGACATGATACAGGAGATGGTCAGAGACTGAGGACATGATACAGTAGATGATCAGAGACTGAGGACATGATACAGGAGATGATCAGAGACTGAGGACATGATACAGGAGATGGTCAGAGACTGAGGACATGATACAGTAGATGATCAGAGACTGAGGACATGATACAGGAGATGATCAGAGACTGCAGACATGATACAGGAGATGATCAGAGACTGCAGACATGATACAGGAGATGGTCAGAGACTGCAGACATGATACAGCAGATGATCAGAGACTGAGGACATGATACAGTAGATGATCAGAGACTGAGGACATGATACAGGAGATGATCAGAGACTGCAAACATGATACAGGAGATGATCAGAGATTGCAGACATGATACAGGAGATGATCAGAGACTGAGGACATGATACAGGAGATGATCAGAGACTGCAAACATGATACAGGAGATGATCAGAGATTGCAGACATGATACAGGAGATGATCAGAGACTGCAGACATGATACAGGAGATGGTCAGAGACTGCAGACATGATACAGGAGATGGTCAGAGACTGCAGACATGATACAAGAGATGGTCAGAGACTGCAGACATGATACAAGATATGGTCAGAGACTGCAGACATGATACAGTAGATGGTCAGAGACTGCAAACATGATACAGGAGATGGTCAGAGACTGCAGACATGATACAGGAGATGGTCAGAGACTGAGGACATGATACAGTAGATGATCAGAGACTGAGGACATGATACAGGAGATGGTCAGAGACTGAGGACATGATACAGTAGATGATCAGAGACTGAGGACATGATACAGGAGATGATCAGAGACTGCAGACATGATACAGGAGATGATCAGAGACTGCAAACATGATACAGGAGATGGTCAGAGACTGCAGACATGATACAGTAGATGATCAGAGACTGAGGACATGATACAAGAGATGGTCAGAGACTGAGGACATGATACAGTAGATGATCAGAGACTGAGGACATGATACAGGAGATGATCAGAGACTGCAGACATGATACAGTAGATGATCAGAGACTGAGGACATGATACAGGGGATGATCAGAGACTGAGGACATGGTACAGGAGATGGTCAGAGATTGCAGACATGATACAGGAGATGATCAGAGACTGAGGACATGATACAGGAGATGGTCAGAGACTGAGGACATGATACAGTAGATGATCAGAGACTGAGGACATGATACAGGAGATGATCAGAGACTGAGGACATGATACAGGAGATGGTCAGAGACTGAGGACACGATACAGTAGATGATCAGAGACTGAGGACATGATACAGGAGATGGTCAGAGACTGAGGACATGATACAGTAGATGATCAGAGACTGAGGACATGATACAGGAGATGATCAGAGACTGCAGACATGATACAGGAGATGATCAGAGACTGCAAACATGATACAGGAGATGGTCAGAGACTGCAGACATGATACAGTAGATGATCAGAGACTGAGGACATGATACAAGAGATGGTCAGAGACTGAGGACATGATACAGTAGATGATCAGAGACTGAGGACATGATATAGGAGATGATCAGAGACTGCAGACATGATACAGTAGATGATCAGAGACTGAGGACATGGTACAGGGGATGATCAGAGACTGAGGACATGGTACAGGAGATGGTCAGAGATTGCAGACATGATACAGGAGATGATCAGAGACTGAGGACATGATACAGGAGATGGTCAGAGACTGAGGACATGATACAGTAGATGATCAGAGACTGAGGACATGATACAGGAGATGATCAGAGACTGAGGACATGATACAGGAGATGGTCAGAGACTGAGGACATGATACAGTAGATGATCAGAGACTGAGGACATGATACAGGAGATGATCAGAGACTGAGGACACGATACAGTAGATGATCAGAGACTGAGGACATGATACAGGAGATGGTCAGAGACTGAGGACATGATACAGTAGATGATCAGAGACTGAGGACATGATACAGGAGATGATCAGAGACTGCAGACATGATACAGTAGATGATCAGAGACTGAGGACATGATACAGGGGATGATCAGAGACTGAGGACATGGTACAGGAGATGGTCAGAGATTGCAGACATGATACAGGAGATGATCAGAGACTGAGGACATGATACAGGAGATGGTCAGAGACTGAGGACATGATACAGTAGATGATCAGAGACTGAGGACATGATACAGGAGATGGTCAGAGACTGAGGACATGATACAGTAGATGATCAGAGACTGAGGACATGATACAGGAGATGGTCAGAGACTGAGGACATGATACAGGAGATGATCAGAGACTGAGGACATGATACAGGAGATGGTCAGAGACTGAGGACATGATACAGTAGATGATCAGAGACTGAGGACATGATACAGGAGATGATCAGAGACTGAGGACATGATACAGTAGATGGTCAGAGACTGAGGACATGATACAGGAGATGATCAGAGACTGAGGACATGATACAGGAGATGGTCAGAGACTGAGGACATGATACAGTAGATGGTCAGAGACTGAGGACATGATACAGGAGATGATCAGAGACTGAGGACATGATACAGGAGATGGTCAGAGACTGAGGACATGATACAGTAGATGATCAGAGACTGAGGACATGATACAGTAGATGATCAGAGACTGAGGACATGATACAGTAGATGATCAGAGACTGAGGACATGATACAGGAGATGATCAGAGACTGCAGACATGATACAGGAGATGATCAGAGACTGCAAACATGATACAGGAGATGGTCAGAGACTGCAGACATGATACAGTAGATGATCAGAGACTGAGGACATGATACAAGAGATGGTCAGAGACTGAGGACATGATACAGTAGATGATCAGAGACTGAGGACATGATACAGGAGATGATCAGAGACTGCAGACATGATACAGTAGATGATCAGAGACTGAGGACATGATACAGGGGATGATCAGAGACTGAGGACATGGTACAGGAGATGGTCAGAGATTGCAGACATGATACAGGAGATGATCAGAGACTGCAGACATGATACAGGAGATGGTCAGAGACTGAGGACATGATACAGTAGATGATCAGAGACTGAGGACATGATACAGGAGATGATCAGAGACTGAGGACATGATACAGGAGATGGTCAGAGACTGAGGACATGATACAGTAGATGATCAGAGACTGAGGACATGATACAGGAGATGATCAGAGACTGCAGACATGATACAGGAGATGATCAGAGACTGCAGACATGATACAGGAGATGATCAGAGACTGAGGACATGGTACAAGAGATGGTCAGAGACTGAGGACATGATACAGTAGATGATCAGAGACTGAGGACATGATACAGGAGATGATCAGAGACTGCAGACATGATACAGTAGATGATCAGAGACTGAGGACATGATACAGGGGATGATCAGAGACTGAGGACATGGTACAGGAGATGGTCAGAGATTGCAGACATGATACAGGAGATGATCAGAGACTGAGGACATGATACAGGAGATGGTCAGAGACTGAGGACATGATACAGTAGATGATCAGAGACTGAGGACATGATACAGGAGATGATCAGAGACTGAGGACATGATACAGGAGATGGTCAGAGACTGAGGACATGATACAGTAGATGATCAGAGACTGAGGACATGATACAGGAGATGATCAGAGACTGCAGACATGATACAGGAGATGATCAGAGACTGCAGACATTATACAGGAGATGATCAGAGACTGCAGACATGATACAGGAGATGATCAGAGACTGCAGACATGATACAAGAGATGGTCAGAGACTGAGGAAATGATACAGGAGATGGTCAGAGACTGAGGACATGATAGAAGATAGAAGAGCACTAGGGGGGCCGGAGAGCACAGGGGAAGCAGAGAGCACTGGAGGAGGTGAAGGGCACGGTGGGGGGGGGGGGGGCTGGAGAGAATTAAGAGGGGGTTTGGAAAGCATTGCAGGGGGGTTGGAAGGCGCAGGGGGTGGAGAGGACTGGGGGGGGCACTGGGGGGGACAGGGAGAATAGGGGGAGGGAGATGAAAAGCACTGTGGGGAGCTGAAGAGCATGGGGGGGTCTAGTGCACTGGGGGGTTAATATCACTGGGGGGTCAGCAAAGGAAGTTGTATAGGAGGGGGATGGGGCAGCTGCATATGGAGGAATTGATCTTTCCCTATTCTTCCTGCAGGAGGGAGAGGAGGAGAATCAGTTATTCAGCAGCTGCAGGAAGAATAGGGAAAGATGAATTTCTCTATATGCAGGTTCCCCATCCCCCTCCTATCCAGCACAGAGCACACACCCTTGAGCAATGGCCCCGCCCCTTCTTCCCGCCGAGGCTCCGCCCCATTCTTCCTGTCGAGGCTCCGCCCCCTTCTTCTCGCCGAGGCTCCGCCCCTTTCTTGCTGCCGAGGCTCCGCCCCCTTTCTTACCGCCGCGGCTCCGCCCCCCGCTTGCAGCACGGATTGAAGGAGATGCCACTGAAGCTGCCTTCACACTGCCATACAGGATCTCTCAGAGGACGCTGGCTGATACCCCTAGTGCGCCCCCCCATTGGTACCCAACTGTGTGTGTGACACTGTCCTGTAGTCAGGGCAGCCATCAGAAATTTTGGGGCCCCTTACACAGCTTTAGGCCTGGGCCCATCCGGGCCTGACCATCAAAATTCTGCAGGGCCTGCCCTCTGGCCGTCCCACCAAATCCGCCCGCTTGCCATTCCACCAAGTCCTATAGTGAACCCACTTCTACATGAAAATGAATCCAATCCAGCAAAGCAACATCCCCATATATTTAGAAAAGAGACATCTCAATGCAGTAAAGAGATGGTCTCATATATTCAGCAAAGAGACATTTCAATCCAGTAAAGAGACGGCCTCATATATTCAGCAAAGAGACATCCCAATCCAAAGAGTTGGACTCGTATATTCAGCAAAGAAACATCCCAATCCAGCAAAGAGACAGCCTCATATATTCAGCAAAGAAACATCCCAATCCTGCAAAGAGACATCACTTCAGCTGCATCAGCTTACTCTGCAGCTGCCCTGCTTTAGCAATTGCTAGTTACTACAGCAGCAACAACTCGGTCTCGTTGGTTGGGGCGTGGGTGGCCGGGCCCCTCGGAACACTTGGGCCCCCTACATGTGTATGGCCTGTCCCCCCCTGATGGCTGCCCTGCCTGTAGTAGCTGCTTGCGGTGATGTCGGGGGTGGGCGGGATCCAGCAACTGTCAAACACCAGCCAATGATTGGGCTGCTTAAGAAAGGGGCGGAGCCACATAAATGAAGCAGCCGCCCAGACTCCATCCCATTGGCTGGTGTTTGATAGCTGTTCGGTCCCGCCCATCCCCGACATCACCCCTGAGTTCTGACAGCTGGTCTTTCCCCTGCAAGCAGTAACATTACCTGACAGTGTCACACACACTGAAGGCTCTGGTAAGCCGCACTGTCTGCTGGAGCCAACAGCACAGCCGCCTCTCCACCGAGTATCTCACTATCCTCAGTGCCAAAGATGGAGATCTCGGGAGACAGCCGGCCCTACACTAACAGACACATAGTGATTAGGGTGTGCCCAGGCACACTCGGCACACCCCGTGCTCACGCCTATGATTACTGGTGAGTAGGCGGAATCCAAAAATCCCCGAAACTGAGACACACATGTTATCTCCTCCCCCCAAGCCTAGGCCACTAACTAACGCAGCTGTAAGTGACCCACCTTTAAGTAATCCTGAACTCAGAGAGGGAAGATTATTTATGTTATGGAAAACATCCAGAAATCTTCAATGTGGCACTCCTGATATCAGTGCACTTCCTGTGTCTGGGCACTGCTGATATCAGTGCACTACCTGTGTCTGGGCCCTCCCGATATCAGTGCACTTCCTGTGTCTGGGCACTGCTGATATCAGTGCACTTCCTGTGTCTGGGCACTGCTGATATCAGTGCACTTCCTGTGTCTGGGCACTGCTGATATCAGTGCACTTCCTGTGTCTGGGCACTCCTGATATCAGTGCACTTCCTGTGCCTGGGCCCTCCCGATATCAGTGCACTTCCTGTGTCTGGGCACTCCTGATATCAGTGCACTTCCTGTGTCTGGGCACTCCTGATATCAGTGCACTTCCTGTGTCTGGGCACTCCCGATATCAGTGCACTTCCTGTGTCTGGGCACTGCTGATATCAGTGCACTTCCTGTGCCTGGGCCCTCCAGATATCAGTGCACTTCCTGTGTCTGGGCACTGCTGATATCAGTGTGTTACGTTGGAAAACCATACCCCGTGAGAAATCCATACCCACATCACTTCCTGTCAGGAACAGCTGAGCAGAGTAGCAGTGCGCATGCTCACAGCTCCGGATACGTCATTGAACAGCTGAGGAGCTGACTAGTGCGCATGTACGGAGGGTATGGATTTTTCACAGCAGTGTGTGTAACGTTACAACGACTCAGCTGTTGCGGCAGTTACATTAAAACAGCTCGGCTGCAATATGAGTCATCTCCGCTCCTACCCCGGTCACTTCCCTGATCTTGGCTAGTAAATATAAAAGCAACGGAGGGTGTATGAAAACTAAATGAACGGATATCCCGGCTCCATGATTTATCTTTTCATACACCCGCCGCCGCTGTCATAATTAGTAGTCGAGATCAGAGAAGTGACAGGGATAGGAGCGGAGATGACTCGTATTGCAGCCGAGCTGTTTTACTGTAAACGCCGCAAGTGTAACATTACACACACTGCCGTGAAAAATCCATACCCTCTGAGCATGCGCACTAGTCAGCTCCTCAGCTGTTCAATGACGTAGGTGCACCGGAAGTGACGGGGGTATGGATTTTTTACGGGTATGGCTTTTTCACGGAACAAGTGCACTTCCTGTGTCTGGGCACTCCTGATATCAGTGCACTTCCTGTGTCTGGGCACGGCTGATATCAGTGCACTTCCTGTGCCTGGGCACTCCCGATATCAGTGCCCTTCCTGTGCCTGGGCACGGCTGATATCAGTGCACTTCCTGTGTCTGGGCACTCCTGATATCAGTGCACTTCCTGTGTCTGGGCACGGCTGATATCAGTGCACTTCCTGTGTCTGGGCACTCCTGATATCAGTGCACTTCCTGTGTCTGGGCACGGCTGATATCAGTGCACTTCCTGTGTCTGGGCACTCCTGATATCAGTGCACTTCCTGTGTCTGGGCACGGCTGATATCGGTGCACTTCCTGTGTCTGGGCACTCCTGATATCAGTGCACTTCCTGTGTCTGGGCACGGCTGATATCAGTGCACTTCCTGTGCCTGGGCACTCCCGATATCAGTGCCCTTCCTGTGCCTGGGCACTCCCGATATCAGTGCACCTCCTGTGCCTACTTCCACTTCCTGCTGAGAATCCCCCCCTCCTGGGTGACCTCTGTACATTGCAGGGATTGTAATAAACTTTGTTGCAGATTCCTTCCTTTTGTTATTGTGAAGAAATCTCTGTGTGTTTGTCTGTTTCCATGTGTAGAGTGAATCTGTATGGGATATAGATGTGTGCACAGGGTGTGCTGGGTGTGCTTGGGCACACACTAATCACCTTGTGCACATTAGCATTATCGCTCTGTGAAGCAGCGGGGGGATGGGAAAGGTCTCCCTCTTACCGGCTCTGCCATAAGAGAAATGCTTATGTGCTCCTCTGTCACTGTGCCGGCAAGGCGAACAATGTGCCGGGCCATAAAATATATATTTCTCTTACATCATCCGACAGTCGCCGCCCACTCATACAGTCTTCACCAATGGGGCATTGACTTCCTCTCCTTAGGAGTAGCTAGGCAAAAGACTTGTTAAAACAAAAGCATTTCCATAGACACACCCATGGGGGCTGTCCCACTGGTCCAATACCCCCCCTGCAATAGCCATCCCAACTTCAGGAGTTCAGGAGTAGTCAGGCTTCCCTGTGCTGAGGCTACAGTCTCAGCCTTCTTCTTCTATTTTATAATTTTATTTTCTGAAAATGTCATTTCTTTCTTTGCATTACTAGCTGTTTATTTTGTCAGCGATAGTCGGATCTTGGAATGAAGACGGCGTTTGCGGATCTGGGAATCGGACTGATCGTCCTGGTTCTCCAGGACAGCGGGTCACATGGAATCCCAGCCCGCCATCGAGCGTTTAATAGGCTATGCGTTCGCCCTGGCCTCACAAACGACCCATCCCTGTCCTCAAGGATGCAGCCTGTGAGGTGGCTACCTTACTGGACACAGCCACGGTTCGCCCGTGCACTCCTGGTGTCCTGCGTTTTTGGCTGACGGCACTCCCCTGCCATCTAAGGGTGGGCGGTTTCCTGTTTGATATGAGGCACCCCACGCCATAGAGTACAGGTAAGTACACTCTGTGTGGGGCCTCTGTCTGGGGTCAGCAGTCCTGTGTGTCTGTGGTGTCCCCTAGGTCTGTGCGTTTTGGGCTCCCTGATCCCGGTCCCTGTGGGGGTTTTTTCGCTCACAGCCAGCGCTGTGTGGGTTTTTGGGGGATCCCTCTCCTGTGTCACTTGAGGGTGCTCGGAGGTACAGACACGTGCGGCGACCGCTGCGGGGATAAAAACCGCCGGTCCGCCATTTTAGGTGTGGGCAGCATGTCTGGCTTCACTGTGGGCGCTTGTATAGCATTGTATGTAGTGTCTTTTTGGCGCCTTGTGGCACCATCTTGTGTGTGGCAACGATAGTTCCGAGCACATGTCGGCGGCCATTTTGCCGAAGCCTCCCATTGCTTTGCATAGGCATCCATGTTTCCTTGGCCTGCAGCCTCAGTTCAGTCTCTGCAGTGACATCACTGCCTTCCTTTACTCAGGAACGACGAAGGAGCTGGTAACACTCTTGTGGGCTCTGTACTGCTGTCCTTTATTTTCCTCCATTGTGCATTCTTCCTGGCTCAGTTTGTCCCTGCGGGGGGTCTGTGTTTCCACAGTATTATAGCAGTGCTGCGGGGTCTGCGGCGCTCTTAAAGGGCCAGTACCATATACAGTCAGGTCCATAAATATTGGGACATTGACACAATTCTAATCTTTTTGGCTCTATACACCACCACAATGGATTTGAAATGAAACAAACCAGATGTGCTTTAACTGCAGACTTTCAGCTTTAATTTGAGGGTATTTACATCCAAATCAGGTGAAAGGTGTAGGAATTACAACAGTTTGTATATGTGCCTCCCACTTTTTAAGGGACCAAAAGTAATGGGACAATTGGCTGCTCAGCTGTTCCTATGCCAGGTGTGTGTTATTCCCTCATTATCCCATTTACAAGGAGCAGATAAAAGGTCCAGAGTAATGCCTCGTACACACGTGCAGATTGTCGGCCGAACGATCGGCCGTCTTTTGTCCCCGGGCTGTCGGTTTCTGTTGAAAAGTGCAAAAGACTGCACAAGAATTTTGTCTGCCGACTACAGCCGACTGCAGAAGTGATGTCATGTGATGGTTAACTTTCCCTGTGTTTTTTCTTTTCTGAGCATGCCCAGTCTTGCTAATCTGCTGTCTGTCGGCCGAATTCTGTATTGACTGGCGAACAATCGGCCGCTCTGGTGTCAGCATACAAAAATTTTAATGCTTGCACAACAGATTCTTTTCGGCCGAAAATGCGCTGTAGGCTGTCGGAAGCATCATACTAACAAGCCGAAAATCGCCCGATCGGTCGTCGGCCGAATCTTTTCAGCCGACAATCTGCACGTGTGTACGGGGCATTAATTTCAAGTGTGCTATTTGCATTTGGAATCTGTTGCTGTCAACTCTCAATATGAGATCCAAAGAGCTGTCACTATCAGTGAAGCAAGCCATCATTAGGCTGAAAAAACAAAACAAACGAATCAGAGAGATAGCAAAAACTTTAGGTGTGGCCAAATCAACTGTTTGGAATATCCTTAAAAAGAAAGAACGCACCGGTGAGCTCAGAAATGCCAAAAGACCCGGAAGACCACGGAAAACAACTGTGGTGGATGACCGAAGAATTCTTTCCCTGGGGGGTTAAAGTCACGCGGTGTCCGGGGGACTATTACACCTTGAATCTCCTCCCGCTTGTGCCTAGATTACAACAGCTGGTGCAGGTGTGAAAGAGGCTCCCGCTCTCATTGCTTGGGCGTATTGCCCTATTGAAGATGAAGTTTCTTCCCGTGGTATTATATTTTTTGAGGCACTCCCCCACCTGGATCCCTAGAGCCTTTTTTCGCAAGTTGGATGGCATCATCGGATCCTTTTTGTGGTCTCCAGGGGCCCCTAGGATAGGCCTGAGGGCCCTCCAGGAGCCCAAGGCCAGTGGTGGACTTGCTCTCCCTGACTGGCATAAATACTACCTAGCTGGGCAGATGGTATTTGCGAGGCGTTGGTTGAGGGCAGATGCGGAGGATTCGGCTACGGTTCTGGAGGCTGCACACCTGGGGTCCTATGAGAGTCTATGCCTGGCATTATTTCGAGGGGTGAGCACTGACCTGCCGTTGACTGATTCTGTGAAGGCTACAATTAGGGCGTGGGGTCAGACGGTGAAGCTGGCGTGCCCTAGCTACCTTGGATTCTCACCTTCTGCCCCCCTATGGATGAATCCCAGACTTCCCCATTATTACTACCTTCCGGATCCTGGGGTATGGGCTGCTGTTGGTATAAAGACGTTGGGAGACATTACCACTGAGGGTGAATTGGTTCCCTTTGACACCTTACGTTCCCGACACGACTTACCCACGACTTATTTTTTCCGCTTCTTACAGCTGCGGCACGCTTTTCAGAGTCAGTTTGCGGATCTTCGGATCGAGTAGGTGCCGTCGGACTTGGAGTTGATGTTGACTAACCCCGACCTTAGTAAAACACTGTCTACTATATACAAGGAACTGTTCCGCCTGACCCCTCCGGGGATTGTGCGCTGCAGACAGCGCTGGACGGAAGATATTCCTGACTTGCAGGGGGACGACTGGGATGACCTATGGACTGATCCTTTTAAACACCTGGTGGCGGCTAGAGATAAGTTCATCCAATTTAAGTTTCTCCACAGAGTGTATTATACGCCTGCCCGGCTGGCCAAGATCTTTCCGACGGTATACGCTGAGTGTTGGCGATGCTCGGCTGCCCCAGTGGATGCCCGACATATATTTTGGGACTGTGCTCTGGTTCAGCACTACTGGTCGGAGATTGTCTCTTGCCTTGGAAGGGTACTTATGACTCCGGTTCTGCTGACCCAGAGCGTCTGTCTCCTGGGCCTGGTGGAGGAGGTGGTCCCCTCGGTGGCCCATAGGACGCTGTTGACAATACTGTTATTCTACGCCAAAAAAGCTATCCTACTACACTGGAAAAAGGTGTCACCCCCCTCGTTACCCTTCTGGAAGGGGCTGGTGAACGCTGTTTTACCTCTGTATAAGGCCACATACGAGTCCTGTGGTTGTCTCCGGAAATTTGAAAAGGTGTGGAAGGCATGGGTGGAATCCACTGAAACGGTGGGGTAATTGTGATTAGGTAACGTCTGCCCCATGGTTGTTTATTTGGGCCCGTACTTTCACTGGTTCTTTTCTTTCAGTCAGGAAATGTCTCCTATTTCTAACTTATGATTTTGTGTTCTGATTAAGTTGTCATATATGCTTTTTGTGTCCTGCACCCCTGGGACTAGAGGGGCGGTCTGGACAGGTTGTGCTGCCCCAGCCGCCCCCGGGCCCCAATACTCTACTCTGTTCTGTTGGGTAAGCTGCCAGGGTTGGGAGGGTTGAGAAGGGGGGGGGGGGTTGTTGTGCCGTCCCGCTGTGTTAGGGACTGGTGACTGTCACAGTTTGTATTTTTTCTTGTCATAAAACAATAAAAGTAATTAAAAAAAAAAAAAGAATGATTTCCCTGGTGAAGAAAACACCCTTCACAACAGTTCATCAGATCAAGAACACTCTCCAGGAGGTAGGTGTATGTGTGTCAAAGTCAACAATCAAGAGAAGATGTCGCCAGAGTGAATACAGAGGGTTCACCACTAGGGTTGAGCGAACACCTAGATGTCCGTGTTCGACGGGTTCGGCCGAACTTTAAAAAAAAGTCCGGGTCCGTGTCCCGGACTTTTACCGAACTTTTCCCGGACACCGAACCCCATTGAAGTCAATGGGGACCCGAACTTTAAGGCACTAAAATGGCTCTAAAACACCAAAGGAAAGGGCTAGAGTGCTGCAAATGGCAGCAAAACGTAATTAAGAGCATGGCAAGTGCTCTGCAAACAAATGTGGATAGGGAAATAACTTAAAACAACAAAAAAAAACAGAAAAATAAAACAATGTTCTTCTTCATCTCTGAAGGACGAGGCCCATATGGAGTAGGAGGGAGGTTGAGGTGGTGGTGGATGTGGCGGTGACTAGACATATGCCGGTTTTCGGTAATTCGATATATCGCGGTATTGCATAGCCACGGTATTGTTATTGTGGCATTTTTAAAATACCGAGTTTCTCTGTCAAGTCTGCCTGACTTGTGAATTGATACATTTCAGTGAGCTGGATGACTCATTCACTCACTCAGCTAACACCTTTCAGCATTAAGTCTCCTAACTATAAACAAAAATGATTACATTGTATCTTTTCCTTCCCTCTGCCAGGGAGAAAGGAAGTTTAACCTCTTAAAGACTTTTTCTGACACTTGCTGTTTGCAAGTTAAAATCAGTTTTTTTTTTGCTAGAAAAGTACTTAGAACCCCCAAACATTTTATATATTTTTTTAGCAGAGACCCTACAGAATAAAATGGCGATTGTTGTAATATTTTATGTCACACTGTATTTGCGCAGCAGTCTTTCAAACGCAATGATTAGACTTTAATGAATAAAAAAAAAAAAAAAAACGTAACAGTAAAGTTATCCCAATTTTTTTTTTTTTTGTTACACAGAGAATCGTGAGAGAATCGTGATCTTTATTCCAAGCTAAAAAATCGTGATTCTCATTTTGGCCAGAATCGTGCAGCTCTAATAAATATATATATACACACACACACGCCTAGCAGCCCACATTACATTATTATATAGCCATCAAGCAGTGTCTGGCCTACCTGGTGATGACTGGTCCTGGCGCTCTGATCCGATGGCCTGGTCTTTAAAGGGGCAAATCCTTGCGATCCAGAAGTGGTTAAACCTGCAGGAGGACCGGTGTTTTTATCTATTAATGACTTTACTATTGCTTTAGGCCTGGTTCACATGTATGCGGGTTGGTGGTTCACATGTATGCGGGTTGGCGGTTCACATGTATGCGGGTTGGCGGCCCACATTTGCACAGGCATAGCAGCCCATTGATTTGAACGGGCTGCTATGCCCTCATTTTCCGCAGAAAAAAGGTGCATGCAGCATTTTTTTTAAATTCAGTGGCCTTGAAATCCATCCTGCTTTTGCACCATGCGACTAACCTGCAGTTCCTGCTTTGGCAAGCTTTCTGCATTTTTTGTATACGTGGGCACGGCATTTAAAAATAAACAGTTTGCGTGTGCAGCAACGGCAGGTAAGTCGCATGGTGCAAAAGAAGGATGGATTTCATGGCCACTGCATTTTTTTAAATTCTGCATGCACCTTTTTTCAGCTGAAAACGCAGGCATAGCAGCTCAAGCCCATTCACATCAATGGGCTGCTATGCCTGTGCAAATGTGGGCCCCCAACCCGCATACATGTGAACCAGGCCTAAAGCAATAGTAAAGTCATTAATAGATAAAAACACCGGTCCTCCTGCAGGTTTAACCAATTAATGACTTTACTATTGCTTTAGGCCTGGTTCACATGTATGCGGGTTGGGGGCCCACATTTGCACAGGCATAGCAGCCCATTGATGTGAATGGGCTTGAGCTGCTATGCCTGCGTTTTCAGCTGAAAAAAGGTGCATGCAGAATTTAAAAAAATGCAGTGGCCATGAAATCCATCCTTCTTTTGCACCATGCGACTTACCTGCCGTTGCTGCACACGCAAACTGTTTATTTTTAAATGCCGTGCCCACGTATACAAAAAATGCAGAAAGCTTGCCAGAGCAGGAACTGCAGGTTAGTCGCATGGTGCAAAAGCAGGATGGATTTCAAGGCCACTGAATTTTAAAAAAATGCTGCATGCACCTTTTTTCTGCGGAAAATGAGGGCATAGCAGCCCATTCAAATCAATGGGCTGCTATGCCTGTGCAAATGTGAACCACCAACCCGCATACATGTGAACCGCCAACCCGCATACATGTGAACCAGGCCTAAAGCAATAGTAAAGTAATTTATAAACAACACCTCCTTCAGGTTTAACCACTTCTTGACCACAAGGATTTGCCCTCTTAATGACCAGGCCATCGGATCGGAGCCGAGCGCCAGAACCAGTTATCACCAGTTAGGCCAGACACTGCTTGATGACCTATTTTAGGCCTGGTTCACAGAGTCTGTACTGACTGACTATATAATAATGTGCATAAGTGAACCAAAGCCCCTAAATTCAGCAATGAAATTGAAGTGAGGTGGAAATTTAATAATTTAAATTTAATAATAGAATACCGTGATAATACCGTATACCGTGGCAAAACCTTAATCAATTAATCGCAGCATGAAAATCTGATACCGTCACAAGCCTAGCGGTGACATAGGCGTGCGCACAGGGTGTGCTGGGTGTGCCTGGGCACACCCTAATCACCTAGGGCACATAGCATTGCCAGTGAGGAGATGGGAAAGATCTCCCTGGGACCTGCTCTGCTCTATTTCTCCTTGCCTACAGGTACATGGCCCCGATACATTACTCTCCCTGCTGGCAAACACATGCATGTGTATTTCAACTTTGGGGTGCACACCTTAATGCAATAGGCTGCGCACACCTATGGGCGGTGTAGGTGGAAGCGGCGGTGGAGGAGGACCAGGGCCGGATTAACAGCATCATGGGCTTGGTGCTGAGGATTTTGAAGGGCCTTAAGGGCCGTGCCTTGCCATGCACCCAGAGGAGGAAGGGTGCAGCCATGCATGCCTAATTCAACATGGGATGCTGTCTCTGAAGCCCATAAACACATCCATGCATCGCCAACTGTCCCTCCTTGTCCGGCCTTCACGCTGTGTGGGGAGGTTCTGAGGGAGCTGCCTGGGGAAGCGAGCATAGAAGCCAGACTTCTGTGTTTACAAGTGACAGAAGAGCGGTAACAGTGAATATGGCCAACCCGGGGCCTATATAAAAGGTAGGGGCCTGGAGCTGCAGCTCCAATAGCCCCTACATTAATCTGGCCCTGAGGAGGAGGACGAGGTAGCCAACACTGCTTCTTTTCAAAAATTTTAAATGAGGGTACACCCCAAAAGAGTGAGAAAGAGCAAAAATGGAACAATGGGTGGGTAAGGTCGGTATCCATTGCTATTCTGCATAAGGTACGGAAAAGTCCCGTGGGATCCATGCCTGGTTCATTTTAATGAACGTGAGCTTGTCCACATTGTCTCTGGACAGGCGGCTGCGCTTGTCTGTTATAACGCCCCCAGCCGTGCTAAATACCCGTTCAGATAATACACTGGCTGCAGGGCACGCCAGCACCTCCAAGGCGTAAAGGGCAAGCTCAAGCCATGTGCCCAATTTGGAGACCCAGAAGTTGAAGGGGGCAGACCCGTCATTCACTACATGTAGGCGTGTGCACACATACTGCTCCACCATGTTGGTAAAATGCTGCCTCCTGCTAAGACGTTCCATCTGAGCTGCTGGTGCTGCTGTTTGTTGTGGCGTGCTGACAAAGCTTTTCCACATTTCGGCCATGCTAACCCTGCCTTCTGAGGTGCTGGCGGTGCCCTGGTTGCGTTGGCGACCTCCTCCTCCTCCTCCTCCTCTGCCTTGTGCTTCCACTGTGGCCCCGCTGTCAGATGGGAATGCCAGCAGCATGGCGTCTACCAGCGTGCGCTTGTACTCGCGCATCTTGCGATCGCGCTCCAGTGAGTGAATTAAGGACGGTACGTTGTCCTTGTAACGGGGATCCAGCAGCGTGGCCACCCAGTAATCAGCACAAGTTAGAATGTGGGCAACTCGGCGGTCGTTGTGGAGACACTGCAGCATGTAATCGCTCATGTGTGCCAGGCTGCCCAGAGGCAACGAAAGGCTGTCCTCTGTGGGAGGTGTATCGTCCGTGTCCTCTGTATCCCCCCAGCCACGCACCAGTGATGGCCATGAGCTGGCCTGGGTGCCACCCTGCTGTGAACATGGTTCCATCTCCTCCTCCAGCTCCTCCTCCTCCTCATCCTCCTCATCCTCCAGAACTGTGCCCCTGCTGGACAATTGCGTCCCTGGCGTTTGCGTGTGCAGGAACCCACCCTCGGAGCCCCTTGCGAATGACTGCCCTGAAAGCCTTGGAAATGTTACCTCTTCATCCTCCTCCTCCTCCTCATCCTGTGCCACATCCTCTTCCATCATCGCCCGAATTGTTTTTTCAAGGAGGCATGGAAGTGGGATAGTTAAGCTGAGAACGGCGTCATTGCCACTGGCCATGTTGGTGGAGTACTCAAAACAGCGCAACAAGGCACACAGGTCTCGCATGGAGGCCCAGTTAAATTAAATAGCGGAATAGAAAATATGATCCAAAAAAAGTGTATGTATATCACACGTACACAACCACACTGGGCCCCAATTACTATTGTTTGTACCCCTAAAAGGCTAGATGAGGAGTAGGGGGAGTATGGAACAGGCAGCACCCTCAAACCTTCAGAAGTATGAGATGAACCCCAACAACTTGGAAAGGTGGATCTCTCTCACACGTACCGACACAGACTATCCCGCAATTCAATTGATCCTCAAAGGTTTTTATTGAATAGCGGAGTAGGAAATATGATCAAAAAAAGTGTATGTATCTCGCACGTACACAACCACACTAGGCCCCAATTACTATTGTTTGTACCCCTAAAAGGCTAGATGAGGAGTAGGGGGGGTATGGAACAGGCAGCACCCTCAAACCTTCAGAAGTATGAGATGAACCCCAACAACTTGGAAAGGTGGATCTCTCTCACACGTACCAACACAGACTATCCCCCAATTTAACTGATCCCCAAAGGTTTTTGATTAAATAGCGGAATAGAAAATATGATCCAAAAAAAGTGTATGTATATCACACGTACACAACCACACTAGGCCCCAATTACTATTGTTTGTACCCCTAAAAGGCTAGATGAGGAGTAGGGGGGGTATGGAACAGGCAGCACCCTCAAACCTTCAGAAGTATGAGATGAACCCCAACAACTTGGAAAGGTGGATCTCTCTCACACGTACCAACACAGACTATCCCCCAATTTAACTGATCCCCAGAGGTTTTTGATTAAATAGCGGAATAGAAAATATGATCCCAAAAAAGTGTATGTATATCACACGTACACAACCACACTAGGCCCCAATTACTATTGTTTGTACCCCTAAAAGGCTAGGAGTAGGGGGAGTATGGAACAGGCAGCACCCTCAAACCTTCAGAAGTATGAGATGAACCTCAACAACTTGGAAAGGTGGATCTCTCTCACACGTACCAACACAGACTATCCCCCAATTTAACTGATCCCCAAAGGTTTTTGATTAAATAGCGGAATAGAAAATATGATCCCAAAAAAGTGTATGTATATCACACGTACACAACCACACTGGGCCCCAATTACTATTGTTTGTACCCCTAAAAGGCTAGATGAGGAGTAGGGGGAGTATGGAACAGGCAGCACCCTCAAACCTTCAGAAGTATGAGATGAACCCCAACAACTTGGAAAGGTGGATCTCTCTCACACGTACCGACACAGACTATCCCGCAATTCAATTGATCCTCAAAGGTTTTTATTGAATAGCGGAGTAGGAAATATGATCAAAAAAAGTGTATGTATCTCGCACGTACACAACCACACTAGGCCCCAATTACTATTGTTTGTACCCCTAAAAGGCTAGATGAGGAGTAGGGGGGGTATGGAACAGGCAGCACCCTCAAACCTTCAGAAGTATGAGATGAACCCCAACAACTTGGAAAGGTGGATCTCTCTCACACGTACCGACACAGACTATCCCCCAATTTAACTGATCCCCAAAGGTTTTTGATTAAATAGCGGAATAGAAAATATGATCCCAAAAAAGTGTATGTATATCACACGTACACAACCACACTAGGCCCCAATTACTATTGTTTGTACCCCTAAAAGGCTAGGAGTAGGGGGAGTATGGAACAGGCAGCACCCTCAAACCTTCAGAAGTATGAGATGAACCCCAACAACTTGGAAAGGTGGATCTCTCTCACACGTACCAACACAGACTATCCCCCAATTTAACTGATCCCCAAAGGTTTTTGATTAAATAGCGGAATAGAAAATATGATCCCAAAAAAGTGTATGTATATCACACGTACACAACCACACTAGGCCCCAATTACTATTGTTTGTACCCCTAAAAGGCTAGGAGTAGGGGGAGTATGGAACAGGCAGCACCCTCAAACCTTCAGAAGTATGAGATGAACCTCAACAACTTGGAAAGGTGGATCTCTCTCACACGTACCAACACAGACTATCCCCCAATTTAACTGATCCCCAAAGGTTTTTGATTAAATAGCGGAATAGAAAATATGATCCCAAAAAAGTGTATGTATATCACACGTACACAACCACACTAGGCCCCAATTACTATTGTTTGTACCCCTAAAAGGCTAGGAGTAGGGGGAGTATGGAACAGGCAGCACCCTCAAACCTTCAGAAGTATGAGATGAACCCCAACAACTTGGAAAGGTGGATCTCTCTCACACGTACCAACACAGACTATCCCCCAATTTAACTGATCCCCAAAGGTTTTTGATTAAATAGCGGAATAGAAAATATGATCCCAAAAAAGTGTATGTATATCACACGTACACAACCACACTAGGCCCCAATTACTATTGTTTGTACCCCTAAAAGGCTAGATGAGGAGTAGGGGGAGTATGGAACAGGCAGCACCCTCAAACCTTCAGTATGAGATTGTGTTCACTGTACCCCACAAAGATTGAGTTCACTGCACCCCACAATGATTGTGTTCACTGCACCCCACAAAGATTGTGTTCACTGCACCTCACAAAGATTGTGTTCACTGTACCCCCCAAAGATTGTGTTCACTGCACCCCACAAAGATTCTGTTCACTGTACCCCACAAAGATTGTGTTCACTGCACCCCAAAAAGATTGTGTTCACTGCACCCCAAAAAGGATGTTGTTCACTGCACCCCAAAAAGGATGTTGTTCACTCCACCCCAAAAAGATTGTGTTCACTGCACCCCACAAAGATTGTGTTCACTGCACCCCAAAAAGATTGTGTTCACTGCACCCCAAAAATGATTTTGTTCACTGCACCCCAAAAAGGATTTTGTTCACTGCACCCCAAAAAGGATGTTGTTCACTCCACCCCAAAAAGATTGTGTTCACTGCACCCCAAAAAGATTGTGTTCACTGCACCCCACAAAGGATTTTGTTCACTGCACCCCAAAAAGATTGTGTTCACTGCACCCCAAAAAGGATGTTGTTCACTGCACCCCAAAAAGGATTTTGTTCACTGCACCCCAAAAAGATTGTGTTCACTGCACCCCACAAAGGATTTTGTTCACTGCACCCCACAAAGATTGTGTTCACTGCACACCAAAAAGGATTGTGTTCACTGCACCCCAAAAAGATTTTGTTCACTGCACCCCAAAAAGATTGTGTTCACTGCAGCCCAAAAAGATTGTGTTCACTGCAGCCCAAAAAGATTGTGTTCACTGCAGCCCAAAAAGATTGTGTTCACTGCAGCTCACACACAGAAAAATGGATGTGGATCACTGACACCTGCCTATCTCCAATCCCACACCACACAGCAATATCGATTGTAGTTTGTAGAACACAGTTTCCCTAAAATTCAGCAGACTCTGTCCCTAACAGGATTGAGAAGAGATCGTAGATCAGGATTGAGTGCAGATTCACCCCACCCCCCACACAGCAATATCGATTGTAGTTTGTAGAACACAGTTTCCCTAAAATTCAGCAGACTCTGTCCCTAACAGGATTGAGAAGAGATCGTAGATCAGGATTGAGTGCAGATTCACCCCACCCCCCACACAGCAATATCGATTGTAGTTTGTAGAAGACACTGACCCTATATAATTCAGCAGACTCTATCCCTAAAATGCCTACAACTCGCCCTGCCTAAACACTCCGACCTGTCCCTCAATTCTATCCGGACACAAATGGTTTTTTCCTGCCTATCTTTCCCTAATCAGCAGCCAGCACGTTGATGTGTGCTCTGTCCCTGAATCTAAGCAGCATAATGACGCCGCTGCGGCTGCCTCGAACTTATAAAAACTTGGTCACATGCTTCAGACGGCCAATCACAGCTACTGAGACATTTGCAGGCATGGCTGGGATGGCTTAAGGCACACCAGTTAAACGATTGTTGATTGGCTGTTGAAAGCCCGCCATGAAAAGAGCGCCAAAGCATGCAAAACCCGGAAATAAAACGACCGAACACGGATTTTTACCCGAACATACAGTAAAGTGTCCGTGTCCGTGTTCGGGTACAAAAAATCCAATTATTCGGTACGAACACGAATAATACAGTCCGTGTTCGCTCAACACTAAAGATGTAAACCATTGGTGAGCCTCAAAAACAGGAAGGCCAGATTAGAGTTTGCCAAACAACATCTAAAAAAGCCTTCACAGTTCTGGAACAGCATCCTATGGACAGATGAGACCAAGATCAACTTGTACCAGAGTGATGGGAAGAGAAGAGTATGGAGAAGGAAAGGAACTGCTCATGATCCAAAGCATACCACCTCATCAGTGAAGCATGGTGGTGGTAGTGTCATGGCGTGGCCATGTATGGCTGCCAATGGAACTGGTTCTCTTGTATTTATTGATGATGTGACTGCTGACAGAAGCAGCAGGATGAATTCTGAAGTGTTTCGGGAATATTATCTGCTCATATTCAGCCAAATGCTTCAGAACTCATTGGACGGCGCTTCACAGTGCAGATGGACAATGACCCGAAGCATACTGGGAAAGCAACCAAAGAGTTTTTTAAGGGAAAGAAGTGGAATGTTATGCAATGTCCAAGTCAATCACCTGACCTGAATCCGATTGAGCATGCATTTCCCTTGTTGAAGACAAAACTGAAGGGAAAATGTTCCAAGAACAAGCAGGAACTGAAGACAGATGCAGTAGAGGCCTGGCAGAGCATCACCAGGGATGAAACCCAGCGTCTGGTGATGTCTATGCGTTCCACACTTCAGGCTGTAATTGACTGCAAAGAATTTGCAACCAAGTATTAAAAAGTGAAAGTTTGATTTATGATTGTTAATCTGTCCCATTACTTTTGGTCCCTTAAAAAGTGGGAGGCACATATACAAACTGCAGTAATTCCTACACCGTTCACCTGATTTGGATGTAAATAACCTCAAATTAAAGCTTAAAGTCTGCAGTTAAGTACAACTTGTTTGTTTCATTTCAAATCCATTTTGGTGGTGTATAGAGCCAAAAAGATTAGAATTTTATTGATGTCCCAATATTTATGGACCTGACTGTATATATATAAAAAAAAAAAAAAAACTCTTTTTGCAATGGACTCCCAGGACAGCAAATTTCCCTCCAGCCTTGGTGGGGGATTCTAGTTCTTCTGAATCCTCTACTCTGACTAATTTGGCTGCTGTTGTAGCATCTTTGGTGTCCAAAATGGATGTGCTGATGGCTGAACGTGCTGCTAGAAAAAGGCCTAGGATTTATTTTTCTTCTGATTCTGAATGTGACATGGTTGCTGTAGGTAGCGCACCCCTTTCAGGGTCTCTCTCTTCTCAGGACCCGCAAGAGTCTGAGGGGGAGGCGGAGGTTACAGGGGTGGATGATTCCCCCCTGGGACGCCAGAGGAACGTGCAGCTATGGACGCGGATCTCTGCCATTAAAGAAACACAACATTTAGAGGATGAGCCCAATCCTCCGGGCATTGTGTCATCTTTTGGTACACACAGGACCCGCAAGATGGCGCAGGTTTTTCCCTGTCCCGCTGAGTTTCATTACACTGTGAATGAGCAATGGCGCAATTCAAAACACACCTTGACGGTGCCAAAAAGGTTTCAACTCCTTTATTCTTTTGTGTCTACTACGGTTGCACGCTGGTGTGTGGATCCTCAAGTGGATCACACTGTAGCCAGACTAAACAAGGCTACTCTGGTTCCTACCGAGGATTCTCCGGTATTTAAGGATCCTATGGATAGGAGGCTGAAATCACTTGCCCGCCACTCCTATGTGGTGGCGGGTTCCATGCTCAAACCTATTTTCCCCTCTGTCATGGCGGCTCAGGCTGTGGCAGATTGGACCAAGGTGCTCAGATGCACACTCATGGCTGATTCTGCTCCCCCCACTACCGTGGAGATGGTGGACCAGATTTATCAAGGGGTCATGTATTTGTGCGATGCGGCCTTAAATGAGGCCCCTTTGGCTGCGCGCCTGTCCAGTGGCGCGGTGCTTAACCGTCGGCTGATATGGTTGAAAAGCTGGTCGGCGGACCAGAAATCCAGAAAGACGGTGGCTGACATCCCCTATGCGGGGTCTCACCTTTTTGGGGAATCCGTGGATGAATTAGTTAAAGGAGTCACTGGGGGCAAGAGCACTCTGCTGCCCCAGAATCCTAAGGGCAAGTTTTTCCGTGGCAAGCGGGGTCCCGCCTTTAAACCTAATCAGGGTTCCTTTCGTGCCTTCAAGGCACAGTACAAGGGGAAACCTTACAAATGCCAGGGTGGCCAGAGAAAACCCTGGGCCAGCAAATAGAAATCCGGCCAAGCGGGTGCGGCGACTCAGTCCACTTCTGCCTGAAGGGGCGCCCTCACCTGTTTCAGGGGTGGGGGGACGTTTGCGCGGTTTCCTCCAACCTTGGCTGCTCTGAATTCCCCAGGTTGGGTTCAGGGTATCATTCGATCAGGGTACAAGATCGAATTTCTTTCGCGACCGGCGGACAGATTCTTTCCTTCAAATCTTCATTTGACCCCAGATCAGTTGCAGGATCTTCATCGGGCGGTACAAGACCTTCTCGCCCAGGGGGTGATCATCCCGGTGCCTCATCGGGACAGATTTCGGGGGTTTTATTTGACCCTGTTCACTGTGCCCAGAAAGGAGGGCAAGGTGCGTCAGATTCTGGACTTGAAAGCTCTGAATCGCTTTGTGCGCGTTCAGAAGTTCCGCATGGAATCACTCCGCTCGGTTGCGGCCTCCCTGAGTCTGGGAGAATTCCTGGCCTCTATATAGATCTGAAGGATGCGTATCTACACATCCCTATTTTCGAGGGTTATCAGAGGTATCTCCGATTTCGCTATCGTGAAGGATCATTATCAGTTTGTGGCGTTACCTTTCGGTCTCACTTTGGCTCAGAGGGTCTTTACCAAAGTGTTGGTGCCTGTTCTGGGCCTGTTGCAGGCACAGGGCATTGCGGTCTTGGGTTATTTGGACGATCTCCTATTGAGATTGAGTACCAGTCCACTACGGTCCAGACTCTCCAGGAGTTCGGATGGACCATCAACGTTCAGAAGTCGACCTTTTCTCCATCGGTTCATCTCCCATATTTGGGAATGGTTCTGGACTCTGCTCAAGCAAAGGTGTTTTTACCGGTGGACAAACACCGGAACCTGCAGAACGAGGTCAGGTCCCTCAGGGACAACGAATCCTCGTCACTCCGGACCTGCATGAGGTCCCTGGGGTTGATGGTGTCAGCCTTTGAGGCGATACCATTTGCACAGTTTCACACGCGGTCTCTCCAAGCGGAGATCCTGACCAGGTGGGACAGACTACCTCAGTCCTTGGACCCGATAGTATCTGAGTCGCCAAACCAGAATGGATCTCTTATGGTGGCTTCAGTCCCCGGCGGTATCGGCAGGAAAATCCTTCTGGTCGTTACTGTGGATGGTGATCACCACAGATGCCAGCCTGTCAGGCTGGGGTGGCGTCCTGGGCAATCTGTCTGCACAGGGCACTTGGTCAGAGGAGGAATCCTCCCTTCCGATAAACATATTGGAGTTGAGAGCGATCAGGCTATGCCTGCTCCACTGGTCGGACCATCTTCAGGGCCATCCTGTACGGGTACAGACGGACAATGCCACTGCGGTGGCGTACATCAATCACCAAGGGGGCACCAGGAGTGCCCAGGCAGCCCAGGAAGTGACCAGTATTCTGGCTTGGGCCGAGACTCATGTCCCGGCGATCTCCGCAGTTCACATTCCGAGTGTGGATAATTGGCAGGCCGATTACCTGAGCCGCCAGACCCTGGACCAGGAGGAATGGTCCCTGCACCCAGAGGTATTTCAAATGCTGTGTGCGAAGTGGGGATCACCGGATGTTGATCTGTTCGAGTCTCGGCTAAACAACAAGGTGGAAAGGTTCGTGGCAAGAGCGTGCAATCCTCTGGCAGACACCTCGGATGCGCTGGTGGTGCCTTGGCATCAGTATCGTCTGATATATGCCTTTCCTCCCCGATTCAGTTGTTGTCCAGGTTCCTTCGCAGGTTGGCCTCGGAACAAAATCTGGTGATTCTGGTGGCGCTGGACTGGCCACGCTGGTCCTGGTACGCGGACATCGTTCACCTGCCCGTCGAGCCTCCGTGGCGGCTGCCAATGCGAGAAGATCTTCTGTCTCAGGGACCGATCTTCCATCCTGCTTTACAGTCGCTGGCTTTAACGGCTTGGCTGTTGAAAGCCAGGTCCTGAGAGACAGGGGTCTCTCTTCAGAGGTCATTCCTACTTTAATCAAGGCTAGAAAAGCCTCGTCTGGTAAGATTTATTACCGTACATGGAAAGCTTATTTTGCCTGGTGTGAGTCCAGGGGCTTCTCTCCTCGTTCATACTCGGTGGCGAGAGTGTTGGCTTTCCTCCAGTCTGGTGTGGACCAGCGCCTTGCGTTGGCCACGATTAAGGGCCAGGTATCTGTACTGGCTATTCTTTTCCAACGCTCTGTGGCATCTAATTCCTTGATTCGCACCTTCATTCAAGGGGTGCGTCACTTGGCCCCTCCTAGAAGGGAGCCCTTACCTCCATGGGACTTGAACTTAGTTCTGTCCGCGTTACAACGTCCTCCGTTTGAAAACATCAGGGAAATATCGTTACCTCTGCTGTCTCAAAAGGTTGCCTTTCTGGTGGAGATCACTTTGGCTCGCAGAGTGTCGGAAGTGGCGGATTTGTCTTGCCGCTCCCCTTACCTGGTGGTTCATAGGGATAAGGTGGTCTTGCGACCTAACCCGTCCTTTCTTCCAAAGGTGGTTTCGGATTTTCACCTTAATGAGGACATTGTTTTACCTTCGCTTTGTGTGAATCCTAAGCATCCTAAGGAGATTGCCTTGCATTCCTTGGATGTTGTCAGGGCGATCAGGGTTTATCTGTCATCGAAAAAACAAAATTCGGTGTAACCGAAAAAAGAACTGCGCAAATGGAGTGATATTTAACAATAAATAAATAAATGTGAAAAATTAGGGAATTTCTTCCTCTAGCGAGCAGCAATAAAAACGTGAAAACGCAATATGTGATAGTGAATATGGGTTATTGCGCTCAGCAGTATGCTCACAATAAAGTGCTAATGCATAAATAACATAAACATATGAACCAATTATTTAAAGGTGAATATTCCAATGATTATAGCAATAATAAAATTAATAAACATAGTCCTTGAAAGGTGCTCGGTGCAAACTTTAAGTTCCAGCAGCAAATACAATTGGACTTGATGTGAAATGCCTTCACCAATCACCATACACCCAGTGCTCGGATAAAATACTTCTTACCAAAAGAAGTTGACCCCTTAGTTATAGGGGGTCATGATCGCGATGTATCTCCACAAGAGCTCCAAAATCTCCTATTACAGTCTTCACATCCAGTGTGTGATAAGCCAGAGGTAAACAGATGACTCCGAGACTCCGGACAACATGTCATAAGAAATAAGGAAACTCCAATAGCGTAATATTGCCATATAAAGAGATTTAATAAAAAGTAATGCACTTACTCCATAGTGGTAAGTAAACGCCACAGTAGTACAAATCGTTCAGCTTCTCCTGGTGGATGGGACGCCGCTTCCGCGTCTGCGTTCCACCTCACCGGAACTCTACGGTCTCACGTTCCCGACGCACGTTTCGTTAGGCGTGCTAACGTCATCAGGGTTTATCTGTCATCGACTGAATCATTTCGTAAATTGGATTCTCTTTTTGTCCTTCCTGAGGGTCCTCGGAAGGGTATGGCCGCATCTGCGGCGACCATTTCAAAATGGATCAGACAGACAGTTGTACGGGCCTATTCGTTGAAGGAACGGGTTCTGCCCTTCCCTGTCAAGGCGCACTCTACCAGATCGGTGAGTGCGTCCTGGGCCTTCATGCATCAGGCCTAGGTGGTCCAGGTGTGCAAGGCTGCGACTTGGTCGTCGGTGCACACCTTTTTCAAAATTCTACAAAATTGATGTTCTGGCATCAGCAGATGCCTCCTTTGGTTGCAAAGTTCTCTGTGTGGCAGTGCCATAGGAAACCCTGGTTTTGTGTGGGTCCCTGGCTGTTGGGGTTGTTTGCCCCTTTTGTTTTTTGCTTTCCTGGGTTGTTGCTCCTGTTGAGCTTTTTTGTTGCCCAGAAGGTTCCCTTGCTGTTCATGTAAGGTTCCTTTCTCTGATATGGGTACTGCGTTGCCTTTTCTGATGGTTGCGTTTTCCCACCCCTCATGTCTACACTGCTTTGGGACATCCCCATTGGTGAAGACTGTATGAGTGGGCGGCAACTGTCGGAGGACGTAAGAGAAAACTGAATTTTTGTAAAATCTTTTGGGGTTCTTATACACTTAACTTTTTGCTACCAAACTGAGATGGGATGGCTATTGCAGGGGGGGGGGGGTATTGGACCAGTGGGACAGCCCCCATGGGTGTGTCTATGTAAATGATTTTGTTTTAACAAAAAAATTCCGAATATATATATATATATATATATATATATCTTGACACACACACGTGTTTTATAAGCTTTGGGGTGCACACACTAATGCAATAGGCTGCACACACCTATGATATGGGAGGGGTTTCATAATTATCAATCAGCTGTGCACCTGCAGGGCTCTAATGAGGTAAGTGGCGGGGTCTGCATCCCTTTACCTGTGATTTCCTATTAGGAGTATTTCCCCTAAAATTACATTTTTATTGCAGGGGATGCCAGAAATCTGACTTCTGGGAAAATCAGTCAGCCAATCACACAAGCAGGAAATGTTTCTGGGGGCGCTCTGTACACATTCTGTCAGTGGCGGATGGTGCTCCATTTATTGGGGGGCAGCAAACAAACCTCCCACCCCGCCCACCCCCCAGCCCTGCACTTACCCCATCAGGATCACGGGTGGTTTCAGCGGCTTCCCCGGCTTCTCCTTCCGGCCAATCCCATTTTAGGACCCGCCTCCTGTTCTGATTGGCCAGAAGGAGAAGAAGCAGGAAAATACAAACCTTGTAGAAATCTATGTGTCCGGAACCCCGTATGGAGATTAGGGACCGGTGCATGATGATTAGGGACCGGCCCATGGAGATTAGGGACCGCTGCATGGATATTAGGGATTGGAGAATGGAGATTAGGGACCGGCCCATGGAGATTAGAGACCGGCCCGTGGAGATTAGGGGCTGATGCATGGGGATTAGGGACCTGCACATGGGGATTAGGGACCGACCTATGGAGATTAGGGACCGGCCCAAGGATATTAGGAACCGGCCCAAGGATATTGGGGACCGGTACATGGAGATTAGGGACCGACCCATGAAGATTAGGGATCGGCGCATGGAGATTAAGAACTGGTGCATGGAGATGAAGGACTGGTGCATGGAGATTAGGGACCGGCGCATGGAGGCTAGGGACCGGCGCATGGAGATTGGGGACCAGCGCATGGAGAGATTGGGGACCGGCGCATGGAGAGATTGGGGACCGGCGCATGGAGAGATTGGGGACCGGCGCATGGAGAGATCGGGGACCGGCGCATGGAGAGATTGGGGACCGGCGCATGGAGAGATTGGGGATCGGCGCATGGAGAGGTTGGGGACCAGCGCATGGAGATTAGGGAGCGGCCTATGGAGATTAGGACCGGTCTATGGAGATTAGGGGGGCTGTACCCCTTAAAGACCAGCCTCCACTGCATTCTGTGTACAGAGCGCCTCCAGGCGGCCATATTGCATTTTCAGAAAATGACAGCAGCTGCAGATTGAAAAGGAAAGGAAACATTTAATAAGATTTGGCAAAATAGGTGTATTCTGAATGATGATAAAATTATAAAAAGCACCACCTCAAACAATACACTAGCAGCGCTAATATATTAAGAGAATATAAAGTCCAATAAATACAGAGTCTTGATGATCAACATCAATGTGAAAAAGAGTTCATGCAAAGAGTCCCAAATAAGGTGAAGATGCCAAAATGCAAGCCATCCCTAATAGTGCATCCAGATCCAAGAGAGCCTCCACCTCACCACCGTGCACACCTCAAAGTAATGCACTTACCAGAGGTCACTTAATTCAAGCCAAATGTTGTCTCAAAAGAATAATGGCAAATCTTCAATAGCCCTGGAACCTTGTATAGAATGCTCTCCTCACATCGGTATACAGAAATCGCTCAGCAAAGGCGTGGTTCATGTAAACAAATCAATAGAGCCACATAGCGTAATTCTGCATAATATCAATCTTTATTGATCATCCCAAATAAGACCCTTCAAATGTTACACTCACATAAAACCTTTAGTAAAAGCGTGTATAATAAGGGGTAAACCTGTGTCCGGCAGTCGTTCCCCGATCACATCCAGCTCGCCGCTCGGTACCTCATCGGCCAGCTTCCGGGTATGACGTAGGACGCAGGTGAACCCTGGTGACCGTGTGACCACGCCTGACGGGTTTTGTCAAAGGATTTCAACTGAGGGCGTGGTCTCGCGGTACGGTCATTCATATTTATCTACTGGGGAGATAGGCGGTACTCATTAAGCGGCTGCTGACGTAGACCTTGCGGTACTTACGTACTTCCACCCAACCTACGTACTTCCGCCCAACCTACGTACTTCCGCCCTACCTCCTATATCCAGATAGAGATACACTTCCGCCCTCACCCCGCATCTCCATCACCTGTCAGATTGAAACCACCATATCCGATTACTCGGATTAGGCAGAGACCCGACCATCGGATCATTGGAGGATCATACACAAACAGATCCCTACAATCTGAATCTGCTACAATAACTTTTTACTCATAGCAGAATCACAGGAGGGCGGGTGAATAAAGTGTAATAACGGAATATTAAACCTAATATATCACAACAATAAACAGATACACCATATGCAATGAATAAACATATTCTTAAACAATAATTAAAAACATGAATCTATAGATAGATAAAAGGATACACTCCTACATTACTACATCCGGTATATCATAAATTGGCATATATGTATGTATAAATATACCAATGTCGACACGCATAAAAAGATATAAAATATTAGAATATAAAATATAATAAAAATAAATATAGAAATAAACCTAGAACACCCAAACATTAAGGAAATGCTAGACCGTATGCCGACCTTCATCATCAGAATCAATACAGATAAAAAGTATAAATAAATTAATAATTACTAATAAAACAGTTGATGTCTAAATCTATATTTAACCCTTTGGGGTGCAGAGAGTTGGTCAGGAAAATCCATTGAGTCTCCCGCTTGGAGAGCTCCCTGACCCTGTTCGAACCTCTCCAAACAGGGTTCACTCGCTCAATGCCTCAGAATTTTAAAAGGGTGGGATCCTGATTATGATAGCGTTTAAAATAGAGGGATACGTTATGGTCTTTGAACCCTTTCCTAATGTTTGCGATATGCTCGGAAATTCTAACCGCAAGTGTTCTTTTAGTCCTACCTATGTAAAGGAATCCACAAGGACATTCCATGCCATACACAACATGTGTTGTATGGCATGTAATCAGATCCTTGATTTCAAAATGCTCACCATTAGCCGAGGAATAGAAGGAGGTATGACCTCGCAAATGGGTTCGCACCTGCTTACAGGTCTTGCAGCGACGGCATGCATAGAAACCTGTTCACTTGTCCCAAAACATATTAGTTTTACCGGGAGGATCTAGGACCTTTTCCACAATTTGGTCCCAAGTCAGTGCTCTCCCCGCACCGTACACTAAGTCAGTGCTCTCCCCGCACCGTACCCCAAGTCAGTGCTCTCCCCGCACCGTACCCCAAGTCAGTGCTCTCCCCGCACCATACACTAAGTCAGTGCTCTCCCCACACCGTACACCAAGTCAGTGCTCTCCCCGCACCGCACACTAAGTCAGTGCTCTCCCCGCACCGTACACCAAGTCAGTGCTCTCCCCGCACCATACACTAAGTCAGTGCTCTCCCCGCACCATACACTAAGTCAGTGCTCTCCCCACACCGTACACCAAGTCAGTGCTCTCCCCGCACCGCACACTAAGTCAGTGCTCTCCCCGCACCGTACACCAAGTCAGTGCTCTCCCCGCACCATACACTAAGTCAGTGCTCTCCCCGCACCGTACACTAAGTCAGTGCTCTCCCCGCACCGTACACTAAGTCAGTGCTCTCCCCGCACCGTACACTAAGTCAATGCTCTCCCCGCACCGTACACTAAGTCAGTGCTCTCCCCGCACCGTACACTAAGTCAGTGCTCTCCCCGCACCGTACACTAAGTCAGTGAGTATATGGTAGCTGGACGCTTGCACATTATGCAGGAGAAAGTGTATCTAGTGAATTATCTGCTACACTTCTCTCCTATATATATATTATATATACACACACACACACACACACACAGTATATAAGCCAACACCCTAGAGAAAAAAAATTGTGGGTGTTGCAATTTATGTCACATGGAATTTGTGCAGCAGTTGAATAAATACAAACTTTTTGGAAAAATACACTTTAATGAATTTTGGGGAACACAAACCATATAATTGCCATTTTTTTGGTAAAATATAAAAGATGACGTTACACCGAGTAATTCTACACCAAACATGTCATACATAGAAATTACGCACATCTGTGCATCGGCGGCAAATTACAACGCTTAAAAATCTCCATAGACAACAATATAAACGCCTTTACAGGTGACGAGTTTAGAGTTACACAGGAAGTCTGGTGGTAGAATTATCGCTCTCACTCTGACGTTTGCATCGATACCTCACATGTGTGGTGCGATTATCGTTTACGTGCGGGACTTACGTGTGCTTCAACATTTGCACATGAAGATACAGGGGGATGGGGGTGCTTTTTATTATTGAAAACTTTTTTTCTTACACTGCCTCTTTAATTTTTTTGTATTAACTTTATTGCTATGACAAGGGATGAACAGCATGGGCTGTGACAGGTCCTGTTTATGGAGAGATGTGGGGAGTATTAGACCCCAGATCTCTCCTCTGGCCTCCAGATCAGCTGATCAGACACAGATCCATCTGATTGGCTGCTTCACTGGCTGTTTCTGACATCATAGAGAGGACAGAATGACATCAGTCCGGTGATGCTGATTGGCCCGGGCCCCCTAGTGGGAGGGGAGAGCCTGCCTGTAGAAACGATCGTATTGTATCGTCACTCGATCACTTCTACAAGAATACACGCAGTCTGCAGGAATTGTAGATGCTGTCGCTGAAGATATCCCCCCCGATGTACCCACCTAAACCTGGTGATGTCACATGATGTCCACCCAGGGAAAGCCAATATCATAAAATCACTAAATTCCGGGCCAACTGCCTCCCAGAGAACCCCGAAGCCACCCAGTTAACCCCTTAATCACCCTAGATGTGTAACCCCTTCCCAGCCAGTGTCATTAGTACAGTGAACTGTATCACTTTATTGGTGTCACTGGTTCCCACAAAGTGTCACATAGTGTACGATTCTCCACCGCACTATCGCAGTCCCGCTATAAGTCGCTGATTGCCGCCATTACTAGTATAAAAAAAATTATATAAATCTATCTGATAGTTTGTAGAGAGTATAACATTCACGTAAACCAATCATAATACACTTATTGGGATTTTTCTTTTATGAAAAAACATGCAGCAGAATACAGATTGGAATAAATTAGATTTTTTTTATTGGATGTTTTATAGCAGAAAGTAACTTCTTGTCAATCTATTTTTTGTTTATAGCGCAAGAAATAAAAACCGCAGAGGTGATGAAATACCAAAAGAAAGCTCTGTGTGTGGGAAAAAATGACATGAATTTTATTTGGGTACAGTGTCGCACAACCGCGCAATTGTCAGTTAAAGTAACGCAGTGCTGGATTGCAAAAAATGGCCTGGTCATGAAGGAGGGTAAATCTTCCACAGGGGGAGGGGGGTAAATCTTCCCAAAGGGCAAGTGGTTAAAGGCCAAAAATAAATGAATGTTTTTCAAATATTGTGCGTGTCCATTCATATTTTCCATCCACTTGTGCTGAGATTTCTGGTCTTTCTTTGTGAATATATTCATCCAACACTTAGAGGTTGTAAACCCCGAGAAAAAAACCCCAAACCTGTAAGACAAAGGCGTAATGTGGGGTGCATCACATACTGGCTCATTATGAAATACTTACCTTAGAACAAAGCCCTCCAGTGGCGCCCGCTCATTGCTGAGATGGCTGACATCTTCCCCAATGGTTCTTCCTGGTTCGCGGGCTCTGGCGCTTTGAGTGACAGAAAATGGTGGCGTGTCCACATATGGTTTATGGTGGTGACATCATAGGCTTCTCCCAATGCGTTTCGTCAGAGTCACTCCCCTGAGGAAGTCATGTGACTCTGTGACGCAACACGTTGGGAGGAGTCGGCAGTGGTGTTGGCAGGAAAATGGTAGATGGAGAAAACACCAGCCAGGGGAAGGGGGATTTTATCATTTGTGGATGAGGACACTACAATGACTGCCTAGGCTATCTAACATACTAAAGTGCTCCAGGTCTGCAGCTGCTGGTAAGCTGCTTGTTATGATGGAGAAGGGGGACTTTCACATGAGGAGGGGGATGCTGGTTCATATATAACAGCAATAAACATGTACAGTCCGCTACTATGACCCGTCTTGGTTGTCACTCGGAATGATAGGAACTGTCATCAAAGATCCTTTTTGTGTTGTAGATCTTTTCCTGTAAGAGATTGTATCACCACCACATACCGGTGCACAGTTTCTCTGGCCAAATCGGGAGGGGGGGGGGGGCAGGGGGCAGCCCGACCTGGTAAGGGATGTAAAGGGGAAGGAGAGGTAGGTTGGGAAATTCATCATTCAGATATTCATGTTGGTTGTGACTTGTAGGTCAGATCTTTGACTCCTCACATACAACTGTAGATGTAGAAGAAGAGTGGTCTGGTCCTGTATGGTGCTGGCTGGAGGGGGATCCTGGGGGGGTCTTCTACAGTCTATGTTGGGTATTTATCTAGCTGTGATATTACTCTGGAGGTCTGATGTCTGGATTTATTAGAACATGTTACAATGTAATCAGTTTAGCTATAATAATTGTCTATTTTATATTCCAGGTCCTCATCTGATCGGGGGGTCTCCTACCATAAACAATGGCGTCCGGTGTTCCTAGAGGTGAGAACTACCATGCCGGACAGGTTGTTGGTGTGAATTTTGTTTTAGAATGTATTTCTATAAATATAATATAGAACAGAAGGAGGACAGATAGACAGATACCATTCAGGCACCAGTCAGTGCAGCCTTGGAGGCAGTAGACTTCCTTGGGGTTGTCTTCTAGAAGGACTATAGAAGGACTGGCTTTTGGGAATGTATATGAAAGTTTGACTCAAACATGATATGTTTTCTGAAAGAAGACACCCTGGAGAATAAAATGGTGGCAGTCCCAATGCTTTGTTAGACAATATCAGTACTACAGTTTATCAATCTCACATTTTCAGTAACTAATACCCTGATTAATTTTAGGGCACACAATGGCGGGATTTACTAAAACTGGAGAGTGCAAAATCTGGTGCAGCTGTGCATAGCAACCAATCAGCTTCCATGTTTTAGTTAAAAGCTAATTGAAGGAGCTGAAACTAGAAGCAGCCTCAGGGGGGGGGGGGGGGTCGTCCTGAGGGCCTGGAGAGTAGCATTGAGGAACTGAACCCAGAGGTCCAGAGAAGCTGACTGGGAGACACTGGAGGATCTGTCTCTGCAGTACAGTGAGTACAGAAACTCGTGTTAAGGGGCCTGACCTGAGGGGGCCACCCCTGCTCCTAGGATAGTCAGTGGATGGGTGTCAGCAGGGAGAGGATGCTAGGGAGAGTTTCCTGAAGATAGATTATCGTCCATCAAGTGATCTTGTCAGAGAGCAAAGAGAGCAAGAAACTTAACCGCATCTACACTTGTGGCAGTGTGGATTAACAGCCTGGCTGTTCCAAATTCTCAAGCAAAGTTATGAAGATAGAAGTCTTCAACCAATGTGAATAGTTCAGTTGGAGTATCCCACTTTTCCCTTCTCCTATCCCAATTACCAATAAGCAACAACAAAAAGCAAACACCCCTAGACTGTTCATTCGTGTGTTGAGTCATCAGGAACAAGGTGGGATCCAGGGATTTATTCCAAAGGTAATTGAGTGCTGGTAACCAGGGGGGCCGTCGTAACCAGGGGGGCCCGTCATGTGACGAGTCATCAGGAACAAGGTGGGATCCAGGGCCTTATTCCAAAGGTAATTGAGTGCTAATAACCAGGGGGACCCGACAACATCATACTCAGCAGTTCCTGTGGGAACAATGCTACATTTATGACTTGGGGAAATAATATTTTGTAATGACAGGTTCTCTTTAATAAGACATCCGGGGTCATTAAGACCTCACCAAGCCTCCATTGAAGGGGAAGTGACAGCCGGACCCGGAAATGATGGAATACACATTGCTTTCCGGTTCTTACTAGAAAGAGGAGATCGGCAATAGAATGATCACTGGTCCCCTTCCATTCTATCCTGGGGCACCCGCCATACCCGTCCTGGGTCAGCAGGGGGATCAGGGAGCCCAGGTCACATGGAAAAGGGCCCACGCTGGGGGAGGGGCACATTCCTGGGGATTTATGGAAGGATCCTATCTGACAGATGACAGTTCCTGCAGCAGCTGGGAGTCTAAGTAGATCTGTCTGCTCCTCCCACCATATGTCAGTCACAGTGAGAGGGTTAAGGGGGGCCCCATTAGACATGTGCAATTCGTTTCATACCAATACAAATTTTGACAACATTTTGGTTATTCGGAGATTCGGATACATCTCATTTCATTCTCTGAATGAAATAGTAACAAATTTAATTTCAATTCATTAAAGTTTGTTCTGTTTATTCGTTTTGTAATGTATTCCAAATTTTTGGAAGGATTGGAATTCTGTGTGAAGAATAGCTGGTTGTTAAGCAGTGGGTCGGGGAGCCGCCCGCCGCGTCCTTAAGGCGGAGTTCCGGCCAAAGAAAAAAAATTTCAATGAACATACCCCGGGACAGTCAGGGCTAGTACATTCCACAATGGATAGCCTCTGATCTGTCCCTGTTCGCACTTACCTGCAAGAAGAAATACTAACTTTCAAAATTTCTTCTCCAGCATTGCCATCTCTGTTGTGGGCAGCTGAAGCCAGCGCGATTCTCTTCTGTGTCCTCTTCTGTGTCTTCTTCTCCCAGAATGCGCCTGCACCGGCCCCTCTTGTCACTTCTGGCGCAGCGCTGCATTCCTCCACAGCTTCTGGGCATGCCCAGAAGCTGTTAAGCAGGGAATGCGGCTTCGCACCGGATGTGACGAGCGGGGCCGGTGCTGTCGCATTGATTCCTAGGAGCGATGACGTTCAGCTCCCAGGAATCATTGCAAAGCAGGAAGTGAGGCGCGGTCCGTGCGGCCAAGGGAGGAAGTGGAAGAGAGGTGAGTATTTTCTTTCTTCAATTACAAGGTAAGTAAAAAAAAAAAATCCTAACTACCCATTTCTGTTTCAGGTGACCTATAGCAAGCGGATGGCCCAAAATCGACTATGTCGATTTTGTGGCCGGAACTCCGCTTTAATCGCTTTGACCGTATTCTGTCCATATATACGATGGCAAAAAAAAAAAACATGTGAAAGAGAAAGTGGGACTTTATATGGGCCAAATATAGAAAGGATGTCTACAACTAGGACACAGAATGTCATAAAAAAAGACGTATTTATTGAATCACAATTAAAAATTGAACAGATACATAATAAAACTTGATCAAGAACTCCAATTGGGAGTAATCATACAAAATACGATGTTGGTGATTGTGCAGTCTAGAAGTCCCCAGTAAGCCGACGCTTTACGCAGTGGGGCTTCCTCAGGGCGAAAGAGACCAAGCAGACCAGCATTCTACAAAAATGTGTACAACAATGAACATGTTATAGCAATTGTACAGGTACAGTTTCTCAAAAATTATATACACAAAACAAAAGTAAATGTAATTACTAACCCAATGAGGTCACAGGCACGGCAAAACATACATCCCTGGGCAGGCGTCGGGGTCACTAGGTGGCAGAGATTACTATATCAGATAACCGATAGCAAATTTATCCCGCTGATAGAAAACACTAAACTATCAGAATGTCCTCCAGGGAACTGGGGGATGTAAAAACACCAAGACACCTATTGGGGCAATGTAGTACTCTCAAATAATAATAGATAAAAAAATCAGCGCAACTGTATAAAATAATATAATAGAAAGCTGCTATGCACTAAAGGATCAATAAACCAAAAGTCCCAATAACAAATATATAACAAAAAGTGCAGCGCTATCAAAATATGGATTATGAAGATGATATCGAGGAGAGCAGTCCACAGGTGAAAATTATGGTGAAGCATGCACAAGATATAAACATTCAGTGCTCTTCAATGTGCTGGTAATCCTCCACCCAGTCTCATTAGCCTCTCACCTCACACTTAGCCCCTGTGTCACCAGACGGGCTAGTAAGTCAAACATTCTCCAAGGATATCACCAATATAGATTAGATCAGTATTCCTCTTCATCAGAAGATAAGGCTCACAGGTAACAGATCACAGGTCCATAAAGTGGGTCACAGGTCCATAGGAAAACAAAGGTCCGGACATAGTGCATTACCGCAATAAATTACTTTATTGAACATAGCATAAAATCATAAAAATTACCTTGTAAAGCACTATACAAGTGCATGTGATGAGCAGATTGTATTACACACAGCGGTCTCGACCGCAATGGATGGCGGGTGACGTCACCGGCCCCTCCCCCTTCGCACGCGTTACGTCCCACTGCACGGGAGCTGGGTGGAGGATTACCAGCACATTGAAGAGCACTGAATGTTTATATCTTGTGCATGCTTCACCATAATTTTCACCTGTGGACTGCTCTCCTCGATATCTTCTTCATAATGCATATTTTGATAGCGCTGCACTTTTTGTTATATAAATGTAGTACTCTCCCCAAGCTTTCAGATATAGGTACTCTTTTTGGAGGTATGGTTAGTGTTGAAGATCTAGAGGGTATAAATAGCTATAGTAAAGGGCATCATTTGTGAGAAGTAATAGGAAGCCAAAAAGTGTAGCACTATAATCCTGTTATAGTACGTATACAGTTAAGACTGTAGGCTTCCAAAAATCCTGCAGCCCAAACAAGGCAAATAGCTAGTAGTGAACATTCCCCAGATTATCGGGTACTGGCATCCAACAGCATAGTAGATACCCCTAGGGAGTCATTAGATAAGTGTCAGATATGGCCATCTTCTATCATAGATAAATATTCCATAGCCCCCCAGCATTACAACCTCCATATAACATACCTCTTAGAGTATGTCCCCTCAGAAGAGCCTGCTTGCCTCTACTCCGGACAACCGTCCGGTTAAATAGTGGCCCGCCTCCACCATAATGGTGCTCACTCCCGCGTCCGCGGCATCAGGATCCAGAAACCGACAGATCGGGGAAAGCGCCGCAACGTCACATCCGCCGAATGGCGGAAATAACGCGGTGGAGTCACAACCGGAAGCCCACAGGAAGACAAGCTGTCATCCTGTTTGCATTCCAGGTTCACCCAATGAGGAAGAACTTCCGCGGCTGGATAAAACTATATGTGAACCCACCAAACGTCTGCCCAGGAGACATATGCCGTACCAATATGACCCCACAGAGTCAGATATATACAGAATCACAATAGTGTAAAGTATAGTGTAAGAGGAGGGACAGCCTCAGGCAGCCAAGAAACTCCTGCAACTTCGCTGGATGGAGATGGGGCTCAGGTAAGTATTGGGAGGGTTGGGGGGGCTGAAGAGGGCTCAGGTATTAGGGGGGGCTGAGGGAGCTGCTGCACGCTGAAGGCTTTTTATCTTCATTCATAGAATGCACCTTCTGCCTTTACAATCACTTTAAGGCATTTCCAATGTTGTCCTCAAAGTCACAAGAAAAGACCCTCCCCCGCTGTATTGTATTTTGTTTAGCTTCCTTTGCATCTTTTGACAATAGTTTTCCTATCAGCCCTAAAAATGTCCAGAACATCAAGATTTCCCTCCCATAGACTTCAGTAGGGTCCTCCACGAAGTTCATGATTACTGGATTTCACTGTTGGTGAATGGAACCCGGGCAGAATCACTAACCCCTAATAATAAATCCATCCAGAATACATATTACCATCTATACAGATGTGATCTATTATATATGAAGTAGAAGTCATGTGACCGTGTGATTTATATTCTTGTACTGAAGGGGAGGAGCACTTTGTAGATCGGTATCGGGAAGAGCTCATCCAGCGGATCACTATGATACCTCCAGTGTTGGACAATCTACTAAAAGAAGGTCTTCTGACTCAGGAACATTATGACACTGTGAGGGCTACGGAGACCCCTCAGGAGAAGATGAGGGGTCTGTATCAGTTCAGCAGAGGATGGAGCAACCCTAACAAGGACTTCTTCTACCAAGCTCTCCAAGCCAGCAATCCCGGGGTCATGGAACACCTGGAAGGAACATCCTTATCAGGTATGTTACCCAGAGATGTTTTCTTTGTATCTTTTCAGCTACTTTGGGAGGCCTCGCGCTGTATTCCCACTCTGCGCTTTGACAGTTCTATTATAGGCAAGGGGCGGTCTACCCGGCTACGTCACTCGGGGGCACCGCCCCCTTCTGACATCACATGAAGGGCCTGGTATGGACTGGGGGGACCCCACGCCGTTTTTATCTTTATTTTTTCAATGGCAGGGTGAAGGCAATTGTAATAGCGAGTCATTTTAAATGGGATTTGACTCGCTTTTATTCTTTAGAAATGTCAGTTTTGCTGCAGCAGGTTCTATACACGGTACAGATGTAGAATGTTCTATACATGGTACAGATGCAGCAGGTTCTATACACGGTACAGATGCAGCAGGTTCTATACACGGTACAGATGCAGCAGGTTCTATACACGGTACAGATGCAGCAGGTTCTATGCACGGTACAGATGCAGCAGGTTCTATGCACGGTACAGATGCATCAGGTTCTATACATGGTACAGATGCATCAGGTTCTATACACAGTACAGATGCAGCAGGTTCTATACACGGTACAGATGCAGCAGGCTCTATACACGGTACAGATGCAGCAGGTTCTATGCACGGTACAGATGCAGCAGGCTCTATACACGGTACAGATGCAGCAGGTTCTATGCACGGTACAGATGCAGCAGGCTCTATACACGGTACAGATGCAGCAGGTTCTATACACGGTACAGATGCAGCAGGTTCTATGCACGGTACAGATGCGGCAGGTTCTATACACGGTACAGATGCAGCAGGCTCTATACACGTTACAGATGCAGCAGGCGCTATACACGGTACAGATGCAGCAGGTTCTATTGTCGGGATTCAAACCCATGACCAGCCACATCCCAGGCGGTAGCCCTGCTTACTAGGCTACCATCCTCTCTGGACATTCCTCCCTGAAGCCTATTATTTCAACCTTAGTCTTGCCAAGCCTTGCTCATCACCCTTGATTCCCCACACCTGGTACTTCCCTATATAAGTCCAGCCCCTTGCACTCAAGCTTGCTGATTATAGAGCTCCTGAGCCTTGATCAAGCTTCTCCTCACCTGCTGCTCTTGTCTACTACCACAAATCCACTGCTGACCAGGAATTGACTACCGACTACTCTTCTGCTTTGTCCCTACCTACTGAACTGCTACCTCCATTGCCGATCCGGATTGTCTGACCTAGGGCTGAAACAACTAATCGATTAATCGATTATGAAAATGGTGGTCAACTATTTTCGTAATCGATTAATCGGTCAGCCGATTAGTTGTCTTGCATACAGAATGCATTATTTGTTTACATATTAGAAAATACAGTGCAATGCATATACAGCTTAGTAAACCATCCATACATGTATGTAGATGGTAGAGAACTTGTGAATGTGTGAGGAGCAATGCCTCGTGTGAAATGTAGTCCTGGGCAAGAGAAGGAACCAAGTGAGTTTTTTTTTTTTACTTTGCTATAGGGACACTACAGTACTATACTTTGCTGCTTCCTTTAGGGGCACTTTAACCACTTAAGCCCTGGAAGATTTTACCCCCTTCCTGACCAGGGCCTATTTTGCGATTCGGCACTGCGTGACTTTAACGGACAATTGCGCGGTCGTGCGACGCTGTACTCAAATGAAATTGACGTCCTTTTTTTCCCCACAAACAGAGCTTTCTTTTGGTGGTATTTGATCACCTGTGCGATTTTTTTTTTTGATCGTGCGCTGTGACAGGAGTCCCTTTGGGCATGGGGGTTGTGGACCCAAAATTCCTTTAAAGAGGTTGGGAGGCACTATGTCCAGCCTTGTGTGGCTTTCTTATGTTTAAGTCACCCTGCATCTTTTATGGATGCAGGGTGACCGGGAGGGTGGTGAACACTGAGAATATGGTTTGGACTATTTCAAATGGGACAGTACAGTATATGCATTACCCATATCTCTCAGGAAATATGGAGATCTACCTTATTCCTGTAAGGCACAGGAAGTGCACTCCTAATATGGTCATTCCAGGAAGTTCAATGAGGAGACGGACTGTCTGAGGTAGCTCTCCATTCACCTATTGTCGGGTGTGCTAATGAACTTGCCTGCTGTCTGCTAAGAGATGTATTGACACTCAGAGTAATGTGTATTGAGGGCTCGTTAGGGAACCATTGTTCTTTGTCTGGCTATTGTGTACATTGATTACCCCCTGGGGGCTTCTGTCTCCTTGCACATGGCAGTCCTTCTGGTCAAGCTATCTGACCAATCACTGCTGACTCATTTTCAAGCCCTCATTTGCATGGCTGGAGAGGACCTTATGGGGAACTGCAGGTACTATGCAATTGACCAATGAGAAAGCGGTTGTTGGGGGAAGGATGTTCCAAATTCTGTATAAAAGTGTGCTGTGTTCTTCCAATAAATGTTGTTCCTGTTTTACCCTCAACTCGGAGCTTTGTCTCGTTTTTGGAGGGGGATTTATTATACAGAAAGCCGTTCGATTGTTTGGGGCTCTCTTTGGATGATTATTCGCATGCTGGTGTGCTACAGGGGTAATTCGTACATGCTGCAAAGGTGGTACATCCACTAAACGGCGGTAAAAATCAAAATTTTTTAACATTTTCGGCCAATTTGTTTTATCCTACATATGTTTGGTAAAAAAAAAATCGCAAAAAGCGTATTTTGATTGGTTTGCGCAAAAGTTATCGCGTTTACTAACAAAGGGAAAGATTTTTGTCATTTTTGGTGTTTTTTTTTTTTAACGCGTAATGGCGGCGATCTGCAATTTTTTTTTTTTTGCGGTACTGCGACATTGCGGCGGACAGATCGGACCCTTGACTGAAATTTTTGACACTTTTGGGGGTACCAGTGACATTTCTACAGTAATCAGTGCTATAAATATGCACTGTTACTGTAAAAATACACTGGTAGTGAAGGGGTTAACTTTATTTGGGAGGGAGGGGCTGTGTGTGTCCCTAGGGGCGTGCTTTCTACTGTGATTGGCTGTGGCTTGAGGTGTAAGGACACTGATCAACGGATCTACATAGTAGATCCATGTGATCAGTGTTTTTACACCAAGGAGAATGACAGGTGGCTTGTTTACACAAGCCGCCTGACTTTCTCCCTCTCCCCCGCCGATCGCCGAGTGACCGGCGGACATCGGGTCCGCTGGTCACACGCGCGGGGGGGTCCGTGACCGCACGGGAGCGCGCCTCCGCGGGCGCATGCTCGCTCCCCAGACCCTCCCAGGCTAGTGACGTTAATTAACGTCACTCTGCCTGGTAGGGGCTGACCGCCGCAGTAAATTTACTTGCGGCGGTCGGCAAGCGGTTAAAGAATACAATTTTATTGATACATGTCCCCCAGGGCAGTACGTGGACCCCCATGCCTGGACAACCACACCCCTTTTATAGCCAATCACTTGCATGCGTTTTTTAGTGCATTTTGCAGAAACGCACTATAGTCCATTTAAATAGTTTCCTATGGGATACATTCACATCTATGTGTTTTTCAGCCTCTGCGTTTTTGGAAAGGGTCAGGGACTTTTTTCCCACAGCAGGTTCTGTTTTGCATGAAATAGACTTCAATGGACCTGAACCAAAAATTCAAGTGTTGTGTGTTTGATGCATGTTGATAATAGGAAAATATTCTGTTCATGTAGTGCGACTTTGATAGACTTTACACTCTCTGGCACTTAAGTCGCATCAAAGTAGTGCAGGAACCTAAATGTGTCCGAAGTTGCATTTTAAGGTTAAGGAGAAAACAGTAATCCCAACACTTAATACCAAGTGCCAGTGGCCATCATCCCTAGTCAGTATATGTACAAAGAAAATTCCCCATTGGTATGGGACTGTGAATGCCACTAGACACTGTATATTGTGATAGAATATAAAGTTTTATTTGAATCAAAACACACAAAAATTACAAACAAGACAGAGTGTTACAAATACATCAGGGCATATAAAAATCGCATGCAATTGACAGACCATGTACCAGACCACATTGAAGACGCTCAGATGCATATGGTGATCATAGAACCGGAAAAAGGACCCTACGCGTTTCGGGCATTAATTTAGCCCTTCCTCAGGGGTCAACCAGAGTTCCAGAAAAGCACCTATTAAGCCTGCAAAGATTGAAAACCTTTTAGTAGGTTATACATTGAGTATACATATATATGCAAAAAGTCATAGTACTTATATTATAGTGCGTGCTTTATGATCAAAAACCTACCCTTCACGTCTAAACATGGGATTGGACTGTCGCTTAAAAACGGTAGATCATTCCGTGTGGAGGAATGCCCAAATTCCAATGAGCCCGTTCAGGGCAGAAATTGTAGGAAGAAAAGGAGAGTATAGTAGCTGCCCAGGAGGACCACCAGGGCACCTCGATGATCGGAATAATTGGCTCAGCAGAGACCACTCCCAAAGAGAGGTCCACTCATATAATGTAGAAAATTGTAGATGAACCTAATTCGGATAAAAGAATATAGGGGAGAGGAGAGGAGAAAAAAGAAATTGAAGAGATGAAAAGCATGTGTCAAAAATGGTGCTGTTAACATTAGAATAGTCGTGTTTAACACAATCTACAATTTTCTACATTATATGAGTGGACCTCTCTTTGGGAGTGGTCTCTGCTGAGCCAATTATTCCGATCATCGAGGTGCCCTGGTGGTCCTCCTGGGCAGCTACTATACTCTCCTTTTCTTCCTACAATTTCTGCCCTGAACGGGCTCATTGGAATTTGGGCATTCCTCCACACGGAATGATCTACCGTTTTTAAGCGACAGACCAGTCCAATCCCATGTTTAGACGTGAAGGGTAGGTTTTTGATCATAAAGCACGCACTATAATATAAGTACTATGACTTTTTGCATATATATGTATACTCAATGTATAACCTACTAAAAGGTTTTCAATCTTTGCAGGCTTAATAGGTGCTTTTCTGGAACTCTGGTTGACCCCTGAGGAAGGGCTAAATTAATGCCCGAAACGCGTAGGGTCCTTTTTCCGATTCTATGATCACCATATGCATCTGAGCGTCTTCAATGTGGTCTGGTACATGGTCTGTCAATTGCATGCGATTTTTATATGCCCTGATGTATTTGTAACACTCTGTCTTGTTTGTAATTTTTGTGTGTTTTGATTCAAATAAAAACTTTATATTTTATCACAATATAATATACAGTGTCTAGTGGCATTCACAGTCCCATACCAATGGGGATTTTTCTTTGTACACATTTTAAGGTTAAGGGTTAAATGTTAGTAGTAGTCCTTAGGGTTAGAATGCTAACTATAACCCCAACCCTAAGGATTACCACTAACCCTTAACCTTAAAATGCAACTTTGAACACATAAAGGTTCCTGCACTACTTTGATGATACTTTGATGATACTTGAGTGCCAGAGAGTGTAAATGCGCATCAAAGACACATCAAAGTCACACTACATGAACAGAACGCAGAATGCATCAGAAATGCAAAATGCGCTAGTAAAATGCACCAACCACCACCTTCATAGATGAGAATCTCCCCTAACATAGCCAGTTTGACCAACACTTCTGTAAACCAATAAGAGCAGCTAAAAGTGTGTACATTGCCCATCCAATCATTTAGATTGGCCCAATAGACAAGAATAGTATCTGTATCCCTATTGGAGGAGAGCCCAGCTAGTCCTGTACACACACTTTTCCTGATAGAACAATGACATACATAGAAATGTCCCCCCACAATCAGATGTCCTTTATTCCTAGAAAACACTCAATGTGTTTATGTAAGTGTGAGAAATCACAGACCCCATACTACACAGGAGGGGACACCCCCCATCCCCCCTCCCTCCAGGTACTGGCTGTACATTCTGATTTACACCATAGTCTCCAACATCACACCCCACCACAGAGGAGGAAAGTGTGTGTATATACTGAGTGTATATAGTTACATCCCTACAACCTTCTTTGATCAATTGGGCATGCAATAAGCACCCTTCCCCATCCAGGTTCAATTCTCCTCAACCCTCCTAACCCCAACCCCCTAATCCTAAATACTAACCCCAACCCTAAACCCAACCCTAGCCCCTAACCCCCACCATCCAATCCTAGCCCTAAACCCTAATCCCAATCCTAGCCCTAACCCCAACCCTAGCCCCTAACCCCCTAATTCTAACCTCAACCCTAGCCCCTAATCCTAAATACTAACCCCAACCTTAGCCCTTAACCCCCACTCCCTAATCCTAAACCTTAACCCCCTAACCCTAGCCCCTAACCCCAAAATCTCTAATCCTAATCCTTAACCCCTAACCCCAACCCTAGCCCCTAACCCCTAATCCTAAAGCCCAACCCTAGCCCTTAACCCCCACCCCCTAATTCTAACCCTTAACCTCCTAGCCCTAACCCCCACCCTACCCCCTAATCCTAAACCCTAACCCTAGTCCTCAACCCTCACCCCCCTAATCCTAAACATTAACCCCCTAGCCCCTATCCCTAGCCCCCTAAACCTAAACCCTAACCCCAACCCTAGCCCCTAAACCTATTCCCCAACCCCCTAACCATATCCCCTAAACTTAATACCTAAAACCCTAGCCCCTAACCCTAACCACCTAAACCTAACCCCTTAACCTAATCCCAACCCCTAACCCTATCCCCTAAACCTGATACATAACCCCCTAACCCTAACCCCCCCAACCCCCTAAACCTAACCCCTAAACCCTAGCCCCTAACCCCCTAACCATAACGCTCTAACCCCATAAACCCAAACCCTCTTAGATTATGAATGTGTTGTCTTGAACTGTACCAATAAAGTCCACAAGAAGCCTCCAAACACACTTTTCTTGTAAGTTTTTTCATTCTGATATAACATAGCCATGGGAGGACTCTTCACTTGCTCCGCCCCACACTGTGCATTACGTGGGCGGAGCAAGCAGGTAACCTGTGACCGATCCTGTAGACATCACTGCAGGAAGATCTTTCTTTTTTCCCCCTATGGCCACCCAGTGCTGATTGGTGGTATTGCAGTCATGTGGAGTTGTCCTGCAAGCTGTGAAAGAGTCGCATGGTGCACTATAGGAAGGAAGAGAAAAACTTCACTAGGGGGAAATAATGGAGCATGCTCAGTGCAAGTGGCAACAAAGCAGCTTCTGGATTGGCTGCTATAACATTGTCATTAAGGATGGCCTTGCACTTCACCCGGCTGTCGGTTCGTGGGAATTTTGCTCGTTCGCAGTCCGCCGATTTTGCGAACATATGGCGTTGTTAGCGGTGACCATATTAGTTTACATTGGGGAGAACTTTGACCAATGACACAGCCATCAGGTGGAACAGGACAGCCAATTGAGGAATTTAAGCACATGGACATACCCCCTACCTTATAAATAGACCAGAGCTGGCTTCCATTTTACATTCTGCTTTTTGTCAGTGTAGGGAGAGGTTAGCTGTGTGCACCAGGGACAGATTGTCAGTGACACAAATGGCTCTGTTAGGCTCCATGTACAAGGGACGTTGTAAATGGCCGTTTAGGAGCAGTTGGGCGTTTTTTTAGAAGCCCCTGAACCCATCTACATGTTATCTTATCTGTCCATGTACACAGGGTCGTTTACAGTCATTTGCAGGCAGTTGAGTTCAGGGACGTTTTTTGGAACGCAATTATTTGCGTTCGAACGTGTGTTTCCCGGCGTTTCAAACGCAGAAACACGGCCGAACATAACCAAACGTGACCGAACGTGATGAACATACGTTCAGCCATGTTCTACGTTTTTTTTCTTCCATTCAAAATCAAATGGTTCCCTATGGGAGCCTAATGATTTGAATGGAAGTCGCACCGCAAGTCGGATCAGCGACTTGCGCTGTGAGAATCTTAAGAGGCAACTCCACGCCAAAAATGGAAAAAAAAACAGCGTGGGGGTCCCCCCAGGTTCCAAACCAGGCCCTTCAGGTCCGGTATGGAATTTGAGGGTAGCCCCACGCTGAAAAAACGGCGTGGGGTCCCCCCCAAAATCCATACCAGACCCTTATCCGAGCATGCAGCCTGGTAGGGCAGGAAGGGGGAGGGGACGAGCGAGCGACCCCACCCCCCTGTACCATACCAGGCCACATGCCCTCAACATGGGGGGGTGTTGGTGCTTTGGGGCAGGGGGAGCTCTGCACCCCCCACCTCAAAGCACCTTGCCCCCATGTTGATGAGGACAAGGGCCTCTTCCCCACAACCCTGGCCGGTGGATGTGGGGGTCTGTGGGCAGGGGGCTCATCTGAATCTGGAAGCCCCCTTTAACAAGGGGGCCACCAGATCCCGGACCCCCTCCCTATGTGAATGGGTATGGGGTACACTGTACCCCTACCCATTCACCCCATAAAAGGCTTTTGCAGACACCATTTTTTTGTTTTCTGTAATTTTGAAAGTGTCAATGATGGAAATAAAATCTAACTTTTGCTGACATATTATAAGAATGTCTAATCTGTAATTTGATGCCTTTTGGAGATTTTTCCGTTTTTCCTTGGCTTCTTTATGCACATTAATACAAATTTTTACCTGGGTGCCCAAACTTTTGATCCCCACTATAAATACATAAGGAGTCCTTATAGTGAACTTGGTGTTGAGTTATTCACTTTAAGGTCATCACAGAGGACAAGGGGGCACTCTTTACGTCTGGAGGAAAAAGGATTTCATCTCAAAATATGGAAAGGTTTCTTCACAGTAAGAGCTGTGAAAATGTGGAATAGACTCCCTTCAGAGGTGATTCTGGCCAGCTCACTAGATTGTTATAAGAAAGGCCTGGAATCTTTCATAGGTGTACATAAGATAAATGGATACTAATATTTATAGGTAAAGTTGATTCAGGAAATATTTGATTGCCTCTCGGGGGGATCAGGAAGGAATTTTTCCCCTGCTGGAGCAAATAGGATCATACTTTATTGTTTTTTTTCCTTCCTTCCGCTGGATCAACTGTGGGTAAAGGATTGTAAAGGTATGTGTATGTATCATCCTCCTAGGTAGGTGCTAGAGAGAGAGAATATAGTTTTGGATCCTGTCTGCTTACCAGAAGGATTGCCAGGTAGATCTATGTTGCTTTCTGCCTACCAGAGAGCGGGATCTGCTAGTGGGGTCTGCTCAGTGTGCTCAATGTAGAAAGTCTCTGGTTAATGGAAACCCTGGATGTGGGTTGCCATCAGGGCTGATGCAAGGATTTTTGACACCATAGTGAAACCTCATTTTGCGCCCCCCCCAGCCCCGCTCCTGACTCTGCCCCCTTTGCCCCTGCCTATGTATATGGTGGAGGTGGCGGGGTGGATATTTTTACTTGCAAAAAGTTTTTTATTTTTTCATTAATCAAAGAACAAAGACAGGATCAATTTTGAGAACAATACAAAGCATGAGGATATCACAGGAGAGCACTAATACAGTCAAGTAACATCTGAACCGGAGTGTTATCATGAGGCAGAAGTTAGAACAAAACAGTAATGTTGAACCGCAGTTAGGGTGGCGGGAGAGGCCCATCCCAGTTCCAGGAGACCCCCCTTGGGAACACTGTCTTCAGAGAGAGGGGGGGGGACCTCTACCACCAGTTTTCAACCAAAACGTTTCCGTAAAGTGGGGGATAAAAAAAAAGGGGGGAGGGGAAACAAGACAGCTAAATATATGAGCACCAAATAGCGCAGTATCAGCGATTCCAGGCGTAAAACAAACCAAAGTGACCTCATGGATAACAGTCATTATCTGTACATTAGTGAAAAATTGGAAAGGGTGCAGCCAGCAGTTAGTCAGCCAAGAATAGCGGTCTGTGCTTATAGGGTTCTCAGGATACGGAGAACAAGAAACAAGAGCGAAAAGGGGAAAGAAGAAAAGGAGGTAAAGAGAGGCTTGTCTTAGATCAGGAAGGGGAGAAGAGTAAGAGGGGGGTTATGATAGTGCAGTCACATCAGAGATTCCCAGCGTCTGACAATAAATCACCCGGATAAAGGGGAGTGTTTATATATACTGCCCAAGGCTCCCACACTTTCTCAAATGTGCTTTATTTATCAAGTAGTATGCTAGCCAATTTCTCTTGGGTCATGAGCCAGGAAATTTTCCTTTTAGCTGCATTGAAGGAAACTGTATCCCGCTTCCAAGACCTAGCCAAAGTCATTTTAGCACCCAGCAGAATGAAAAAAAGAAGTCTTGACAAGTGTTTAGGAGCGCGTTCAATGGGAAAATTTAGGAGGGCTACTTTGGGAATTTGTGGAATAGTGAGGTCCGATATTCTCCGCATTAGGTGAAAGATTTTGTTCCAATAGGATCTAATGTGTGGGCAAGACCACCAAGTATGGAACATCGAACCAGTCATTCCACAATTGCGGAAACATAAGGGAGAAGCCTTGGGAAACATTGAGGCCAATCTGGTCGGAACCCTGTACCACCTGGTAAAGATTTTCACGTTAGCTTCTATCAGGGCAACATTCAAAATACCCCTATAAGAGCGGCAGAAGTATTGGGTCCATGTGTCATGCGAGAACGACTCATTCAGGTCTGATTCCCAGGAGGCAGCATAAGGTGGTTTGTCCTCGACGGCCGTCAGGGAGGCATAGATAGTGGAAATACCACCTCTCTGATCCAGAATGTTAGAGCACCAATTCTCATAAGGGGTGAGTCGAGGGGGTTCGTGTGTATTGGACCAAATAGAGTGGAGGAAGTAAGATATCTGTGTGTGACAAAAGGTTTCAGAGGGGGGCATCTTAAGGAGTTTCATGCAGTGGCCGTGAGTGAGGGGACCCAGTCGATTAAAGAAATGACCTATTCTAAATAGGCAAAAAGAGAGCTGCGCTAAACTAATATACCTGATATGTATGGACACTAGCTAGAATAAACCAGCATATATTAAACAATCAAGGAAACCAGTAATGATCATAAAGCTGGACCTAATGCAAACATTGAATAGGCATAAAGTCCATCAAACATAAAAGTCCAAATAAAGGAGTGGGTAAGCGAAAAGGGTGTCCAGTGTAGAAAAGATCAATCACCACTTCTGCGTGCCTACATCCACACTCGGTGCCACATGCATAGAGCTCACACCAGGCTTACCAGAGCTCAAAGGGTAATGAGCATGTCATACGCTCCATCCACCATGTAAACTGGCTGTTGTCAAAGATAGCAGGAAAGCCTCGCTGTACTGCTGCCTCTGGATACCGATGCGGACCACCCCAAGCAGATATAGTAGCCTCTCAGCAATCCACGTACCCAATAAAGGAAAGGGGAGCACAATGGCGTAGTATGTATAGGCAGTTTATTGAAAAAAACGGTTAAAAACACTTACATGAACGAAGATAACAAGCGCTTGTATAGCAAATATCCCGCTGCCGCCCGGCTTCCAGGTTGCGTCGTGGTGACGTCAGCACGTCTTCCCTACGCGTTTCGTGACACCTCACGTCTTCCTGGGGATGCAGGGGGCGCGCTGACGCACCACTTAAATAGCAAACAACTACACAGGAAGGCCGCCTCCTCCGGTGTCACCCGAAGCGAGCGCCGCCATCTTGACTAAGGGAACCACCAGACCTCCGGGAACTCCACACAGTAGGTTATAGCAGAAAAAGTTATAGGCAGCCAGATTTCGGAACGGGAGTCACCGGAAATTGCCGACCAACCTCTGATGCAAACTCAAATGCAAAAAGAAAACTTACAACAAATCGCATTTACAAAGCAGGTATCGAACTACCCATGATGCTGCATCAAAGGTTGTATAATAACAGACGAGGTAGCAATTCAAACTAACCTCGCATTTAGGTAACCAGCAATCAAGTGTAATCCCAGAAGCTGGCTGCGCCATATTGGGACATGGAAAACTCAGATAAACTAAGTACAATCTCGAAAGATATATCATACCTGAATCCAATGATAAAAAGCACTCCAGTGTATTGAAATACCACTGAAAATAAATTACCATAAACATATCAAATTAATTATGAATAAAAATCATATGTAAATCATGCCGGGAACGCTGCAATGAAACCACATATACAGTGGATACGGAAAGTATTCAGACCCCCTTAAATTTTTCACTCTTTTGCAGCCATTTGCAACCATTTGCTAAAATCATTTAAGTTGATTCTTCTTCCTCATGAATGTACACATAGCACCCCATACTGACAGAAAAACACAGAATTGTTGACATTGTTGCAGATTTATTAAAAAAGAAAAACTGAAATATCACATGGTCCTAAGTATTCAGACCCTTTGCTCAGTATTTAGTAGAAGCCCCCTTTTGATCTAATACAGCCAGGAGTCTTTTTGGGAAAGATGCAACAAGTCTTTCACACCTGGATTTGGGGATCCTCTGCCATTCCTCCTTGCAGATCCTCTCCAGTTCTGTCAGGTTGGATGGTAAACGTTGGTGGACAGCCATTTTTAGGTCTCTCCAGAGATGCTCAATTGGGTTTAAGTCAGGGCTCTGGCTGGGCCATTCAAGAACAGTCATGGAGTTGTTGTGAAGCCACTCCTTCCTTATTTTAGCTGTGTGCTTAGGGTCATTGTCTTGTTGGAAGGTAAACCTTCGGCCCAGTCTGAGGTCCAGAGCACTCTGGAGAAGGTTTTTGTCCAGGATATCCCTGTACTTAGCCGCATTCATCTTTCCCTCGATTGCAACCAGTCGTCCTGTCCCTGCAGCTGAAAAACACCCCCACAGTATGATGCTGCCACCACCATGCTTCACTGTTGGGACTGTATTGGACAGGTGATGAGCAGTGCCTGGTTTTCTCCACACATACCGCTTAGAATTAAGGCCAAAAAGTTCTATTTTGGTCTCATCAGACCAGAGAATCTTATTTCTCACCATCTTGGAGTCCTTCAGGTGTTTTTTAGCAAACTCCATGCGGGCTTTCATGTGTCTTACACTGAGGAGAGGCTTCCGTCGGGCCACTCTGCCATAAAGCCCCGACTGGTGGAGGGCTGCAGTGATGGTTGACTTTCTACAACTTTCTCCCATCTCCTGACTGCATCTCTGGAGCTCAGCCACAGTGATCTTTGGGTTCTTCTTTACCTCTCTCACCAAGGCTCTTCTCCCCCGATAGCTCAGTTTGGCCGGACGGCCAGCTCTAGGAAGGGTTCTGGTCATCCCAAACGTCTTCCATTTGAGGATTATGGAGGCCACTGTGCTCTTAGGAACCTTAAGTGCAGCAGAAATCTTTTTGTTACCTTGGCCAGATCTGTGCCTTGCCACAATGCTGTCTCTGAGCTCTTCAGGCAGTTCCTTTGACCTCATGATTCTCATTTGCTCTGACATGCATTGTGATCTGGAAGGTCTGATATAGACAGGTGTGTGGCTTTCCTAATAAAGTCCAATCAGTATAATCAAACACAGCTGGACTCAAATGAAGGTGTAGAACCATCTCAAGGATGATCAGAAGAAATGGAAAGCACCTGAGTTAAATATATGAGTGTCACAGCAAAGGGTCTGAATACTTAGGACCATGTGATATTTCAGTTTTTCTTTTTTAATAAATCTGCAACAATGTCAACAATTCTGTGTTTTTCTGTCAGTATGGGGAGCTATGTGTACATTCATGAGGAAGAAGAATCAACTTAAATGATTTTAGCAAATGGCTGCAATATAACAAAGAGTGAAAAATTTAAGTGGGTCTGAATACTTTCCGTACCCACTGTATATATATATATATAAATATAAAAATATATATAAAAATGCATGTATAAAAAATATAAATATATAAATATAGAAGAAACGTCCCGGAACATCTATTGGTATCAGGTATATACCATACAACCTAATAAAAATACATAAAATGTATATAAGTAAAAGTGGGACACAAATGTATCCCACTCTGTGCACTTAGGGTAAGAAAACAGCATTGCTACAAAGGGGCAATCAATCTAAAAGAGCCCAATAAACATTAGCCACAATACAGCATCATGGGTCCACAACATCTGCTGGTACTAAAAGTACAAAACAGCCCAATTGACATAATTCATAGAAATATGACTTCATATAAAAAATAAAACTAGAAAGTAACCCCTAGAAAGGAGATAACTTGTCAGCGGAGAAAGGCTATGCCCTGGATCTAAAGGTGGACAGGTACATGAAGGAGAAGCAATCAGGAATTGTCTATAAATGCATTCACGTCCGTGTCAATGTTAAGACCAAAAGGAGTAAAAGTCCTGATCTTATAGATCCAGGACATCTCCAGCTTTGAAAGCCCTCTCACGAAAGGCTCCCCTCTCCAATGGGGAGAGAACTTATCAATTCCAACAAAAATTGTGCCTCGGGAAACCTTATTATGCCTAATACGATAATGGTTGGAGACAGAATGTTTCCTAAAGCCTTTCTTAATATTTGCTATGTGTTCGTTGCAGCGGACGTAGAAGGCTGTCTTGGTCCTGCCAATATATTGCAGGCCGCACGGACACTGCAACAGATACACAACCCCCGTGGTTGAGCAAGAAATGAAAGGCTTGATAGGGAATTTGATGCCCAAACTGGTAGAAAGGATTTCCCTGGTATTCCTCTGCTTACATGCATTATAAAAGCACGTCTGGCAGCGGTTGCATTTGTAATAACCTTTAAGTTGATTAAAAAAGGTAGGATTTGGCTCAGGGGGGTCTAGAACATTTGGAGCCAGCCTGTCCCGCAGCGTAGTAGCACCCCTGAAAATGACCTTAGGCTTCACAGGCAAAACTTCTCTCAGGGTCCGGTCATTTTTCAGAATGTGCCAGTGGCGTTCTATAATATTCTTGATATTTCTATGCTGCGTGGAGAATGTAGTTACAAAAGGGGCAGTGTAAGAAGACTGCACATTAGCCGGCCGGGTGGTATTAGAGAGCATGTTGGACCTGTCCATGACCTCCACTCTCTTGAGCGTATCAGTCAGGAAAGATCCATCATAGCCCTTATCCAGAAATCGGTCGGTGAGGACCTGGGCCTGACACATAAAGTCCTCATGATGGGTGCAGTTTCTCTTGAGCCGCATGTATTGCCCCTTGGGCACCGCTTGCAACCAAGGGGAATGGTGACAGCTATCTGTCGGAATGTAAGCATTCCTGTCCGTAGCTTTAAAATATGTCCTAGTAATAAACTTGGCATCATCACGGGTAATCGTCAAATCTAGGAAATTAATGGCCTCCTGACTAGCCTCAAAGCTAAGTTGGATACCTCTAGTGTTACAGTTCAATTCTTCCATGAACGCATCAAGCTCCGCCTTAGGCCCATCCCATAGGAGGAGGACGTCATCAATGTACCTAGCCCAGAGCAGAATCTGGGGTTTAGCACTATTCTAGATGACGTCCTCCTCCCACTGACCCATAAAGAGGTTAGCAAGAGAGGGGGCATACTTAGCCCCCATAGCCACACCTCTGTCCTGCCGAAAATATTGCCCACCAAACCAAAAATAATTTGATTTGGTAGCAAACTTCAACAGCTCCATGATCAATTGGATCTGGAGCTCAGGGACCCCAGAATCCCGTCTGTGAGGGAATCCTCCACAGCCTTCAGTCCCAGATGATGTGGAATAATAGAATAAAGTGATGCCACATCAGCTGTGACCAACCACAAGCCATCCACCGGAGTTATTGATGCCAGCATATTGATAACATGCCGGGTGTCCTTGATATAGGATGGGGTAAGTTGCACCAAGGGCTGAAGATACGAGTCTATATACCTCCCCACCCGGGACGTCACAGAGTCTATGCCACTGACAATGGGACGGCCCGGGGGGGAGGTCAGACTCTTATGTATCTTCGGTAGATAATAAATAATAGGCGTCCTTGGGGCCTTAGGCACCAAGAAGGCCTTCTCCTTCTTATTTAGGACGCCAAGGGAGAAGCCTTTAGACACAATTTGATCCAGTTCTTTTTTATATTGAATACCGGGATTCTAAATAGGTCTTTGTTGAGCCACCATTTAAAGGCCCCAATATCCAGTCCTGGTGGGAAATCGGGGTTGTTCAATAGATGGGCCAAGGGTTTCAGGTCAGACTTGAGGGCTGAGAGTTTGTACAGTTTAACGCATAGAGATATGGAGTGTGATAGTGTGGGAGAAAGGATAGGGGGTAGAATCTTAGGTTTACACCAAAGGAGGAAATCAATCGTGTGATGGGGGACCGCTTGTCGTTCAATATGCACCCAGTCGGGTTTCTGGCCCCTGGAGTATACTATTGAGAATTGGGCGAGTTGAGCCACCTGGTAGTACCACCATAAGGAGGGGAGGCCCAAGCCCCTGTCATCTTTCCTATGAAAAAGAGTGGATTGTGGGCAGCGGTCACCTTTGTTGCTCCAAATGTAGTGAATAATTTTGGATTGTAGTGGTGACAGTTGCAATTTTTTAAGGCGGATTGGGAGAGACCTAAATAGGTAAAGGATACGTGGCAGCGGGGTAATTTTGACCTTATTGATCCTCCCTATCCAGAAAAGCTCAAGTTTGGACCAAGACCTAAGGTCGTCTTCTAATTTTCTAAGGGTGCTGGGATAGTTTACTTCATAAAGTTTATCGATCGAGCTAGGTAGGTTGATCCCGAGATAGGGGATGAGATGAGAGCTCCAAGTGAATGGAAAAAAAGTCTGAAGGTTGTCTAATGAATTATCAGGGATGGAGATATTCAGTGCCATAGATTTAGCGGTGTTGATTTGGAGGCCTGAGATTTGGCCGAACGTATATGAAAGAGTTTGAGAAGGTTAGGCGTGGATGTAAGAGGAGATGTGATGAACAGCAGGAGGTCGTCAGCAAACCGGGCGCATTTATGTTCTTGAGACCCGCAAGCGACCCCTTTGATATCTGGGTGAGTCCGGATCGCAATAGCTAGAGTCTCAATAGCTATAGCGACGATAGGCGGGGAAAGTGGGCAGCCTTGTCTAGTGCCTTTCTTAATGGGGAAAGATGAGGAGTATTGCCCTGCTACGCAGATTTGGGCAGATGGGGTGGAGTAGAGTGACTGACTGAAGCAAGACCTGAAAGTTGGGACCAAAGCCCCATCTTTCCAGGACCTGGAATATGTAGGGCCACAAAACCGAATCGAAGGCTTTCCGGAGATCAATCGAGAGGAGGTATCCTTCTTGCGCATGACCACCGTTCCACCGAGAGCGGAGGAGGGAGATGATATCAATTGCATATCTGGTCAGTGCCCTGTCGACCCGGAATAAATCCAGCCTGGTTTATATGAACATAGCTAGCGATAAAATAGGATAATCTGTTTGCTAAGTGTTAGGAATGCTTCCTGAGCACACTGATGTGCTGTCATGAATCTGCAATCTAAAGGGTTAACCTAGAGCAGACTAATTGCAGTAATTGGCAAACAGGCTGCCTTATTTAAACAGCTCAGAAGCACTGTGTATTTGCTGACTTGTCTGCAGCTCTTCCTGTGTTCCTGAAGCCTGCTTCCTGTTACCTGTTTGATATCCATTTTGACCTTTGGCTTGTTCTTGACCTTGTTGACCTGCTGCCGTCCTGACCCCCGGCTTGTTTGACCATTCTCTCGGATCTCCCTTGTCTGCTTATCTGCCTTCGGATCTTGACCGGCTTCTCCCTTGGTGGGGCGACCCTGAGGACTGCGACCTGGTATCCACACGCAGCAAAATCCATCCTCACCACTAGAAAACCGAAAACCGGTGGATACTTAGATTCCGCACCTCAGGTTAGCCTGTGTCACTTACCTTGGGGGTTCCCATCTAAGCTCCGCCCTCTGGCACACATGGGGCCTTCCTCTGCCATCAGGCTACCACTTGTATCACTAACACTAAGACTTTGGTGAGGATCTTAAGGTCGTTGTTAATTAACGAGATCGGACAATAGTTTGCTACATTGCTAGGATCTTTTCTGGGTTTTGGGTAAGTGAGATAGTGGCTGCGTTCAAGTCCGGGGTTAGGCTATGGCCGTCTCTGAGAGAGTTAAAGAAACGGACCATATAGGGGAAGAGGGTGGCATCAAATTTTTTGTAATAGAGATTTGAGAGACCATCCGGGCCAGGCGCCGAGTTAAGTTTGAGGGACTTGAGAACTATTTGGACCTCGGATTTAGAGATAGGTTTCTCCATAAGAGCAGAGTGTTCTTTGGAGAGAATGGGGAGGTCCAGCTCGTTAAGAAAGCTATCTGCGATGGTAGGGGAGATCGTAGGGGCAGAGCAGAGTTCGGAATAGAAGTGTTGAAAGGCCATTAACACTTTCTGGGGTAGTTGAGTCAGGTCCCCATGTTTCGGTATGGAAGTAGATTTTGCTTTGGGATTCAGTTTTGTTGCAAGTTTGGTACCTATTTTGTCTCTAGAGATATATGAGCAGGCACCCGACCAGCGAATATGTTTTTCCGCTTCAGTCGTGAGGGCAAGATTTAAGGCTAAACGGGAAGAGTCGAGTTTAGCGAGGGAGTCTGTTGAGGGGTTAGCTTTATGAGATTTCGATGCTGCGAGAAATGCGTTCGTCAAAGAAGCTATAGCCTGCATGCGGTCATGTTTCAACTGGGAAGCTATGTGGATAAGCTTGCCCCTGATCGTGGGTTTATGTGCAGCCCATAGAGTTTCGGGTGAGACGTCCCCGGTATCGTTGTCATGGAAGTATGCTTTCAAAGCATCCGTGACAAGCGCGCAGGGTCACTCAATATAGATTCATTAAGGTGCCACCTGGACGGTTGGCCAGAGCCTGACGACCTGGCTAGTAAGAGGTGAACCATGGTGTGGTCCGAGAGTGCAGTTTCCCTAATGTTAGCTTTTAAGGCTAGAGGGATCATGGACGTCTTAATGAAAATATGGTCTATCCGCGAGTAAATACGGTGTGGGGCTGAGTAATGTGTGTAATCCTTGGTCTGTGGATTAAGTTCCCTCCAAATGTCCGAAAGATCAGAGGAATAGCTAGAGCGAGGGATTTTGGTGCTTTGTATGGGTAAATGTTTATTTTTAGAAAGACCCTTCAGAGAGTGGTCAATGGAACGATCCAGGGCTACATTCGTGTCCCCCCCTAAGATTACAAGTCTTTTGAAAAGGGGTGAAAGTTTAACCAACATCTCCTTAAAGAATTTTGCCTGTCCTTTGTTCGGGGAGTAGTAAGAGATGAAGGTGTACGTGCTGTTATCTATATCTATAGTGCCAGAGACTAAGAGGTAGCGGCCTTCCGGGTCAGCGACCATATTGGACAGAGAAAAGGGTACATTTTTGGCAATACACACCGCCACCCCTTTCGTCTTAGAATATGCGTTAGCCAGAAAAAATGTATCAAACTTGTGGTGAAGAAAGGAAGGCCGATAGCTCTTGGGGAAGTGAGTTTCCTGTAGTAAAGCAACATCAACGTGTTGGGAGTGATAGAGTTGGAAGATTTTCCGACATTTAATGGAAGAGTTCAGACCTTGCGTGTTATGTGAGACTATGGATAGGTGAGGAGGTGCGGAAGTGGATGCCATACTGGACCAGAGAGGAGGGCTGCCCCTGGGTGTATCAGAGGACTTACCTTAGGAAGAAGCTGAGAGGGTCCGACCAGATTGTCCTCCGAGCTGGAGACGTGGTGGTACGGGAGTTCTTGGTGTGTGCGTCGGCTGGGAATCTCTTCAGAGACAGGAAAAGCTGCGTGAGATGAGGGGAGAGAAAGGAACAGGGGGGGGAGGAAAGAGAAAGGAGATATTAGTCAAAGAGAGCAAAGCTCAAAGCACCAGACCGTGGGTGTGGATTGAAGCGCACAGGTGCAAAACCCTAATACGACAAAGATAAACTAAAGTAAAAGAGAGAAAAGGAAAAAAAAAGGGGGGGGGGGGAAATTAACCAAAAACAGGTAGGAGGTCGAGTTCCCTGGGCCCAGCCGGGTCCGGGAAGTCACCTCCAAGTCCTCACCTAGGACGCCCAACAGGGGCTCCCAGACAGGAAAAGAAAAGGTTGTCCGAGAGTAGAAGCGGGGTTCTGCTCAATGACAAAGTGAGGTGCATGGCAACCGCCTCAGCCATATTACGTATGCTGAGATTGAAAAGAAAGGGGAAAAGGTCCCTTTTCTCCACCTTCAATCAGAAAACTATTGGCAAAGACCATATATATATATATATATATATATATATATATATATATATATAAAACATACAAACACTTTATATCATGTAGCATCAAATTTAGCGGAGAGGAAGAAAACACACAAAAAAAGGGGGGGGGGGTGGGGGTAGGGGGTATAGGTAATAGTCCTGTGAGCACCGGAGTAGAGCCCCTCCCATCCAATGCCCATGTGAGGGCTTGCTGAGTTGGATAACATAGGCGAGGGAGGGGGACAGGAAGAGCAGGATGGGAGAGATTTCAGGGGAAGTAGAGGGAAAGGGGAAATAGGGGAGAGAGATACGGGGATGGAGGGAAAGGCAGGGAGGAAAGGGTGGGGGAGGGAGATATAGCACCACCCAGTGCTACGTGGTACCCGCTAGGGGAGGTGTAGATTTAACAATGTCAAGAACATAAAGATGAAATCAGCAATGTGAAAACAAGAACCAGAGTCACTCAGGCGAAAAAGCCTGAGACAAGGGGACATGTAGGCAAAAAAAGGTTGAGCAGGGAGATGTTACCCCCAAAAAAAAGTGTCCTCAGGGTGGTCTGGCTTCTCGTGACCACTTGGATTGTTGTTTAACCCACAGTGGGGTCACGGGGCTGGGAGGAGAGGGTCGTTTGGGAGCTGGTGGTCCTTTATGTTGACTCGCAGAAAGCTGTTCTAGGGAAAGGAGACCCAGTTGAAGCATAATCTTTTCACCATCTGGAAACGAAGAAAAGCCATAGGACTTGTTGCGGTAGGAAAAATTCAATCTGAAGGGAAAGGACCAGCAATAAGTAATATTCTTCTGGGTGAGAATCAGTAGTAGTGGCTTCAAGGACCTCCACTTCTGGATAGTGTAAGGAGAGAGGTCCGCAAAGACCTGAATGGGGGACCCCTGTGTGGAAAGCTGATCCATGTTGCGTGTGAGCCTCATGACTACTTCTTTAACTGCATAAAAATGAGGCCTAACAACGACATCTCGAGGAAGTCTGTCAGCTCTTGGTGACTGGTGGGCTCTATGGGCCCTATCTAGCTCTAGGCAGTGTTCAGGAATGTCAGGCATCAGTTCTTTCAGAAATGCACGAACCGCAGCATGAGTGTCCTTAACTGCTTCCGGGAGCCCCCGTATACGAAAGTTATAACGCCTAGACCTATTTTCTAGGTAGTCTATTTTAGACACGGCGTAGTCAAGTTGGTCCTGTAACACTTGATTGTGGGATGAGTTCTGATGCATCCGAGCAATGGTCTGGTCCGATTTTTTTTTTTTCAATCGCATCAATCCGTGATCCTAAAAGGAGTATGTCTTGGTGAATAGAGGTGGTGATCTGTGTGGTATTTAGTGCAAGGCCCCTTTCTAACATCTTTGAGAAGGAGGCCATCATATAAGCAAAGTCAGTGGGGCATGGGGAGAGGCCCTGTGCTGCAGCAGCTTGTGGCTCAGGGCTGTTAGTGTAGTCCCCCATAGGTGTCAGGGCGAATTCTCCCAGGGTGCACTCTAGGAGTGATTCCGTGGATGCTGGGGATGGGTAGGGCTGTCCCCCAATACTCACAGGAAGGGCAGATGGGGTGCGCAGGAGAGATGCAGCCTGATCCTGATGGAGTCCGTGGGAGCTGCTGAGTTGCCTGCGCTGCACGGGTCAGGAGCCGCCATCTTGTTGGCCCCAGGTGTCCGTAGGCCGGGATCGATTTGGGACATAAGATCCCTCCTTGTGGGGGCTCCGGACATTCGAAGTGTGGGAGCGGAGGTTCCGCCGTATGGTGACAGGCATAGGAGGCTGTGTGGAGCGGTGTACGGTCTTTGCCAGCGATGAGACGGCTGAAGCGGTGCGGAGCTCCGAGATCAATCCTCCATCTCGGAACAGACGCACATGCGCACTCTCACGGGGTGGATATTTTTACGGCGCCTCTCCACCCATTTCATCAGCCGTGATCCTCAGGCCAGCACCTGTGCCTTTGGACCCGGCCTGAACACAAATAGTAGCGGCACCAGCTCACTTCCTCATGCCAGCTGTGGTCCACAGGTATACGGACAGGCTAGTATATAGACAGGGATCAGTCCCAGACAAGAGACTGCAGTGTAGGCAGGGGCCTACTACCCACGTGTGTCAGTGCCACCCCCCCCCCCACACACACACACTGTAGGCTCATGTAGGCACTCCCAGCTGCCCCCTGCAGGCGGTGTGGGGTTGGGGCTTGAAGGTGTGTGTGTGTGGGGGGTAGGGGAGGCCGGTACCTGTACATGCATCACTGGTGATCCTCTGCAGCAGATCATCAGCTGTCACCGACACCATTCACTCAGCTGCCATTACCTGGAATGCTGGATCCACCATCTGCCAGTCTGGACAGCGGAGATATGGAGCTCAGTGGCGGGGATTCGGATTTGCTCCCCCTTCCTGAATGCATAAACTGTCATTAGACCATATTATAAACTCCCAGCATTGATGTCAGTGTATGCATTAATAACCCCAATACAGGTATCAGAGGACACAATAAAAACCCCCAACACAGGTATCAGTGGATGCAATATTAACCCCCAGCACAGGTATCAGTGGACGCAATATTAACCCCCAGCACAGGTATCAGTGGATGCAATATCAAAGGGCCATACACACTATAAGATTTTCTGAAGACTTTTTCCTTTAGACTTCCCAAAACCATATAATATGAGGTCAAACCTAAACACTTTCAATTTGTATGCAATCTGGCAGGCCCTTGCACTACATAGAAAAGGTAAATCTGAAGGAAATCTAACCACAAAAGTTGGAAGTGTGTATCCAGCTTTACCCCCAGCACAGGTATCAGTGGACGCAATATTAACCCCCAGCGCAGGTATCAGTGGACGCAATATTAACCCTCAGCACAGGTATCAGTGGACACAATATTAACCCCCAACACAGGTATCAGTGGATGCAATATTAACCCCCAGCACAGGTATCAGTGGATGCAATATTAACCCCCAGCAATGGTATTAGTGGATGCAATATTAACCCCCAGCACAGTTACATAGTTAGTGAGGTTGAAAAAAGACATCAGTCCATCCAGTTCAACCTATGATGTGTGTGTGTGTTTGCTGTTAACAGTACATTGTATACCCCTGTATGTTGTACATTGTATACCCCTGTATGTTGTGGTCTTTAAGGTGCCCATCTAATAGTTTTTTGAAACTATCAATGCTCCCTGCTGATATGACGGTTTGCGGAAGAGAATTCCACATCCTTACTGCTCTGACAGTGAAGAACCCCCTGCATATTTTAAGGTTAAACCGCCTTTCCTCTAGTTTTAGTGAGTGGCCACGTGTCTTATTGTATTCCCTTTCTCTGAATAGGTTTTTCCATATGCTAGGGTTGCCAGTACAGTATTTGTACATTGATATCATATCCCCCCTCAATCGTCTCTTCTCCAGAGAGAATAAGTTCAGTGCTGGTAGTCTTTCCTCATAGCTGATGTCCTCCATTCCCCTAATTATTTTTGTTGCCCTTCTCTGGACTCTCTCCAGTTCCAGCACATCCTTCCTGAGGACCGGTGCCCAGAACTGGACAGCATACTCCAGATGTGGCCGGACCAGAGTCTTGTAGAGAGGGAGAATAATCTCTTTATTTCTGGAGTGAATCCCCTTTTTTATACATCCCAGTATTCTGTTGGCTTTGCTTGCAGCGGCTTGGCATTGCATGCCACTGCCAAGCCTGTTGTCTACCAGTACCCCCAGGTCCTTTTCCATCCTAGACTCACCCAGAGGTTCCCCCCCCTTAGTGAGTAGCTTGCTTTCTGGTTTCTGGCACCCAGGTGCATTACTTTAAATTTTTCAACATTAAACCTTATCTGCCATGTAGTTGCCCACCCCATAATTTTGTTCAGGTCCGCTTGTAAGGTTTCCACATCCTGCATAGAAGATATTGGCATGCCTAGTTTAGTATCATCCGCAAATACTAAGATTTTACTCGATATCCCCTCCTCTAGATCATTTATGAATAAATTAAACAGGATTGGCCCCAGGACAGAACCCTGGGGGACCCCGCTTTCCACACCCGCCAAATATGAGTACTCCCCATTAATCACCACCATTTGCAACCTCCCCTGGAGCCAGTTCTCTATCCAGGTACTCACCTTATGGTCCATACCTACCTTTCTTAGTTTGTACAGTAAGCGTTTGTAGAGAACGGTGTCAAAGGCCTTTGCGAAGTCCAGGTACACCACATCCACAGGCTTACCTTTATCTAGGTGGCAGCTCACTTCATCGTAGAAGGTTAATAGATTGGCTTGGCAAGAACGATTTTTCATGAATCCATGCTGATTACTACTAATAATACCGTTTTCATTACTAAAGTCTTGTATGTGGTCCCTTAACATCCCCTCCAAAATCTTGCAGACTACTGATGTTAGGCTGACCAGCCTATAGTTACCCGGGATATATCTCGGCCCCTTTTTAAATATTGGTACCACGTTGGCTTTTTTCCAATCAGCTGGCACCATACCCGTCTGTAAACTATCCTTAAAGATCAAGAATAATGGTCTGGCAATCACCTGGCTGAGCTCTTTAAGAACCCTCGGGTGCAAGCCATCCAGTCCCGGTGATTTATTTATGTTAAGTTTCTCTAGTTTAGTTCTAAGTCTATCTTCTGTTAGCCATGGCGGTATTTCCTGAGGTATGTTGTTTAGTTTGGCCTTACAAGCTGGGTTAGTGTAGCCCCCCGATTCTTTTGTGAAGACTGAAGAGAAGAAATTATTTAACACTACCGCCTTTTCTCTGTCGCTCATTGACAGACGCAGGCCTCTTTGATTAATATCAAATTGGGTTATACTGCCCTCTACAGGAGTAGGACACTAGGCAGAAGAAAACGTTCTGGCCACACCTTAGGGGCAGTCCCAGAGGGTATATCCTCTCACTTCCTGCTACAGGATGTCAGTTTTTTTTCTGTCTAGTCAGGAGTAAGGACCTAAGTTCCTTGCTGGGATCTTTGGTCCTGGCAAGATTTTTTAGATAAATTCTTTTTAGTTAGCTTTTTTTCTCCAGTTGTTCCTGTGAGATCTTAAAGCAATTATGCCGGATCTGGGCGACGGGCTGGATATTGAGGTCCAGTGGTCATCCCAGCCGGCCTACAAGCGCGTGCAGATTCCAGCTCTGCGCTGGATCGGTCACGACACATTTAAACAATTATGCTGGAGCTGGGCGATGGGCTGGATGTTGAGATCCAGTGGTCACCCCAGTCAGCCTACGAGCGCGTGCAGGCCCTAGCTCCGCGCTGGGTCGGCCTGCGACATAGTCCCGCTGGACGGGGACTGGCCCTGCGAGTTAAACGTCTCGCCAGGACGCCTACGACCAGTCAGAAACTGAGTCGCGGCGTCCGTATTGGTCGACAGCCCCCCCACCTCAGTGGATAGGGGTTCTGTAAGGAGTGGGTGCCCGCCTGTTCCGGTATGGTGAGTAGAATGTTCCCCCTCTCCCGTCGGGTTTTGGGAATGGATACGGGCCCCTCTGTGGATGGTCGGACCTTCTTGATCCTGGGTTCCCCCTCTATCCTATGACATGCTTCACAGATCTCCCTCTTGATAGTGTGATTTGGTGAATAAGAGATACCACTCCAGGAGGCTTGGTTTGGGAGCTGACTATCTGATAGTCACTGTAAAGAACTGGCGCTGTAAAAGGAGGAAGCCATGACTGGGTTTAAGGATGGAGACAGGGGCTGGCGTTACTATTTGAAATAGTCATGTAAAAGGGTGATATAATCAAGCACCTACCTAATGCATAGTGATGCAGCTACATGGACTACCGCCATCCTCCTGCAGGTCGCACGGCACAAGCCACTGCTATCCTCCCGCAGGCCGCACGATTCAGCAGGCCGCCGCCATCCTTCAACAGGCCGTCCGCAGGCCACCGCCATCCTCCCGCAGGCCGCACGAAATCCGCAGGCCGCCGCCCTCCTTCCGCAGGCCGCACGGATCCCGCAGGCCGCTGCCATCCTCCCGCAGGCCGCATGATTCAGCAGGCCGCCGCCATCCTTCCACAGGCCGTCCGCAGGCCGCGCGGGGCCGCCATTTTGGCGTAGCCTGGTGTCTCCTGCATGGGGGCGGCCATTTTGGATACGCCCAGCTACCTCGAGGAGTAGCAGTGGGAGGGGCAGAGCCGCCTCCTTTACCCAAGAAAACTATTCACAAGACTTCCTGTTCTGTAAAGGACAGCGCTGAGAGCAGTTTGGTAGAAGCTTCTATGCATCAGGTGGTGAGCCCTTGGGGTCTCTCTCTCTCTCTGTGGGGGTCAGAAGCAGGTAACGCTGAGGGGCGCTAATGCGCTGGGGGATTACACACACACACAAAAAAAAAAGTTGTTTTCTTTTGCTATCTCTGCTTGCTGGCAAGTGTTCCTGGATTAGTCATGGACCCTGCCACACATGTATCCCCACCTGATCCCCTCGAGGTGGCCGCAGGACCCTCCAGTTCCCCACTTACTATTGATGCATTGTCAGCGGTTTTGGAGTCTTTTGTATCCCGGGTGGAGGTGGCCTGTCAGGGACGGGGCGCAAAGAAGCGACCCCCGCCTACCCCTATTTCATCTGACACTTCAGATACAGATTCTGAGCCTGTCGCAGCAGCTGCAGGCCCCTCTTCTGAGGCTAGTGTCTCATGTCCCATCTACTAGGAGAGTGAGGAGGACATCTCTCCCTCCGCTATAGCGCAAGATGAAGCGCTAGTAGATGCACTGATTGTGTCTGTGCGGGAAACCTTAAGAATTGCCTTTGGTACTCGCAAGCCTACCAAGACGGCAAAGGTGTTTCCTTTGCCCAAATGTTTTCAAGATATAATTAAGGAAGAATGGGTCCGTCCAATACGAACCCCTGGATTCGCCGGTTTCCAGACTAAATAAAGCTACTGTTATCCCGTTGGAGGATGCTCCGTCTTTTCGGGATCCAGTGGACCGTAAGGCAGAATCTTTATCCCGCTCGATATTTACCCTGATAGGGTCAGCCTTAAGGCCAGTGTTCACTATTGCTCTGGTTGCACAAACATTGACAGAGTGGACCAAGTTGTTACGCCGAGATCTGGAGGGGAGAAGTCTCCCCCCGGCAGTATCGGACTAGCTGGAGCAAATGATACAAGCGCTACAGCTTGTCTGTGACGCCTCCCTGGACACCGCTCCATTGTTGGGGCGTGTATCGATCTCGGAGGGGTCCTTCGGCGCATGTTATGGTTAAAGTGCTGGTCGGTGTATTAAGCTGCCAAAAGAGCTTTTGGCTGGTCCCCCCTTTTCAAAGGGATCGCCTGTTTGGTGCTACCTTGGTTAAAATTATCAAGGGTCTCATTGGAGGCAAGAGCACCTTTCTACCACAGGCTACGAAAGGTAAGGGACCTCGTCGCAGACGGGGGCCTTCTTTTTCTGTTCATAAAAAATTGTTTCGTTCCTCTAAGGTGAGTAATAAGGCGAGCTCCTCCAAAGACCCCGCAGGGGGTTTCAAGGGGGCCTACGGCCGCATCACCTTGAATGCGCCCGATCTCGGAAACTAAACAGGGTTGGGCCTGTTTAGTACCTGTATGAGAAACCGCCTGGGAATACCAGGTGCTGTAGGCTTAACGCTGGTCGGGTAACAAAGATCCGGTCCTTCCAGACCTGAAAATAAGACCACACAGCCTGAAGGTGCGCCCCCACCCATATCTGGGGTGGGGGGGACGTCTTCACCGGTTTCCGGACCCGTGGCTTTCCAGAAATCCAGACAAATGGGTTCGCGAGGTCATACGGGCAGGATACAAGATCGAGTTTTTGATCATTTCCACTGGTGCGATTCTTCCCTTCCTACATACGACTATCCCGGATCGCTTAAAGGCTCTGCTGGGCAAGGAGTGGTCCGGTCCCTTGGGGGGAAAAAAGTTTCAGGGATTCTACTCAAACCTGTTCACAGTACCCAGGAAAGAGGGCAAGCTGTGTCCAATTCTGGACTTGAGGGCCCTCAATTATTTTATCCGGGTGCAAAAATTCAAAAGGGAGTCCATGCGCACAGTGGTGGCCTCCCTGCATCAGATGGAGTGTTTGGCGTCCATAGACATCAAAGATACCGATCTTCACATTCCCATTTATGCAGGACATCAGCGTTCCTTCGCTTGGCTGTGGGAGAGAACCATTATCAGTTGTAGCGTTACCCCTTGGTCTCGCCTCTGCTCCCCGGGTCTTCACAAAAGTGTTTTAACCCCGAATTTGACGCTGTTGCGACAGCGAGGCATGTCGGTTCTAGGCTACCTGGACGACCTTCTTGTCTGTGCAGAGTCTCCTTAGGCTCTGTTGCCAAACTTGGAGATCACCATGGTCTCTTTGGAACAGTTCGGGTGGCTGGTGAACCTGCAGAAATCATTCCTGGTCCCCACCAGGAGACTGGACTATCTGGGCCTAACTTTGGAAACATCCTTGGCAAAGGTGTTTCTCCTTGCGGAGAAACTCCAGAGGATTCAGTCGACGACTCAGTTGTGATTGTCGGTCAACTGGCCTTCCCTTCAGATTTGCATGAGGATTCTGGGACTGATGGTGCCCTCCTTCGAGGCAGTACCGTTTGCCCAGTCTCATACCCGAATTCTCCAAAAGGAGATTCTTCTCAAATGGAACCGGAATCCCGATTCCCTGGACATTCGGAGTCGGCTGAGCGAACGAACCAGGGAATCTCTGGTTTGGTGGCTTCGATCACCAATGCTCAGTCAGGGGAAGTAATTTCATCCAATCTATTGGACTATTGTCACCGCGGATGCCAAACTATCCGGGTGGGGTTCTCGGCAGACTATCTGCTCAAAGGCCTTGGTCCCTGGAAGAATCCAGGTTACCGATAAATGTATTGGAACTGAGAGCGATCAGATTTTGTCTGATTCACTGGACCGAGCAGCTCCGGGGCAGCCCGGTGTGGATTCAGTCGGACAATGCCACGGCAGTGGCTTACGTCAATCACCAGGGGGGCACCAAGAGTGACCTGACGGCCATAGAAGTGGCCGGCATCCTTCGTTGGGCGGAACGATTTGTTCCAGCTCTCCCCGCGGTATTCATTCCGGGAGTGGAAAATTGGCAGGCAGATTTTCTCAGCCGTCAGATTCTGGATCGAGGGGAATGGTCTCTTCATCCAGAGGTATTTCACCAATTGTGCCTTCATTGTGGCACCCCGGATATAGGTCTGTTGGCATCTCGGCTCAACAGGAAGGTGCAGAGGTTTGTAGTTCGCTCCTGCGATCCTCTAGCAGGCGCAGCAGACGATCTGGTCGCCCCGTGGGGGCAGTACCAGCTACTGTATGCCTTCCCTCCTCTCAAGTTGCTGCCGAAACTTCTTCGCAGGATAGAGGTGGAGGGAATTCCAGTCATCCTTGTGACTTCGGATTGGCCCCGTCGGGCCTGATACGCTGACCTGGTCAGGCTGGTCGCGGACGTCCCTTGGCGACTTCCTCTCAGGAATTATCTGCTGTCTCAGGGACCGATCTTCCATGCTGTTTTACGATCGCTGGTTTAACGGCCTGGCTGTTGAGACCCAGGTGCTGAAGGACAAGGGGTTGTCGGCTTCAGTTATTCCTACTCTGATTAAAGCAAGGAAAGCGATTTTCGGAAAAGGTCTATCAGCGCACATGGAAGTCTTACATTGCGTGGTGTGAATCCCTTGGGTTTCCTCCACGTTCCTACTCGGTGGCCAGAATATTGGCTTTTCTGCAAAAGGGAGTTGAGCAGAAACTGTCCTTGAGCACTATCAAGGGTCAGGTTTTAGCGTTAGCATTCTTCTTTCAGAAGCCTTTGGCTACTCATTCCTTGGTACGGAATTTCATCCAGGGGGTGCGGCACCTGGCTCCGCCGGTGCGCGCGCTCTTACCGCTTGGGATCTTAATTTGGTGTTGTCGGTTCTTCAGAAACCTCCCTTTGAAGATATTAGGGAGATTCCCTTGCGATCCCAGAAGGTGGCCTTTTTGGTGGCTATCACTTAGGGGTGATCAGAACTGGCCACATTGGTCTGTTGTTCCCCAGATCTGGTGGTACAGAAGGATAAGGTGGTTCTTCGTCCGAATCCATCCTTCCTTCCTAAAGTGGTTTCAGAGTTTCATCTGAATGAGGATATTGTTTTACCTTCCCTGTGTCCTAAGCCCAGCCATCCTTGGGAGGTTGCATTACACTCCCTGGATGTGGTTCGGGCGAGCAGGGTATACTTGACTACTACGAACTCGTTTCGTAAGATGGATTCACTTTTTGTGATCACGGATGCCCTAGAAAGGGGTTGCCTGCTTCTGCCGTGACCATCTCTAGATGGATCAGACAGACGGTGGTACAGGCTTATTCTATTAAGGGTCGGATTCCTCCGTTCCCTGTTAAGGCGCACTCCACTCGGGCGCTTAGTGCTTCCTGGGCCTTCCGCCATCAGGCGTCAGTGGTTCAGGTTTGCAAGGCAACTACCTGGTCGTCGGTTCATACCTTTACAAAATTGTATAAGAATGATGTGCTGGCATCGGCGGATGCCTCTTTTGGCCGCAAGGTTCCTGCAGGCCACTGTTTGAGGAGACCGTTGGTCTACCTCGAGGGTTTGTTGGGTTTTTCACTTGGGTCTCATCTTTTTGCTCGATGAGTCCTTAATGCTTCTGATTGGCTCCGGTTGGGCCTTCTGGATTGGATTTTGATTTCCGTTATCTCACCCCTCATTTGTGGCACTGCTTTGGGACGTCCCAATTTGATATTAATCAAAGAGGACTGCGTCTGTCAATGAGCGACAGAGAAAAATGGATTTTTGTAAGAACTTACCGTAAAATCCTTTTCTCTTAAGCTCATTGACAGACGCAGTACCCGCCCCTCTATTTTTGAGTTGGGTTGGGTTAAATTCTCTGACACTGCTTTGTGACATAACTGACATTCTGTAGCAGGAAGTGAGAGGATATACCCTCTGGGACTGCCCCTAAGGTGTGGCCAGAACATTTTCTTCTGCCTAGTGTCCTACTCCTGTAGAGGGCAGTATAACCCAATTTGATATCAAAGAGGACTGCGTCTGTCAATGAGCTTAAGAGAAAAGGATTTTACGGTAAGTTCTTACAAAAATCAATTTTTCCCTGTCCTCTGTGGCCAAAACTCCCTTATCGTCTTTTATGGGGCCAATGTGTTCTGGCCTCGCTTTCTTTCTGTTTATATACTTAAAGAATTTCTTGGGGTTTTTACTCTCTTCCGCTATATGTCTCTCATGTTCTATTTTAGCCGCCCTGATTTCGTCTTTACATTTCTTATTACACTCTTTGTAATGCTTGAATGCTGCCAATGACCCCTCAGTCTTGTATTTTTTGAAGGCCTTTCCTTTAGCATTAATATGCATTTTTATGTTGGAGTTTAGCCACCCAGGGTTTAGTTTTGCTCTTTTAAATTTATTTCCCTTTGGAATGCACTGGTCAATCCCCTTGTTAAGTATGCTTTTGAAGCACTCCCATTTTTCCTTCGTGTTCTTTGTTCCCAGGGTTCTATCCCATTTGATATTTTCTAGCAGAGAGCGCAGTTTTGGGAAATTGGCTCTTTTGAAATTTAGTGTTCTTATATTACCCTTGTGTTTCCTATTACTATAATAAATACTGAAACTAATTGACCTATGGTCACTGTTTCCTAAGTTGCCCTGTATTTCTATATCCGTGAGCAGGTATGTGTTTGTTGGTAATCAGTAGGTCAAGTACCGCATTGTTTCTTGTCGGTGCATTCACCATCTGACCCATGAAATTGTCCTGCAAAACATTTAGGAACTGCCGAGCCTTGGCTGAATGCGCGGTTCCTTCTGCCCAGTCTATATCTGGATAATTAAAATCCCCCATTATAATGACATTTCCCATCCTTGCTGCCAATCCTATCTGTAAAAATAGGTCTGCCTCCCCCTCCTCCCTCTGGTTGGGGGGCCTATAGCATACGCCCAATATTACCTTCCCCACAGTGCCTTCCCTTTGAAGTTCTACCCATAGGGATTCTGCCTCGTCCATAGCTCCATTATTAATATCATCCCTCATATTTACCTGTATACTGTTCTTAATATACAGACATACCCCTCCCCCTTTTTTACCTTCTCTATCTCTGCGATAAAGAGAATACCCCTGAATGGTCGCCATCCAGTCATGAGAGCTGTCAAACCAAGTCTCAGTTATCCCCACAAAATCTAAGTCCCCCTCAAACATCAGCAGCTCCAGCTCTCCCATCTTGTTAGCCAGGCTTCTGGCATTGGTATACAAGCCACGTAAATTTTGATCGGTTGCATATAACCTCATTTGATGTTTTTAGGCTGCTCTTGTGACTTTTCCCCATACCCCCCTGGGTTTAGGAGCTCTGAACACCCTACCGCTAATGTCCCCATTTCTGTCCTCTGAATCTTGCTTTCCACTGGCTAATTCTACATCTGTACCCTCCCCCCCCCCCATTACCTAGTTTAAAAGCCCCTCTAACTTTTCGGCCATCTTCTCACCCAGTATGGTTGCACCCTCCCCATTTAGGTGCAATCCGTGCCTACCATAGAGCCGGTGACCGACTGAGAAGTCGGCCCAGTTCTCCAGGAACCCAAAACCCTCCTTACTACACCAGCTCCTCAGCCACTCGTTAACTTCCCTAATCTCCCGTTGCCTCTCTGGTGTGGCTCGAGGTACAGATAGTATTTCTGAAAATACTACCTTGGAGGTCCTAGTCCTCAACTTGGCTCCTAAGTCCCTGAAATCAATTAGGACTCTCCATCTTCCTCTGCCTATGTCATTGGTACCCACGTGTAGCATGACAGCTGGGTCTTCCCCAGCCGCACCCAGTAATCTGTCCACCCGATCCGCGATGTGCCGAACGCGAGAGCCCGGTAAACAGACTGTTCGGCGCTCACGGTCTTTGTGGCAGATTGCACTGTCTGTCCTTCTAATAATTGAGTCCCCTACCACCAGCACCTGTCTTTCCTCTCCCTTTCTCCCGGCCTCACGGGAGGAGTTCTTCCCCTGGCAGCTAGGGGCGTCGCTCTGCTCCAGCAATGCTGGTCCCTGACTGGTTTCCCCAACATCATGCAACGGGGCATATCTATTGGGGCTCCAGCCCGGGACGAGCCTCCTTGCCTTGTCCTTCTACCCCTCCTAACTGTCACCCCTCTACTCTGCTCTGATACCTGCACCTCCAATACTCCACCCACCTCTGTGCAGGCCCCTGCCTGTGCCTGACTGGTACGATTCCGGCTCTCTTTCGGTATGGACATTTGGCTCAGTGTTGCCAGCTGCCTCCCTAGATTCAGGACCTGAGCTTCCAGGGAAGCAACGTGCTTAAATTCTGCGCATTTGTATTCGCCCTCGATCGCATGATCGAGGAACGCATGCATATCACAAGATGTACACCGAGTCGCATCTCCACACCCGCCGGGCATTGTACCTACTAATCAAATCTGAAGGGGATTTAGTAATTAAAGTCTGTCCTGTGTGGCTGTTTCCTGGCTTCCTAACTCTACCTTCTCACCCTCTGGTACTCCGCTACACTCACTTGACACTCAGTAGAAACAACACTCACAATCACACAGCCTGGTCAGTCGCACAGCCCAGTCAGTCGCACAACACTCTCAGTCGCACAACACTCTCAGTCGCACAACACTCTCAGTCGCACAACACTCTCAGACGTACCATACTCTCAGTCGCACAGCTCGGTCAGTCGCACAGCCCGGTCAGTCGCACAGCCCGGTCAGTCGCACAACCCAGGCAGTCGCACAGCCCGGTCAGTCGCACAGCCCGGTCAGTCGCACAACACTCAGTTGCACAGCCCGGTCAGTTGCACAGCCCAGTCAGTCGCAGAGCCCAGTCAGTCGCAGAGCCCAGTCATTTGCAGAGCCCGGTCAGTCGCAGAGCAGTCAGTCGCAGAGCAGTCAGTCGCCTACAGTCCCTAGCTATTCCCCTCTGGTTCCCCCCCACCAGCTGATCGGTCACCTACTCACATGCTGCTGTTCCGGGTCACCAGCTCTCTCCTAGTCCTTCAGCCCCCCTGGCTGTCCCCTGCCGCTGCTGCCGCCGCCGTTCGGTGGTCCCAGGTACTTGCAGGTATCAAGGTACTGTCAGATGTACTGCTTGTCTGCCCTGGTCTGTCCTTGTCTGATGGAAGATCCTGCAGCCTCCCCCTGTCAGTCTGTCTACACACTGTCTGTGTGATCCCCCTCCCCCCCACTCAGCCAAACAGCTGATTCAGCACACTCACGTTTCTGCTGTCTCCTGTCCTGTCAGTCAGTCTCTGCACGCCTGCAGTACTGTCACGTTGCGTTGGCAGTCCCCCTTCAGTCACTGGCTTCTGTCGAGTCTCCCTCAGCTGTTCCCCTTCACAGCACAGCAATCACAGCTCCCCTCCTCTCCACGTGGTGCTCTCCTCTGCCTCTAGTGGCCACCAGCAGAATGACAGCCCAAACAGGCCAGTAGAGGCAATATTAACCCCAAGCACAGGTATCAGTGGACGCAATATTAACACCCAGCACAGGTATCAGTGGACACAATATTAACCCCCAACACAGGTATCAGTGGACGCAATATTAACCCCCAGCACAGGTATCAGTGGATGCAATATTAACCCCCAGCACAGGTATCAGTGGACGCAATATTAACCCCCAGCACAGGTATCAGTGGACGCAATATAAACCCCCAGCACAGGTATCAGTGGACACAATATTAACCCCCCAGCACCGGTATCAGTGGACGCAATATTAACCCCCCAGCACAGGTATCAGTGGACACAATATTAACCCCCAGCACAGGTATTAGTGGATGCAATATTAACCCCCAGCACAGGTATCAGTGGACGCAATATTAACCCCCAGCACAGGTATCAGTGGATGCAATATTAACCCCCAGCACAGGTATCAGTGGATGCAATATTAACCCCCAGCACAGGTATCAGTAGAGGCAATATTAACCCCAAGCACAGGTATCAGTGGACGCAATATTAACCCCCAGCACAGGTATCAGTGGACACAATATTAACCCCCAGCACAGGTATCAGTGGACGCAATATTAACCCCCAGCACAGGTATCAGTGGATGCAATATTAACCCCCAGCACAGGTATCAGTGGATGCAATATTAACCCCCAGCACAGGTATCAGTGGACGCAATATTAACCCCAAGCACAGGTATCAGTGGACGCAATATTAACCCCCAGCACAGGCATCAGTGGACGCAATATAAACCCCCAGCACAGGTATCAGTGGACGCAATATTAACCCCCAGCACAGGTATCAGTGGATGCAATATTAACCCCCAGCACAGGTATCAGTGGATGCAATATTAACCCCCAGCACAGGTATCAGTGGACGCAATATTAACCCCAAGCACAGGTATCAGTGGACGCAATATTAACCCCCAGCACAGGCATCAGTGGACGCAATATTAAACCCCAGCACAGGTATCAGTGGACGCAATATTAACCCCCAGCACAAGTATCAGTGGATGCAATATTAACCCCCAGCACAGGCATCAGTGGACGCAATATTAAACCCCAGCACAGGTATCAGTGGACGCAATATTAACCCCCAGCACAAGTATCAGTGGACGAATGAAAAATCCCCAACATTGAGGTCAGTGAATGCACTAATAATTCACAGCACAGATGTCAGCATTATTAACCCCCTCCCCCACATTGGTGAAAGTGGCATTGAAAACCTACCGTTAGTTTAACGGTCTTTTCTTCCGAGCCTTCCAGGACAGCCCAAACAGTGAGAGATGATAGGCTCCTCCCTACCGGAAACACAATCAATTACAATTTGTTAAAAGGCCCCACCCTTCCCTCTGGCCCTCAGTTGTAAAAAAAGTATCTTCCACAACCATTTCCGAGGGAAGTGTTCTTCATAATTCTATAGGTACTTACCACCTAAGTTTATTCATATTACCATACACCCTTTTAACAAGGGCGGGTAGGCCGGCCGTCCTGGAAGGCTCGGAAGAAAAGACAGTTACCGGTAAACTAACGGTAGGTTTTCTCTCCTCGCCTTCCAGGACGGCCCAAACAGTGAGATGATAATAAAGACCCTTTTAGGCCTACCTTAGGGTGGGACCACTGCCTGTAAGACCTTTCGGCCAAATGCTAGGTCTTTTTGGGACAGTATTTCAACACAATAATGCTTCAGGAAGGAGTCATGACTCGACCAGGTGGCTGCACAGCGGATCTGTTCCCAAGATGCTCCAGACTTCTGGGCCCAGGATGTAGCAAGGGCTCTTGTTGAATGTGCTTTGACTTTAGCTGGGGCAGGAACACCTGATGACTCATAAGAGGTGGTAATTGCCTGTCTAATCCATCTAGATATTGAGGGCTTAGAAGCCTGCAAACCCTTTCTGGGCCCAGAATGAAGGACTATGAGATGACTTGATCTCCTGAAGGATTTTGTTCTGTCTAGGTAAGTGAGAAGAGCTCTTCTCACATCAATACAGTGGAATTCTCCTTCCTTCTTATTTTTTGATTTATCACAAAAGGAAGGTAGATTTATCTCTTGAGTCCTATGAAAGGAGGATGCTACTTTAGGTAAATACAGAGGATCTGGCTTTAGGACAATCCTGTCTGGGAAAACTACTAAAAAGGTTTCCTTTATAAAAAGTGCTTGTAAATCACCTACTCTTCTTGCTGTTGTAATGGCTAGCAGAAAGGCCAGTTTTAAAGACAATAATTTAAGGGAGATTTCCCTTAAAGGTTCAAAAGAGTCCTTAGATAAAGCCTCTAAGACCCTGGTCCGGTCCCAAGGAGGGAACCTGTCCTTAACAATAGGGGTAACCCTGTTTCTAGCTAACAAAAATCTTTTGATTAACGGCTCTTTTGCCAGACTAGTGTCCAAAAATACAGAAAGAGCCGCTACTTGTACCCTAAGGGTGTTAACTGCCACACCCTTATCTACTCCGTCTTGCAAAAAATCTAGAACTTTTGGAATAGAGGTAGAGGAAAATTCCTTTTGCCTATGCCAGGTACAACATTTTTTCCATACTTTCAGATAAATTTTTCTAGTAACTAATTTTCTGCTCATTAAGAGGGTATCTACCACTCTTTGAGCATCCCTTAGATCTAAGGAATTGGCGCTCAGTAACCAAGCTGTCAGCTGAAAAAAATCTGGATTCTGACACAGTATTGGTCCCTGAGACAGTAAGTCTGGGGAAGTTGGAAGTTGCCAGGGGCAAGCTATTGACATGGCTTTCAGAATGGCAAACCAAGGCCTTTTGGGCCACCAAGGAGCGATTAGAATCAATCTATGATTCTTGGATCTGCTCAGTTTCTGCAAAACTCTGGGAATTAGCATCAGAGGAGGGAAGGCATAGGCTAGGTTGAACTGCCATAGTTGGGCTAGAGCATCCAAGCCCATGCTCCCTTCTGACCGGGTGAGGGAGAAAAATCTTTTCACCTTTTTGTTCCGAGCGGAGGCAAATAGATCTATTTCTGGTTGTCCGAACCTTTCCACCAGAGACAGGAAGACTTTGGGACTCAGTTCCCACTCTCCTTCTTTCACATGGTGGCGGCTGAGGAAATCTGCCTGTAAGTTGTCCTTCCCCTTGATGTGGATGGCAACTAGTGAAATAATTTTTCCTTTGGCCCAACCCAGGATGTGTTTGGCCAGGGAAAGGAGGGGGCCTGACTTGGTCCCTCCTTGTCGGTTCAGATAGGCCACAGTTGTGGTGTTGTCTGATAGAATAAGGATTTCTCTGTTAAGGATGAATGTTTGAAAGGCTTTTAGGGCTTTCCTACCGCCTTCAACTCTCTGAAGTTGGAGGAGGCCTGTGCTGTTCTCTTGGTCCAAACTCCCTGGGCTTGAGCCCCTTCCAAGTGAGCTCCCCAACCCTTGGTGCTGGCATCTGTGGTAATCCTCACGGGATCCCACTGACCCCAAGGTCTGCCTTCTCCCAAGTTGTTGGGATTGGACCGCCACTCTAAGGATGTCTGTACCTGTGGAGTGAGACTGACTAATTTGACTAGAGATTCTATCTTTTTGCCCCAAGAGGACAGATGGAAGAAAAGAAGCTCTCTTGCATGCAGTTGTGCCCACACCCCTGCTGGAATGCTGGCTGACATAAGTCCTAGAACCTGCAAGATTTCTCTCCTGGGACAGGATTGAACATCTTTTAGGGCTAGGACTGCAGAAACTATCTTTTCCCTCTTCTTTGTGTGAAGAAATTGTTTCTGGGACACTGAGTCCACCTGGAATCCCAGAAAAGACTATCTGTGCTGGCACCAGGGCTGACTTTTCTAGGTTTATAAGCCATCCCAATTTCTGAAGGGAACTTATCACCCGCTGGGTGTCCACTTTCACCTGTGCCTCTGATTTGCCAAAAATCAGTAGGTTGTCCAAATAAGGGATCAAGGCTATCCCTTGAATGTGTAGATGTGCTACTGCCTCTGATAGGATTTTGGTAAATATTCTTGGACTGGCTGCTAGTCCAAAGGGCAGTGCTGTGAACTGCCAATAAGTCGTTCCTTCCTTTGTCGCTATGGCAAACTTAAGGAAGGACTGATGTTCCTGATGGATGGGGACATGTAGGTAAGCATCCTTGAGGTCTAACGTAGTTATGAAGACGTCTTTCAGAAAAATTTTTCTCACTGAATAGATAGTCTCCATTGCAAATTTTTGGTAAAGTAGAAATTTGTTGAGCCCTTTTAAGTTTATTATCAGATGATGCTTTCCCGAGGGTTTTGGAACTACAAACACATGGGAGTAAAACCCCTGGAAGATTTGATCTTCTGGGACCGTAATTATCACAAGTTGCTCTGCTAATTCCTGAATTCCCAGTAGAAGGGCTTCTTTTTTCTGAATGTCCTTGGATAACTGTGTAAGGGTTATTGTTAAGGGGGGTACTGATGTGAATAGTAGTCGGTACCCCTCTTTTATTACCGAGAGGATATATGGGGAGGCTGAGATTTCTTCCCAGCTGGAAAGAAATTTAAGTCATTTGTTGTCTCTTGAAACCGAAGGGGGGGGGAAGCAAATTGTTTCTTTGTTTTCCCCTCCGAAAGGTCCAATTTTTTGCAGGTTTCCTTTTGTTTCTTTGCTGTCTTTGGTCCCTGGGGCCACAAAGAAATTTCCTGTTCATCTCTTTTTTGGGTTTGGCTGGAAATTTCTTACCCTTTTCTGAGGATCTGGTGAGGACCTCTTCCAACCCAGAGCCAAACATGAGGGACCCCTCAAAGGGAATACCACAGAGCTTGGATTTTGAGGTGACGTCCCCCTCCCATTCTTTTAGCCAGATAGCTCTTCTGGCGGAATTTATGAGAGCTCCGTTCTTGGCTGAGGCTACCACAGATCCGACCACAGCATCTGCTAGGTAAGCCACAGCCTTACCAATTACTGAAAGGGAATCTTGTACGTCCAGAGTTTTGGTCTGAGAAAAGTTTTTACTCAGTCTGTCAACCCAAAAAAAGGCATTTCTTGCTACACAAGAAGCAGCCAATAAAGGAGCCATAGCAGATGCATTGGCATCCCAAGCCTTCCCTAGCAAGGACTCCACTTTGCGGTTCATGGCATCTTTAATGTTACCTGAATCCACAAAGGAGAGGTCTGACCTTTAAGTCACTTGAGCTAAAGGGACATCTAGTCTTGGTTTTTTAAATAATTTTTCTATTTCCTCCTCTTTAAAGGGAAATCTTCTTTCCAAGACCCTGTTTTATTCAACCTGTTCTCAGGTAGTTGCCATTGTTTAAGGATTAAATCCTTCAGGGAATGGTGGATAGGTAAGACTCTAGAAGGGCTTTTCCCTAGTCCTTTATAGAACTTATCCTGTGCTGAAGTCTCTTTAGGCAAATCAGGTATCTCTTCTGAGGTATAAATAGCTTGAAGGAGACCCTGCATATTCTCCAAACCAAATAGGTTTTTAGATGGTTCTGTCTCATCTGGATCATCTGAGTCCCTGTCCCCTTCACCTTCTGAGCAGGTTTGGGAATCTGAGCGGCTCTCCTTTGGTGATAACCTAGTCTCTTCCCTAATTTGTGCTGAAGGGATACCTTAGGAGGATGGTAGAGGATCTGAAAGTCCTGTCCTAGGTAAAGAGCTTTCTGTTGAAGAGGTACCTTCCATTGAAGAAAGATCTTTTGGTTCTATAGTACTTGGGGTTCCTACTGAAGAACATACAGTTTTAATAGTGGTTAACATTTCCTCCTGTACTGTCCTGTAAAGTCGGTTCCAGCAGACTTTAGAGGGAACAACCCATAAAGGATACGTTGTCCGCACTTACCCGGTTCTGACCTGGGTTTCGCCACCGACACCTGGACCGGCCTCTCCTCCTCCTTCCCCGGAGGATGAGACGTGGAGGGCTGCCACTTACTCCCCCCAGCCCCCACCTGAATCAGTGGACATGGCAATATTAACCCCTTCCTCACTTCCAGCCTGCTCTCCAATCCCATTCTCTTAGTACTGCCAGTTAGGTACATTCAGTTGAGCTTACCTCAGCTACTGATTTTTAACATCTCCCTCTGAGTTGCAGTGGGTGGCCGGTGGGGCAGGCGGGCGGGCAGACTGGCGGCAGGTGGTTCAGACAAGTGGGCGGGCGGCTCAGACATGTAGGCAGGTGACAGGTGGTTCAGCCAGGCGGGCGGGCGGCTCAGACATGTGGGCAGGTGACAGGTGGTTCAGGCAGACAGGCAGGTGGCTCAGACGTGGGGGGGCGTCTCAGACATGTGGGCGAGCGGGTGGCTCAGACATGTGGGCAGGTGGCTCAGACATGTGGGCGGGCGGCAGGTGGTTCAGCTGAGCGGTTCAGACATGTGAGTGAGCGGGAGAGCAGGCAGATAAGGCAGGTAGGATCTCAAAAGCTGGCCCACAATTCCTACCCACACAACAAGAGATCCAGTCCTGTACTTGGAGAAGGGGAGGAGCAAAATCCTCTCTCCCATCAGCTCTTTTAGCTTGCACTGTGCTGACTGGAGTGACTGCAGCGTATCTCCTGTCATGTAGGTAGGTGGAGAGCAGAGTGCACTTCTGCTCTCAATGCCCGCTCTCCACATAGCGACCCCTACTGATGTGCGCTCTAGGCCGGCGCCCCCCTTGCCTATAGGTAGCGCCGGCCCTGGTTGCCATCATCCCTACGTAAAGGGGAAAAAAAAGGAATCCCCCTGGGGATAAGACTATGTAGGCAACGACACTTCCAAACAAGGTAAAAAATATATAATTTTATTGATAGAAGATAAAAACAAGTCGTAGAATATGTATATACAAGAGATTATGACCAGAAATTAGTCACATATATGTTCATGACATACGAAAAAAAACTACATAGGTATGATAACCTGGAAGACGATAATAAAACCACATAAAATGAAAATGGTATACGGTGTGAGTCACTGATGTGTGATATACATATGGAAATCCTCCAACCCGACGCGTTTCAGGCACAGCTGCCTCTCTTCAAGGGTATAACAATGGAGAGAGATATGATTTCCTGAATAATATTGGTAAGAAAGTAAATGTCATTACATAGTAATCTTAGGTGTGTATATATATATATATATATATATATATATATATATATATATATATATATATATATATGAGGGGAGAGAACTCCGCACTTATGGAGTATTGGATGTAATGGGCAATATAGACTGCTGCCTCCCTATATTCTAGTCCAAAGACTATATAATATGGTGAGAAGGGGGGGTAGGGGGTGGCGCTGTCTGTTTGCTAGGGGAGATAATAAAGTGCCAAGTGTGGAAATACTATCAACATGTGGTGAAAAATGTAAATAAATAAATAAAACCGATATATAAAATGTGGTATTTAAAGATGGTATAATGAACAGTGAATCAAAGTGACATGTGCTTATACGTCACTGTTAAGGTGACGTGTGCTATGTTAGTAAAATTGGTGGTGTTGGAATAAAATAGCAATATATGTCTAACAGTATATATGCACTATACAGATGATATAAAAGGTGATATAATCAATGAATAAACACAAATAAATATAAGTGCAGCAGTGCATAAAGGACCCCAATAGACCCTTATAATATAGTGACAGCCCCAATTTAAAGTGACATATTCTAAATAATATATAAACTGGATGATAACAAATCCTCCTCATAAAATATACGAAAAATAAGAATATATGTGGCTAATATGTGAAGAAAAAAAATGAGGGAAAAATGGGGGTTATATTGTGCTGTAAAGTGACACGTGCGTGAAGAACCAAAGTGATATGTCCAAATTCCAACTACAGTACAAATTAGTGATAGATTGATAGTAGGTCAGTATTAGTCTGTTTCAAATAAGGCAGTGATGGGTGATGGGTGACAGTCCTGGAAAGGTGATTGTGGGATTCTTCGTGTATACTTTACACAATACCGAATAACCCCGTGGTGGGTGGTGAGGTGCCCGGTGACCCCTACGATATACAGCACACTCACCAGAGATACCCACCCCACACAGGGGTACAAGGCGGGTATATATTGATTAATGGGTGGTAGGCCCCACTCCTTCTCCAGGTCCAGGAAGGGACGTCTGGGAGGATCCCTGATGGTCCAAGGGTGAAGGGTCCGGGCTATATATTATAAGGGTCTATTGGGGTCCTTTATGCACTGCTGCACTTATATTTATTTGTGTTTATTCATTGATTATATCACCTTTTATATCATCTGTATAGTGCATATATACTGTTAGACATATATTGCTATTTTATTCCAACACTACCAATTTTACTAACATAGCACAAGTCACCTTAACAGTGACGTATAAGCACATGTCACTTTGCTTCACTGTTCATTATACCATCTTTAAATACCACATTTTATATATCGGTTTTATTTATTTATTTACATTTTTCACCACATGTTGATAGTATTTCCACACTTGGCACTTTATTATCTCCCCTAGCAAACAGACAGCGCCACCCCCTACCCCCCCCCCCCACTTCTCACCATATATATAAATAAAGATAGTAATCAAAACAAAATAGTTAACGCATCGGTGACTCACATTTACATTTTATGTGGTTTTATTATTGTCTTCCAGGTTATCATACCTATGTAGTTATTTTTGTATGTCATGCACCTATATGTGACTAATTTCTGGTCATAATCCCTTGTATATTCATATTCTACCACTTGTTTTTATACACTATCAATAAAATTATATATTTTTTACCTTGTTTGGAAGTGTGGTTCCCAACATAGTCCCACCCCCAGGGGGATTCCTTTGTTTTTCACTCATTGTGCTCAGGTGCAACTCAGTTTGTCTGTAGTATTTCACACTGGTCCAATAGGGAGGCATATTGGATAGTGGGAAGAAGCCTAACAAATTAGTGCAATGGCATTTAGTACAGCCCTGGAGATTGGCAGAGGAAAATGCCTCGGTGCATGCTGGGATACTGTATAACTGTCAGGAGCACCTGTGTTCGGAGTCTTTCAGCTGGAGAGCGGAGTCCCGGAGGGAGGGGGTGGCTGCCTCCTCCTCTGTAGAGGGGCCATGCGGGCCTCAGGTGATTGACCTGAGGGCCTAAAGTGCTAGAGAGGAACTGAACCTAGAGGTCCTGCAGAGCTGACTGGAAGGGAGACACTGGAAAGGATCTGATTCTGCATACAGGGGGTACAGATCTGTGTCAAGAGGCCTGACCTGATGGGGGCACCCCTGCAGCTAGCTCAGTGGACAGGTATCAGTAAAGGGGATGCAAGAGAGTTTCCTGAAGATTAGTGATGAGCTTAACACCCCCCTGTTCAGTTTGCACCAGAACATCTCGAACAGGGGAAATGTTCTAGTGAACATGCAAACTCCATTAAAGTCTATGGGACATGAACATGAAAAATCAAAAGTCCTAATTTTAAAGGCTTAAATGCAAGTTCTTGGCCCAAAAAGGTGTATGGGGACCCGGGTACTGCCCTGGGGGACATGAATCAATATCAAAAACAAGGACAAAACAAAACAAAATGTTTGGGACTTTATGTGAGGCACTGCCCATCTAGGGCTAGGAATAAAATTTTTTGCATTGATGAAGCTTGAGTAGCGAAATGCATTGAGGTCCAGCACGTCTGACGTCACATCCGGTTTGCGGTTAACTACAGTGTGGAACGTGGAAGGAAGGAACAGTCTCCTAGTGGCCAGTGTTGGTCATGTAACTAAAAAAAGTAATTAGTTATAGTTACTAGTTACTTCTCCCAAAAAGTATCTGAGTTAGTAACTGAGTTACATCAGTTAAAAAGTAACTAATTACCAGGGAAAGTAACTATTGCGTTACTTTAAAAAAACAATCAGGGGTGGGCGGAGCCGGCCGGCGAGTGAGATGGATGCTTAGCTGCACAGCTCCTCGCTCCTCTCTATGAACCGAGGGTCACCTAACCACCACCTAACTTACCCCCTGAGATGTCTGGATGCCAGCAGCATGTACCGGGGAAGAGGAAGGGGAAGACTAAGCCCGCTAATTTGCTGCTCAATTTCTTCCATCCCTCGGGCGGGCCACGCAGCCAAGATGGCGCCGGTCCATCTACCAGCAGCGCCACGCTGCTCTCATGTACAGCCCCTATACAAAATGGACAGTCAGAGACTCTGGGAGATACGGGGGAAGTTCTAGACTCACACGATAGGACACATTCAGCCTCTACCCCTCGATCTGTCTGTGCCAGCCCTGCTAAGTCAAAAATTAGGCTACAACTTACAGATGGCAGAATGGCCTCCGAGGCTGGCGTGAATGATACCCTAGAGTTTCATGACACCATATCATCTTTCCCAACAATGGGCCAGCCTGTCATGGATTCCTTATTGAAGGACATGATGATGTTCCTCAGAAGTTCTATTAATGCAGATATGCTTCAACTTATGTCCCAGTGTAACAGAGCTGTCAAGGCAGTGGATAGCAGGGTGGAAAAGATTGAAAATAAGATGGGAGAGTTTGCGGACACCTTTAATACCATGGTGGATGCCCACAACGAACACAAGGATGATATTACTTGCCCTAAATCTAAAGTTGCAGATCTTGAAGATTGATCAAGACGCAAAAATATAAAGATCAGGGGGATCCCTCAAACTGGATGTTTCCATGAACTATCCGAGGCGCCACCACCGTGCGGACCTGGCGGCGTTCTTGGCGTCTGTGGATCTGCCTGATGTGTGGAAATGTCACAACTCTTCGGAGAGAGACTATTCCTACTACTTTAGAATCCACCATTCCTATTCGAGAATTAACCTCTGTCTCACAGATAAATTCTTGTTACAACGGATCACTCGCACGTCTGTGGGCTCCATAACATGGTCGGACCACGCCTATGTTATTTTAACATTCGGGGACGTGCCCTGTACCGGGGCGAACAGATGGCGATTTGATGCCAGCGCTTGACTAACCAGGAGGCCTATGCGGAGACTCTCTCCAAACTCACTGAAATTTTTACTATTAATGATACGACTGATGTTTGTCCTTTTACGTTATGGAATGCCCATAAAGCATATATGCGGGGCCTGTTGATGGCCAGGGGGGCGATAGTTCGGAGACAGAAATTAAACGATTGGAACTCGAAAAAAAAAATCAAACCTTTCCGCGGCATGCACGGAGAAGCTTTTTAAGTGTCAATCTGAGCTCTGGGTCCTTTTGATTGGTCAGCATACTAGAGCTATTGGACGGCTTAGGGCCTCCCAGTACTCTCATGGCAATAAAGACGGAAAGCTACTTGCCAACCAATTGAAGGCTAAGATGTCCAAGCAAAAAATACCCTACTTGATACATCATGCCACGGGAGAACGGCTTACCAATCCGAAGGATATAGTGGACGCTTTCAGTCATTATTACAGCTCCTTATACAATTTAAATGTGGACGTATCGACTCCTCAACCCACTGCGTCAGATATTTAGCTATTTCTGTCTTCGATCTCTCTTCCGAGCTTGTCACATGGGGACCTGGAGCGACTGAATGTTCCTTTTACTGCTTTAGAGATCTCAAAAGCTATTAAATCTCTCCCAAAGGGGAAGCACTGGGCCCTGACGGATTTACCTCCGAATACTATGGCCTGTTTGCGGATGCTCTAGTTCCCTATGCTGAACAGATGTTTCAGAGGGCGCTTGGTGGGGTACAGTTCCCAGCTGAGATGTTGGAGGCCACAGTGATCACACTACCGAAACCTGGTAAGGAACCCAATAAGCCATAAAATTTTAGGCCTATTTCGCTACTAAATGTGGACCTGAAAGTCTATGCTAGAATTCTAGCCGATCGTATTTCACGGTTCCTTCCTGGTCTGATTAGGCCTGACCAGGTGGGCTTTGTTTTGGGGCGCCAGGCCACAGATGCGACTAGACAATTGCTCGGCCTTATCCATCATGTTTCTACTCATCAGGTCCCCACAGTGCTCTTGTCATTGGATGCCGAAAAGGCCTTTGACCGGATACACTGGGGCTACCTGCGGCAGGTTTTAGAAAAGTTCGGTTTTAGTGGAGCAATAGCCCAGGCTATTATGGCCTTGTACACGTCCCCCTCAGCGAGGGTCTTCACCGAGGGCCTTTTTTCAGACAGTTTTCGCATAACTAATGGTACACGCCAAGGGTGCCCGCTATCGCCCCTTATATTCGCCATGCTTATAGAACCTTTAGCTGAGAGGGTTAGATCACATCCGGGGGTCACAGGCGTATCTGTGGGGGGTACATCTCATGTAATTTCACTCTTTGCAGATGACGTAATATTGACTTGTACAGACCCAGTGACTTTGATGATGCATATCCAACAGATACTGGAGGAATTCCAATCTATTTCCTACTACAAGGTGAATGAGCTTAAGTTTAATCTCCTTGGAGTGGCAGTAGATCCCAAGCTTCGAACCAAGATTCAGAGCTTGGTACATTACCAATGGCAGGAGGAATCCATTTATTACTTGGGTATTAAACTGACTGACTCCACAGCGTCCCTATTTAAGGCTAATTTCCTTCCTCTACTTACCTCAACGACTCAAGACCTTTTGAGACTACAGAGGTTCTACCTTTCCTGGTCAGGTAAAAATGCGGCCTTCAAAATGTTAATCTTACCCAAAATATTGTACATTTTCTGGGCCCTAGCTATCCAAATCCCAAACCATTTCTACAAATCCTTGCAGGCACTTGTTAGTAAATTTCTTTGGTCGGACAAGCCGCCTAGAACACCACACAAGACCCTCACCAGACAAATTCTGGTGGGGGGCATGGGAGTCCCGGACGTGAAAGACTATCATATGGTGGCCATATTGGCACAGTCTAAGCACTGGTTCTGTGTGCAAGCGCCTTTGTGGTGCTCCCTGGAGCGATCTTGTATATCACAGTCCTCCTTGATGGACCTAGTCTTGGTGCTCCCCTTCACTAATCACACAACGACGATTTCCCATCCCACTGTATCGGCTACGCTCCAATCGTGGACATTTGGCACACAAGTCAGGAGGTAGAGATCAGGTTCACATGCCAATAGCATAGTCCATGTTGAGAGCACTATCCCCGGACTTACATACTGCACATTGGGGAAAATACGGGTTATACTGCGTCCCTGATTTATACAACCAATCTGCCTTAATCCCATTTTCTGACTTATGCCTGTGGTTCCCTGACTTTCGGAAGGAATTCCTGATGTACAAAAGAGTAATACATATTATACACACATTACCTGAGTTGTCTATTGCTCTCCCTCGCCAAGTGCATACATTTTGCTTCACTGACATTCCAGGCAAATGTGGGATCAGCATTTTCTATAACTCCTTACATGACAGATCATTATTTTTGAAATTACCTCATCAGTTAAAATGGGAAAAGGACCTGCAACAGACTTTTTCAGATGCCCAGTGGTTGAAAGCCTTCAGGCTGAACTATTCACTCACCAAATGTTCTAACTTCAGGGAGGGGGCACCAAAGATCCACTTACGGTGGTACAGGACTCCCTATGTTGTAGCGAAATATGGTGGCTCCTGCTCTAACCTGTGCTGGAGAGGGTGTGGGCAAGTCGGAACCTTGGTACATATGTTGTGGTCTTGCTTATCCATCAGAAGCATTTGGACCTCGGTACATAGATTTAGTGATGTCGCGAACCTAAAATTTGCCGAACGCGAACCTCCGCGAATGTTCGCGAACCGCCATAGACTTCAATAGGCAGGCGAATTTTAAAACCCACAGGGACTCTTTCTGGTCACAATAGTGATGGAAAAGTTGTTTCAAGGGGACTAACACCTGGACTGTGGCATGCCGGAGGGGGATCAATGGCAAAACTCCCATGGAAAATTACGTAGTTGACGCAGAGTCGGGTTTTAATCCATAAAGGGTATAAATCACCTAACATTCCTAAATTGTTTGGAATAACGTGCTTTAAAACATCCAGTGTGTGTATACGATCAGGTATGATGTTGTATCAATCAGGTAGTGTAAGGGTTACGCCCGCTTCACAGTGACAGACCAAACTCCCCGTTTAACAGTCAGTCAGTCAGTCCATTTGCACAACCGCAAACTCCCCATTTGCACAAGGTTGGATACCAAGCTAGCCATGTCCCGTTCCTTGTCCTCACTGACATCATTGAAGGTCTCTTCCTCCACCCAGCCACGTACAACACCAAGGGTCCCCGAAAGGTGACAACAAGCCCGTCTGGGACGCCTGCTGTGGTTGGTCTTCCACCTCCTCAAAGCCACCTTCCTCCTCTGACTTCTCTTCTTCAGACTACTCTCTCTGCGTTGCCACAGGTCCAGCAAATGACAACGACAAGGCTGCTTCTGGTGCTGATGGGGACCACAACTCTTCCTCTTCATGCTCATCTACGGCATGATCCAGCACTCTTCGCAGGGCACGCTCCAGAAAAAACGCATATGGGATGAGGTCGATGATGTTGCCTTGGGTTTGACTGACCAGGTTTGTCACCTCCACAAAAGGACACATGAGCCTACAGCCATTGTGCATGAGCATTCAGTTACGAGGCCAAAAAATACCCAGCTCCGCAGAGGCTGTCCTCTTTTTTTTAAATTAAAGAAAATTAATGTTTTTTCTATGAAAAATTATCCCGCGGGTCGCTTTTGGTCTGTTCACAATAAAGCAACGACCTTATCTGGGGTGTGCCAACACACTCCTAGAGGTGATCGCTTCATTGTGATACGCAAGCCCCTTCACCACAACAAGGTAACGATCACAAAGGGGAATTGACACATGTATGTGCCTTTTTTTTTGTTTTTTGCAGCCACAGTGTAGCACCAGAGGCCAGAAAAATTAGGCATGTACACATGCCTGAAAAAGTAGGCATTGTTGCAGCCGCTGCTGTAGCAGCGGCTGGAAAAATTGAGTTTTTTTCAGGCAGAAAGTGCACTAAAACATTGCGGCTTGAACCGTAGTTGGTGGCGGAGAAGTCACGTAAGTCATCCGGCATGCAGAGATTAAATACAGCAGCGTGTGGACCATTTATAGCCCAAGGCATCTCATCAGGCCTTTTTTAGTCAAATGCATCCCCCACTGTCAGTCCCTTCGGGATCCATGCCTCATTCATCTTAATAAACGTGAGGTAATCAAGACTTTTTTGACCTAGGCGACTTCTCTTCTCAGTGACAATACCTCCTGCTGCGCTGAAGATCCTTTCTGACAGGACACTTGAAGCAGGGCAGGCCAGAAGTTCTATGGCAAATTGGGATAGCTCAGGCCACAGGTCAAGCCTGCACACCCAGTAGTCAAGGGGTTCATCGTTCCTCAGAGTGTCGATATCTGCAGTTAAGGCAAGGTAGTCTGCTACCTGTCAGTCGAGTCGTTCTCTGAGGGTGGACCCCGAAGGGCTGTGGCGATGCGTAGGACTAAAAAAGCTCTGCATGTCCTCCATCAACAAGACGTCTGTAAAGCATCCTGTCCTTGCCGGCGTGGTTGTGGTAGGAGGAGGATTACTTTCACCTCTTCCCTGTTAGATTCCCGTTGTGCTATGACATCACCCTTATACGCTGTGTAAGGCATACTTTTAACTTGTTTTGTAACTGCTGCATCCTTTCCGACTGCTGGTAATTCGGTAACATATCTGACACTTTCTGCTTATACCGGGGGTCTAGTAGCGTGGCCACCCAGTACAGGTCGTTCTCCTTCAGCCTTTTTATACGAGGGTCCCTCAACAGGCATGACAGCATGAAAGACCCCATTTGCACAAGGTTGGATGCCGAGCTACTCATGTCCAATTCCTCGTCCTCACTGATGTCATTGAAGGTGTGTTCTTCCCCCCAGCCATGTACAACACCACGGGTACCAGATAGGTGACAACGAGCACCCTGGGATGCCTGCTGTGGTTGGTGTTCCTCCTCCTCAAAGCCACATTCCACCTCTGACTCCTCTTCCTCAGACTCCTCTTCCAGCATTGCCGCAGGTCCAGCAAGCGATGGTAAGGCTGTTTCTGGTGGTGATGGTGACCACAGCTCTTCCTCTTCACGCTCATCTATGGCCTGATCCAGCACTCTTCGCAGGGCACGCTCCAGGAAGAAAACATATGGGATGATGTCGCTGATGGTGCCTTCGGTGCAACTGACTAGGTTTGTCACCTCCTCAAAAGGATGCATGAGCTTACAGGCATTGCGCATGAGCGTCCAGTAACGTGGCAAAAAAATACCCAGCTCCGCAAAGTCTGTCCTAGCACCCCGGTCATACAAATACTCGTTGACCACTTTTTCTTGTTGAAGCAGGCAGTCGAACATTAGGAGTGTTGAATTCCAACGTGTCGGGCTGTCGCAAATCAAGCGCCTCACTGGCATGTTGTTTCACCGCTGAATATCTGAAAAGTGCGCCATGGCCGTGTAGGAACGCCTGAAATGGCCACACACCTTCCTGGCCTGCTTGAGGACGTCCTGTAAGCCTGGGTACCTATGCACAAAGCGTTGTACAATCAGATTCAACACATATGCCATGCACGTCACATGTGTCAACTTGCCCAAATTCAATGCCGCCAACAAATTGCTTCCGTTGTCACACACCAGTTTGCCGATCTCCAGTTGGTGCGGGGTCAGCCACTGATCCACCTGTGCGTTCAGGGCGGACAGTAGTGCTGGTCCGGTGTGACTCTCTGCTTTCAGGCAAGTCAATCCCAAGACAGTGTGACACCATCGTATCCGGCATGTGGAATAGCCCCTGGGGAGCTGGGGGGGTGCAGTTGGTGTGGAGCAAGACGCAACAGCAGAAGAGGACTCAGCCGAGGAGGTTAGCAAAGAGGATGGAGTAGGAGCAGTAGAGGAGGTGGCAGCAGGCCTGCCTGCAAGTCGTGGCGGTGTCACCAACTCCTCTGCAGCAGAGCCACACATTCCATGCTTGGCAGCCGCCAGCGGGTTTACCAAATGCGCAGTGTAAGTTATATACCTGCCCTGACCGTGCTTTGCAGACCAGCTATCAGTGGTCAGATGGACCCTTGCCCCAACACTGTGTGCCAGACATGACATGACTTCATTTTCCACAATAGAGTACAGGTTGGGGATTGCCTTTTGTGAAAAAAAATTTCGGCCGGGTACCTTCCACTACGGTGTCCCAATAGCGACAAATTTTTTGAAGGCCTCAGACTCCACCAGCTTGTATGGTAAAAGCTGGCGGGCTAAGAGTTCCGACAAGCCAGCTGTCAGATGCCGGGCAAGGGGGTGACTCTGTGACATTGGCTTCTTACGCTCAAACATTTCCTTGACAGACACCTGACTGTGGGCAGATGAGCAGGAACTGCTGAAGGTGAGAGGCGGAGGGGCGGGTTGTTGATAGGGGGCAAGGAGGACAGCAGTGGTTGACGTGGCTGAAGATGCTGGACCAGGAGGAGGATGGTGACTTTGAGTTTGTGTTCTGCTTTTACTCATGTGTTGATCCCATAGGCGTTTGTGATGTGAGATCATGTGCCTTCGCAAAGCAGTTGTACCTAGGTGGGTGTTGGACTTCCCACGGCAGACACACAAAACAAATGCCACACTGCTGAGCTTTGCAATGACGGCATTCTGGTGGTGGCAACAGCTTGTAATGTTCTGGTACCTCTGGTACCCTTATTTCCACATTTCTCTCTTAATATTGCGTCCCATCTTGCTATCCAAATGGAACGCATACACCTTTAAAGGCAATGACATCATCGCCGAGCGCCGCTGTGAGCGGCTATTTCAACCGCCGGCTTTCTCTCACTCATTGCTCGTTCAAACCGCATGTTGCCTTGTCTTGTCTTATGCTGCCGGAGCTTCAAGCTATTCCCTTTGCCTGAACCAGACCGGAACCTCGCTACCGATCCCGTATCTCGCTACCGGATCATTCCACTACTCTTGGACCTTGCTACTACTAACCCATCTAGTGATAAGTACCCCACAGGGGATTCCTTCCTAAACCTAACTTTCACTATTTACTACTGCATACTAAAAGGACTATTACTATCTAAGCTATTTCTATCATCTGCATAGATTGCCAGCTCTTTGGACTACCATCATCTATCACTGCACTAGGTTACTCTCTCTTGCATACTTCATCTGCTGTCCCCTACCACCTGTTACTATACATGATTGCTAAACCTATCTGCATACTATCATCACCTACCACTCTCCTGAATACTACTACTAAGTGCTCACCATTCTACCGCCTGTCTCTCACCTCTATACTATTATATATTCTATCACTCCAGGAACATCATATTGCGTGTATGTATATTTGCATAACAGGCTGTACACAATGATGAAGTCCTGAGAGTTGGATATGTTGTTCAACACATTCTCTACATGACTACTGAGTGTAATAATTCTGCAGCTGCAAATCCATTCACTAACAAAAAACGCAGGAGCGTTACAGATTGAACAAGCCAGAAAAAATATGGATTCAGCAGAATTACCCACTCAAGTAATGCAATTAAAACAACAAGTAGATGCATTGATACTTGCTCTTACAGAGGTAAAAAATGAAAATCAGGCTTTAAGACAGCAGGTTGGCCGTCTTGCACAGCTCTCTGCTGCTCAGCCCCGTGAGCCTAAGATAAACCCTCCTCTAGTGTTTACTGGTGATCAGAGTAAATTTCGTGAATTTAAAAACGCATGTCGATTGCTTTTCTTGTTGAAACCTCATACCTACCCCACTGACCAAATCAAAGTCTGTACCACTATTTCCTATCTGACGGGTGATCCCCGGGCCTGGGCAGACTCTCTCTTTGAGAAAGATGACCCACTTCTTAACTCCTATCCTTTATTCCTAGCGCAACTCGCTAGTTTATATGAAGACCCCAATAGGCAGAGTACTGCTGATACCCAATTGAGGGCTTTAAAACAAGGAAGGAGACCTGTTGAAGACTTTGTGGCAGATTTCAAAAGATGGTCCCTTGATTCAGGGTGGAATGACACATCCTTGCGAACGCAGTTCAGACTCGGCCTATCAGAAGCCGTTAAAGACGAGCTCGCCCGAGCGGATTTACCTGACACCTTGGATGGCCTGATACAGACCAGTATCAATATTGACAGACGACTGCGAGAAAGAAAGGCTGAGAAGATGGGATTGCCATTGTCCAGTCCTTCTCGGATGTCGCCTGTTGACCCTACTCCTATGGAGGTAGGAATGATACGCCCACCTTTGACCTTTTCCGAACGTGCCAGGAGGAAAACCGAACATCTCTGCATGTACTGCGCATCCCCGGATCATTTGATAAGCGGCTGTCCCCTTGTCCGCAAAAAAGAGGGTGAGTGTTCAAATGTCTTGCTAGGGGGACTAACAACTTCCTTTTCTAATCCTTATCTTTTTATTCATTTGACATTACAGTGGGACCAAACTAGGATCACCACCAAGGCTATGATCGACACAGGATCTTGTGGAAACTACATTGATACTTGTTTTGTTACCTTAAATAAAATACCTATTATTTCAAAACTTAAACCTGTCTCTGTTAGTTTCATTAATGGTATTCCGTTATCCTCTGGATCCTCTGGTCCCATCACCAATCAGACACAGGCACTCCTTGTCACTGCTGACAAGTCTCATGTGGAGACCACCACTTTTGATGTACTGACCTCACCACATTTTCCCATTATTTTGGGACTTCCCTGGTTACACATACATCAACCAATCATCGATTGGAAAACAAGAACTCTAACCTTCTCTTCTCACTACTGCGAAACCACGTGTAATCTCTCATCCTATGGAAGGATCCTGTCTGTGGTGTCAGATGAGATTATACCAATATGTTATCAGGATTTGTCGGAAGTCTTCCTTGAGAAAAACGCTCAAGTATTGCCTCCCCATAGGGACTATGATTGTTGTATCGATCTACTCCCTAATAGCAAATTGCCTTTCGGTCACGTTTATCCTCTTTCACAGGATGAACTCTCTCATCTCAAGGAATACTTGCATGAAAATTTGGCAAAAGGATTCATCAGACCTTCTACTTCCTCCACTGCTGCAGGACTCTTCTTTGTCCGCAATAAGGATTCAAGTCTCAGGCCTATTATTGATTTCAGACAATTAAATACCATTACAATAAAGAATCGTTATCCTTTACCTCTTATTCCTGAACTTATAGTACAGGTGCGCGGAGCTTCCTACTTTTTCGAAATTGGACCTAAAAGGGGCATACAACTTAATTCGAATCCGTGACGGGGATGAATGGAAGACAGCATTCAGAACCAGATACGGACTGTTTGAGTACCTCGTGATGCCATTTGGGTTGTGTAATGCTCCCGCAGCCTTCCAACGACTTATAAATGACATATTCAGAGACTTGCTTGATGTATGTGTTGTAGTATATCTGGACGATATACTTATTTATTCTCATTCCTTATCTGAACACATAAAACATGTAAGACTCGTGTTGTCAAGACTACTTGCACATAATTTATATGTTAAATCAAAAAAATGTTTATTTCATAAAGAGGAAGTACTATTCCTAGGATACATTATATCCAAAAATGGAATAAAAATGGACATGAGCAAAATATCCTGTATTCTAGATTGGCCTGTGCCAACAACTCGCAAAGCATTACAAAGATTCCTCGGATTCTCTAACTACTATAGAAAGTTCATCAAGAACTTCTCTGCTATTGTGAGACCTCTCACACAACTCACAAGTACAAAAAAACAATTCAAATGATCAGAAGAAGCAAATGGAGCTTTCTGCTTGTTGAAATCAAGCTTTACTTCTGCTCCCATACTTCGCCATCCAGACCCATCCCTTCAATATATCTTGGAGGTAGATGCGTCAAACATGGCAGTAGGAGCAGTTCTCTCACAACGACCAACAATCACTTCACCACTTCACCCAGTTGCTTTCTTCTCAAAGTCACTAAGCAGCCCCGAGGTGAATTACCCAGTGGGTGAAAAAGAGTTACTAGCCATAAAACTGGCATCAGAGAATTGGCGACACCTACTTGAGGGCACTCGATTGCCAATCCTTATATATACAGATCACAAAAACCTTCAATACCTTCAGACTAATAGAACTCTTTCCCACCGGCAGGTACGATGGTCATTATTCTTTTTGAGATTTAATTTTCTAGTGACCTATACACCTGCAGACAAAAATAAAAAAGCGGATGCGCTTTCACGATTAACCGAAGATATCTACGCCGAGGTTCCCTCAGTTCCTATAATACCCTATGAACGTATTGTCGGTGTTGTCCGTTCCCTGAAGGAAGAGATTTTGCACAGCATAGGACTGGATTCACCTCCACCACAACTAAATGCTGATGCAGAAGGCTTCCTCTATTACAACGATAAACTATACATACCCCCTACTATGCAAACCAAGATCTTGGAATTGTCGCATGATGTACCTATGGCAGGACATATGGATATGACTAAAACATTCAATTTACTTACTAGGCAATTTTGGTGGCCTGACATGAAGACGACCGTACAAAAGTTCGTTTCATCTTGTGACATCTGTGCAACGTCCAAAATTGACACTACAAAACCATCGGGTCTACTTTGTAGTTTACCAATACCCCAGGTTCCATGGGAAGTGGTGTCCTTAGACTTTATAGTAGAACTACCACCTTCCAAAGGATTCAACACCATTTTAGTGTCAGTGGACCATCTGACCAAGATGGCACATTTCACTCCTATCCGAAAACTACCTTCATCCAAACAAACAGCGGAATTACTTGTGAAACATGTCTTTAAGTTACATGGTATTCCAAAAACACTTCTGTCTGACCGTGGTTCACAGTTTATCTCAAAGTTTTGGCAAGCTCTATGTCAGATACTACAAATAGAGCGAAAACTTACTCCTCCTACCACCCTCAGACCAACGGACAGACAGAAAGAGTCAACCAGTGCATTGAGCAATATCTACGTTGCTATACTTCCTATTTACAGGACGATTGGGTGGACCTCCTCCCGCTGGCGGAATTCGCCTATAACAACGCGACCCACAGCACTACTAAACAAAGTCCATTCTACTTAAACTATGGGTTTCATCCCACACTTCTTCCACCACGTATCTTGCCATCAAGTAATCCAGTGGCCTCTGATTATCTTACCCAAATAAAGGATTCCCTGGGTTTACTCAACACCACCATCTCACATATGCCATTGGGGATCTTGTTTGGCTTTCTACAAAAAATTTGAGATTAAAGATCCCTAGTAAAAAACTTGGACCTTTATTTCTGGGACCTTGCCCAATAAAGAAGCTTATTGGAAAAGCTGCAGTACAACTCACATTACCAACAGACCTCAAGATACATCCCATCTTCCATGTGTCGATACTAAAGCCCCATGTTCCTAACCAAGGAATAAGGCCTACCATCTCACCTCCACCTCCTGTACAAGTTGAAGGCGGAGAAGAATTTGAGATAAAGGAGATTCTGGATTCTCGTATCCATAGAAGAAGACTCCAGTATCTAGTACGATGGAAGAACTATGGGCCCCAAGACGACACCTGGCTGGATACCTCCGATATACATGCCCCTAGACTGATTTGCAATTTCCACTCGAAATACCCGGAAAAAACAGTTCTAGAGGCCTTCCGGAGCCGGCCTTAGGGGGGGGGGGGGTACTGTAATGTTCTGGTACCTCTGGTACCCTTATTTCCACATTTCTCTCTTAATATTGCATCCCATCTTGCTATCCAAATGGAACGCATACACCTTTAAGGGCAATGACATCATCGCCGAGCGCCGCTATGAGCGGCTATTTCAATCGCCGGCTTTCTCTCACTCATTGCTCGTTCAAACCGCATGTTGCCTTGTCTTGTCTTATGCTGCCGGAGCTTCAAGCTATTCCCTTTGCCTGAACCAGACCGGAACCTCGCTACCGATCCCGTATCTCGCTACCGGATCATTCCACTACTCTTGGACCTTGCTACTACTAACCCATCTAGTGATAAGTACCCCACAGGGGATTCCTTCCTAAACCTAACTTTCACTATCTACTACTGCATACTAAAAGGACTATTACTATCTAAGCTATTTCTATCATCTGCATAGATTGCCAGCTCTTGGGACTACCATCATCTATCATTGCACTAGGTTACTCTCTCTTGCATACTTCATCTGCTGTCCCCTACCACCTGTTACTATACATGATTGCTAAACCTATCTGCATACTATCATCACCTACCACTCTCCTGAATACTACTACTAAGTGCTCACCATTCTATCGCCTGTCTCTCACCTCTATACTATCATATACATTCTATCACTCCAGGAACATCATATTGAGCGTATGTATATTTGCATAACAGGCTGTACACGATGATGAAGTCCTGAGAGTTGGATATGTTGTTCAACACATTCTCTACATGACTACTGAGTGTAATAATTCTGCAGCTGCAAATCCATTCACTAACAAAAAACGCAGGAGCGTTACACAGCTTGCGTTGATTGGCGTACTGTCTGGCTGACCCCGGGTGCCGATACATGCTGTCTGACTGTGCCACTAGCTCCTTGCAATGACCTCCCCCTGCTTCCAACTCGTCTCCTCCTCCTCTCTGTCTCCCCATCTGAACTTTCCCCCTCTTCTTCTGCTCTTCGAGCAGGCACCCAGGTGACATCCACGGACACATCGTCATCATCAGCCGCTTCACTTGACAACTCAGCAAAGGCAGCAGCAGCAGGTACAACATCATCATCCTCATCATCACAATGTACGTCCATGTGTATAATGCTGCCTGACTGAGACATATCCCAGTTATCTACATCCTCTGGCACTAATGTCACTTATATCTTCCAACTGATGTGTAAATAACTCCTCTGACAGATCATGTGAAGCGGCTGTGGTGCTAGTGTTGGTGGTGGTGCCGGCGGGCGGACGAGTGGTAAATTGAGAGGTGCCCGCAGCTGAGCTGGAAGAGGATGGTCCATTAAGGTTCCGAGCGGAAGCTGTAGAAGATTGGGTGTCCTGTGTAAGCCAGTCAACTATGTCCTCAGAATTTTTTGAGTTCAGGGTCTGTGGTCTCTGAACACTGGGCATTATTCTAGGGCCAAAGGAAATCACAGCACCACGACCACGACGGCCCCTGCGGGGTGGCCTGCCTCTGCCTGTCATTTTTTTTTAGATTTGTGGTACTATGAGTGCAAGGTGCTGTGCCACCCTATAGGAGTGTTGGGCAGTGGGTACAGTACAGTATGTGGACCTGACACTCACTGACAGGCCAGGCAACTGCAATTATAAAAAAATATATATATTTTTAATTTGAAAGCTGCTGTGCCACCGTATATATCAGTGGTGGGCACTGCAGTGGGCACAGTACACTCTGTGGACCTGACAGTCACTGGCAGGCCAGGCAACTGCAATTATAAAAAAATATATATATTTTTAATTTGCAAGCTGCTGTGCCATCATATATATCAGTGGTGGGCACTGCAGTGGGCACAGTACACTCTGTGGACCTGACAGTCACTGGCAGGCCAGGCAACTGCAATTATAAAAATATATATATATTTTTAATTTGCAAGCTGCTGTGCCACCGTATATATCAGTGGTGGGCACTGCAGTGGGCACAGTACACTCTGTGGACCTAACAGTCACTGGCAGGCCAGGCAACTGCAATTATAAAAAATATATTTTTTTTCAATTTGCAAGCTGCTGTGCCACCGTATATATATCAGTGGTGGGCACTGCAGTGGGCACAGTACACTCTGTGGACCTGACACCAACTGCAATTATGACAGAGGAAAAAAAAATATTTTTTAAACTGCAAGGTACTGTGCCTGTGCCACCCGAAATGAGTGTGGTGTGCACACAGTACATTCTGTGGTGGGTCTTTGGCCTCTCACACACAGCGGGCAGGCAACTGCACAATATATATATATATATATATATATATATATATATATATATATATATATATATATATATATATATTAAAAAAAACTCAAATACCAGCCCTAAAAAGGGCTTTTTGGGGTGCTGTCAGGATGCTGTCCTTACAGCAGGAGTGGACCGAGAACACTGACTAACAACTGTCCCTATTAACAGCAGCAGCAGCACTCTCCCTGCTCTCACTTACACACTGCTTCAGAATGATCTAAGATGGATGCTGCCCTTGCTTTTTTATAGAAGGTGGGAGGGTGTGGGAGGGAGGGTATGCTGATTGGCTGGAATGTGTCTGCTGACTGTGAGGTACAGGGTCAAAGTTTGCCTCAATGATGAAGTATAGGGGGCGGACCGAACATCGCATATGTTCGCCCGCAGCAGCGGGCGCGAACAAGCGATGTTCGCCGGGAACTTTCCACCGGCGAACAGTTCGGGACATCTCTACATAGATTAGTGGCAGACATTACAGGTATTCTCAATAAGTTGAAAGTGGAACAGGCTTTACTGGGTATTGGGCTGGATTGGTACCCACCTTCATGCAGGGTGATTGTCCAACATATTATCTATGCAGCCAGATTGGCGATAGCACGCAACTGGAAAAGTCAGGTGCTGCCCTCAAGACGAGAGGTACTACAGATCGTAGGAGAGTCGTATGAATACGAAAAGATCCTTTTGCGCTCTGCTCAAAATTTCAAACAATTCCACGGCAGGTGGCAATTATGGGAGGCATACCAAGCTTCTAGAGTTTTACCCCTCTCCCTTTACTCTCCCCTTCTAGCACAACTCTTGGGCTTGGGTGGCCCTATGGGGCGGAAATGTTCCCATTTGCGTGCTTCATGGGGACCACGCATGTCCTGAGGTGACTGCTACTAGTTTCATGCAATGTGAGCTGGATGGGCGATTATCCCATCTTGCTATGTATCCTTTCTTTGTGTTTTCTCTTCCTTTTATGCTTTATCTGTGAGTTATCCGGAATATATGGCTGAAATAGCCGTGTTATTGCTGGTCATGTTTAAGGACGTTTTAAATTTTTTCAAAAAACGAATGTGTTCATGTGTTCCAATGTATACGGTACATTGTTTACTACATGTTTACTACGTGTTTTGTATTTTCTTGAAAACCATATAAAAATTATTTTTAAAAATAAAAAAATAATCCAATATGTCAAATAACTTGTATGCCCCTTGTATGTGTGGTATTTGCCGAGTGGTACCTGTGTGGTATTTACGGAGTGGTACCGGCTGCATAATACACTGGTACGGTACATGAGTGGTATTTGCTGAGCGGCACTGGTGGTACCTGAGTGGTATTTGCTGAGTGGTACTGGCTGGCTGCTGGTGGTAGTGGTGGCGGACTGAGTCTGTAAGTAACCGTTTTTCTTTTGTTTTTTGGTACCTGTGCTGCAGTGCTGCCTGGTTGGCTGCTGCTGGTGGTGGCTGGTGGCGGTGTGGCACACTGTGGGGGTCTGAGTCCTGAGTCCTCCTGACTGTGTGAGTAACTGTATTTTTTTTTTTATTTGTACCTGCTGCCTGGAGTGGCTGGCTGCTGCTGGTGGTGGCTGGTGGCGGTGTGGCACACTGGTGGTGGGAGTCCTGAGTCCTCCGTTCCTGACTGTGACTGAGTCTGTGTGAGAAACCGTATTTCGTTTTTTTTTTGTTTTTTGGTACCTGTGTGCTGCAGACTGCAGTGCTTCCTGGCTGGCTGCTGGTGGTGGATGTGGCTGGCTGGTGGTGGTGTGGCCTGCCCAGGCAGGCACACTGGGGTCCGTCTGGCTCTGTCCTCCTCCAGGCTTGTCTGCCCACCTGTGCTGCCTCTCTTCTGGCTGGCTGTGCCTGACGGACGACTGTGGCGGTGGTGGGCTGGACTAATATATTTCATTTTAATTATAAATTGAATTGTATGGCATTGGCTCCTGAGTCCTCCCTCCCTCCCTCCCTCATGGCCTGGGCTGGCCTGGCGCACTGTACTCCAGTCGGACAGTCCGGACTCTGACTGTCTCTCTCTCTCTCCTGTCGGCTGACTGCCAGTACCGCGGACAGAGTCGGGACCTAGCAGGGTCATAGAAGAGAGGAGAAATTACAATTACACTACTGCCATCTAGTGGCGGTAGATGTAATTGCAGTAACGCCGCCCAAGTAGTGGCAACGGCGTTACCGTGAGGGGAAGAGCAATCCTTTAGATTACTTGTTACCTTCTTAACCACTTAAGCCCCGGAAGATTTTACCCCCATTCCGACCAGGGTTTTTTTTGCGATTATGTATGTGCAGCAGTATTACACTCACATTTAGTCGGTGAATAAGATGCAGTTAGTCAAGTAATGTTGATCATCAGGAGCATCACTGGAGCAGGTCCTGGTGGTGGAGGCAGTGGATCCCGGTGAGAGCGGCAGGGGGTTCCTCCGTGTGTACAGGGATGGCCTCGGTGGTGTCCGTGGGCTCCTCGTCAACTGGTGGAACGCTGGCACTCGTGGGTCCTGGGATCCTGGAGTCACTCCTGGCGGTGATGCGGGATGCTACTTCAATAAATGTCTTGCTACACTTAGAAGGCGCTGCGCTGTCTTCCCTCTTGTCTCCCCCCAGAGATCTCTTCTGTCTCTTCCGCCGGCAGCCGCTACAGTGGACAGCTACCCCCTGAACTGTTTGGGGGTCCCCCCACCCCTGGTGTTTCTCTTCTCCCTTCTCCCCCTCCCCCGGGTCCCCAGGACCAGACTTTTTTTTTTTTTTTTTTTGAGACCTCTTCTTGCGCCAATTCACCACCAAACCATTGTTTACATCAGCCGCCTGCCTTTCTCCCTTCACGGCGGACGATCGCAATTGACCGGCGGACAACGGGTCCGCTGGTCACACGCATGGACTTCGCAGGGAACGAGCCGGAGCACGTGCTCGCCCGCTATTGGCTCACAAGGAAGTGACAGGCTAGTGACGTACCGGTACGTCACTTTGCCTGGCCGGGCTGACCGCAGCAGTGTATGTACTTGCGGCGGTCGGCAACCGGTTAAGTAACTGCGTTAAGTAACGCCGTTTACTTAAACGCAGTTATTACCATCACTGCTAGTGGCTCCCTTCCCTGTCATATTTACATTGCCTGTGTCAAGTGCCTGTGTGGCATCAGAAAATGTGAGTTGTTTTCTTGTATTTATTTAAATTTTAATAAAAACATATTGCACCACGAGTTTTTCTCCCTATGTTTTCTGAGTCACCTGGAATCTGAGCCATCCACACAGGAGCTTTGAGCCATCCATTTAGAAAAAAAACCCATTCCTGAATCTTCACCTAGGGGGAGGGTGTCGCTGAAAGATCTTTTAAAGTTCTACCTGCACTATAGGTCCTTTGAGGCCTGGGTGCATCTGGTAAGTGACCTCAGGTCACTGGGTGAAGGATCCGATACCCCTTACGTCACTTTGGCACCCCACTAAGAGAAGAAGCACTTTAAGGAAAATGCAAAAGAAATTATCACTTGCTTTGGAACGTTTATTATTTATTTTCTATGGACTTTTTTAGCAATTTTGCAGTCTTGTAAATTTTATATGGTGTGTCACTTTCATATTTATGATTTTATTTGTGTTTAATACATATTCACCTATATATAATTCACACCTTCATCCTTCCTTTTTTTTGTATTGGAGTAATTTTTCCCTTATATTTTTGATTGCATGAAGCATATATTTATTTATTAACATTAGTGCACTTATTTACAACACGTGGATTGTTTACTTGAGAAGGATAGAGCACCAGCACTTTACTTATATATATTTTTCCCACCATTCGGTGAAGTTTATATTTGCACTATCACCTATATTTATAGGTAATTCATTTCCATTTTGCACAAATATTAACCACTTAAGCCCCGGAGGATTTTCCTGCTAAAAGACCAGGGGGTATTTTGCGATTCGGCACTGCGTGACTTTAACGGACAATTGCGCGGTCGTGCGACGCTGTACCTAAACGAATTTGACGTCCTTTTTTTCCCACAAACAGAGCTTTCTTTTGGTGGTATTTGATCACCTGTGCGATTTTTTGATCATGCGCTATAAACAAAAAAAGAGCGCCAATTTTGCAAAAATAGCAATATTTTTCACATTTTTTTATATGAAATTCCCCCCAAAAAAAATGTAAAAATCAAAATTTTTTAAAATTTTCAGCCAATTTGTTTTCTGCTACCTATGTTTGGTAAAAAAAAACGCAAAAAGCGTATTTTGATTGGTTTGCGCAAAAGTTATCGCGTTTACTAACAAAGGGAAAGACTTTTGTCATTTTTGTTGTTTTTTTTTTTAACGCGTAATGGCGGCGATCTGCGTTTTTTTTGCGGTACTGCGACATTGCGGCGGACAGATCGGACCCTTGACTGACATTTTTGACACTTTTGGGGTTACCAGTGACATTTCTACAGTAATCAGTGCTATACATATGCACTGTTACTGTAAAAATACACTGGCAGTGAAGGGGTTAACTTTATTTGGGAGGGAGGGGCTGTGTGTGTCCCTAGGGGCGTGGTTTCTACTGTGATTGGCTGTGGCTCTAGCTGTAAGGACACTGATCAACGGATCTACATACTAGATCCGAGTGATCAGTGTCTTTACAGCGAGGAGAATGACAGGCAGTTTGTTTACACAAGCTGCCTGACATTCTCCCTCTCCCCCGACGATCGCCGAGTGGCCGGCGGACATCGGGTCCGCCGGTCACACGCGTGGGGGGGTCCGTGACCGCGCGGGAGCGCGCCTCCGCGGGTGCGCGCTCGCTCCCCAGACCCTCCCAGGCTAGTGACGTTAATTAACGTCACTCTGCCTGACAGGGGCTGACCGCCGCAGTAAATTTACTTGCGGCGGTCGGCAAGCGGTTAAGCACTTTTTGGTGATTTTTTTTATTACAATATCTATTGAGGTTGTGATTTTATATCTATTGTATCTATGGGTTAGCGCCTCATTACTTCCTTCATTTCCATTTAAGTCTATTATACTAAAATTGAGAGCAGCTTCACATTTTCTTTTTTTTTTTTCCAACCATTTCTTATTGTTATTTATAAGGGAGGCACCAATACTCTCTATATTACCTTGTATTACTGGAGATAGAGCAAGGAGACTTAACCCCTTCCATACATGTGGCAGTATGGTCCAAGCAGTATGACTGCTTCCACAATCAACCTGATGAGGTCAAGTTAGAGTTATCCTTATCAACTGTATATATAGTTCCAGTTGGAGTATCCCACTATTCCCTTCTCCCATCCAAATTCCACAATAAATACAAAAAACCAAAACCCCTGGACTGTTTGAGTGACGAGCCATTGGGAGTAAGGATGGATGTGTGAACTGTACCCTAAGTGACTGTCTGCAGGTAATCAGAGGAGACCCACCAAGTCATCATACAGCAATAGAGATGGCCTTGCGGTTTGCCCGGCGGTTGATTCACGGCGAACTTTGCCCGTTCGCAGTCCGCTGATTTTGCGAACATATGGCGTTGTTTGCGGCGGCCATATTAGTTTACATTGGGAAAAACTTTGACCCATGACACATCCATCAGGTGGTACAGGACAGCCAATTGAGACATTTCAGCACATGGACATACCTCCTACCTTATAAATAGACCTGACATGGCGGCCATTTTACATTCTGCTTTTTGTCAGTGTAGGGAGAGGTTTGCTGTGTGCAGCAGGGACAGATTGACAGTGACACAAAGCTCTGTTATAGGTCCACAAAAGTCCTTTTAAAGACTGGTATTTGGTATACATGTACTATATCTACAGTATATTCTGTCTTTTGTCAGTGTAGGGAGAGGTTTGCTGTGGGGAGCAGGAACAGATTGTCAGTGACACAAATCGCTCTGTTAAGGTCCACAAAGGTCCTTTCAAGGACTGGTATTTGGTATAGGTGTACTATTCTTTGGTGTGCAGTGCACTATATAGAAGTGTAATACACTTATAATATACGTTCTAATATAGAAAGCATATTATAATGGATTTGTAATGTGCAGCATTGTGACTGGTGTGGTGAGCGTTTCTGCAGCAATACTACAACTACAAAGAGTCACCAAAGCACTTTTAAAAAAGGATTATAACTGGTGTGATAGACCAGTGCCCCCCCTAAACGACAGATTGAAGCGGGGTGTTATCTAACAATATACTTTTATAACAGTGTATTTGTGTCCTGTAAAAATATTGCCTCTTTTGCTGCGTTAACTCTGCTACACAGTGCCAAACTCACTGGCCAATTTTTTGTATAACTGGTGTAATAAACCAGTGGCCCCCCAAAACCACAGATTGAAGCAGGTGTTATATACAGTACCTTCTTCCACATATACTGCGCTTCTCTAGAGACTCTTGTCACAGGGTCATTTAAAAAAATGACAGGCATAGGAAGAGGTAGGCCCTTACGCAGGGGTGGTAGGGGTAGGGCAGGAGCAGTAGGCCGGAGCCAAAGTGTGAAGTTTCAGAAGGTGCGTTCGATTACGTCAAAGGACGCAGCAGACTTGGTTGAGTGCCTCATTTAGCCTTCCTCTTCTGCACCCTCCTCATCCTCTCTATCTGCACCCTCTTCACTCTCTGCTGTGTGCACCCCCAAAGACACCACCACCAACACCACCACCACCATATACCCTCCGCTTCAGTCACTGGAATTATTTTCTGATCCATCACAAGACATTTGCGATGCGCAGCCATTCCTGGCATCGGATCAGGAAGAGGAGGTAGCAACAGCCGCCACCCAGCAGTCTGACGACAGTACCCAGATCAGCCAAAGGAGGTTGGTCCCCGCTGTTGCTGCCTACTCCGAGATCTCAAATGTTAGTGGTGGAGGAGGGGTGTTCAGAGGGAGATATGGACCAGCAAATAGTGAGGAGAAGCAGGCGGAACTTACATTGCACAGGAGGGACAAAGCAGCAGACTTCAGAAGCGAGCCATCAACCATGTACAGTCACGTCTGGCGCTCCCAGGATGCCGGCACATGGCCCCGCATTGTGGGCTTTTTTTAATGTGTCTGCTGCTGACAACAGTGTTGCCATCTGCAGCCTTTGCAGTCAACGCATAAGTCGCGGTAAGCCCAACACTCACCTAGGGACGACCGCTTTAAGAAGGCAACTGGACTCCCATCACCAAGCCCAGTGGGAGCAATGCCGTCAGAACCCACAAAGCCACACTCCAGGCTCTCACCGTCCAGCCTCTTCTCCTTCTCCTCTATCCTCACAATTGTCCTCCACTCCACCTTCCATCATGCCGTCCTCACGTTGTTCTGGAAAACGGCAGGCTTCTGTCGCCCAAATGTTGGAAAGTAAAAAATGATGACGCCGGATAACCCTCTTGCCCAACAGTTGACTGCTGGCTTGTTGGAACTGATAGCCCGCAAACTACTGCCATATGAACTGGTGGACTCGGAGGCCTTTTGGAAATTTGTGGCCATTGGAACACCACAATGGAAGGTCCCAGGAAGGAAATATTTCTCGGAGAAGGGCATTCCAGAGCTATATGGCCATATTCAGCTGCAAGTGAATGTACAGTGCCTTGCAAAAGTATTCGGCCCCCTTGAAATTTGCGACCTTTTGCCATATTTCAGGCTTCAAACATAAAGATATAAAACTGTAACTTTTTGTGAAGAATCAACAACAAGTGGGACACAATCATGAAGTGGAACGAAATTTATTTGATATTTCAAACTTTGTTAACAAATAAAAAACTGAAAAATTGGGCGTGCAAAATTATTCAGCCCCTTTACTTTCAGTGCAGCAAACTCTCTCCAGAATTTCAGTGAGGATCTCTGAATGTTCCAATGTTGACCTAAATGACTAATGATGATGAATAGAATCCACCTGTGCATAATCAAGTCTCCGTATAAATGCACTGTGATAGTCTCAGAGGTCCGTTTAAAGCGCAGAGAGCATCATGAAGGACAAGGAACACACCAGGCAGGTCCAAGATACTGTTGTGGAGAAGTTTAAAGCCGGGTTTGGATACAAAGAGATTTCCCAAGCTTTAAACATCCCAAGGAGCACTGTGCAAGCGATAATATTGAAGTGGAAGGAGTATCAGACCACTGCAAATCTACGAAGACCTGGCCGTCCCTCTAAACTTTCAGCTCATACAAGGAGAAGACTGATCAGAGATGCAGCCAAGAGGCCCATGATCACTCTGGATGAACTGCAGAGATCTACAGCTGAGGTGGGAGACTCTGTCCATAGGACAACAATCAGTCGTATACTGCACAAATCTGGCCTTCATGGAAGAGTGGCAAGAAGAAAGCCATTTATTAAAGATATCCATAAAAAGTTTCTTTTAAAGTTTACCACAAGCCACCTGGGAGACACACCAAACATGTGGAAGAAGGTGCTCTGGTCAGATGAAACCAAAATCAAACTTTTTGGCAACAATGCAAACCGTTGTTTGCCATAAAAGCAACACAGCTCATCACCCTGAACACACCATCCCCACGGTGGTGGCAGCATCATGGTTTGGGCCTGATTTTCTTCAGCAGGGACAGGGAAGATGGTTAAAATTGATGGGAAGATGGATGGAGCCAAATACAGGACCATTCTGGAAGCAAACCTGATGGAGTCTGCAAAAGACCTGAGACTGGGATGGAGATTTGTCTTCCAACAAGACAATGATCCAAAACATAAAGCAAAATCTACAATGGAATGGTTCACAAATAAACATATCCAGGTGTTAGAATGGCCAAGTCATAGTCCAGACCTGAATCCAATCGAGAATCTGTGGAAAGAACTGAAAACTGCTGTTAACAAACGCTCTCCATCCAACCTCACTGAGCTCGAGCTGTTTGGCAAGGAGGAGTGGGCAAACATTTTCGATGTGCAAAACTGATAGAGACATACCCCAAGCGACTTACAGCTGTAATCGCAGCAAAAGGTGGCGCTACAAAGTATTAACTTAAGGGGGGATGAATAATTTTGAACGCTAAATTTTTCAGTTTTTTATTTGTTAAAGTTTGAAATATCCAATAAATTTTGTTCCACTTCATGATTGGGTCCCACTTGTTGTTGATTCTTCAAAAAAAAATTAGTTTTATATCTTTATGTTTGAGGCCTGAAATGTGACAAAAGGTCACAAAGTTCAAGGGGGCCGAATACTTTCGCAAGGCACTGTATCTCTGGCACACAGTATCGGTGCCAAGATACATCTGACCACAGACACGTGGTCTAGCAAACACAGGCAGGGAAGGTATATAATTTTTACTGCCCACTGGGTGAACCTTCTGACGGCAGTCAAGCATGTAACCCGTGGCACCCGTGTAGATTTGGTTTTACCACCACGGATTGCATGCAGGCCTGCCTCTTCTTCTCCTCCTCCGACTCCATCCTCCCTCTCCTCCTCGGCTGACTCCTCCTTTTCCGCTGCTACCGTCTCTTCCACTGCACCGCCTCTTCCGCTGCGCCGCCCAAGATCCCCAGAACCTATTCGACATGCCAGGTGAGACGTTGCCATGCTGTGCTGCGTCTGTTGTGTCTTGAAGCCAAGAGCCACACTGGTCCTGCACTCCTTTCAGCTTTGCATTCACATGCAGATCAGTGGCTGACACTGCTGAATTTGACAGTTGGTAAAGTGGTGTGCCACAACGGTTCCAATCTGCTGTGTGCAATGAAACGGCAAAATGACACACGTGCCATGCATGGCACACGTCCTGAACTTGGTCGTGCAGTGATTCGTTGCCAAATACCCTGGGGTCCAGGACGTCTCGAGGCAGGCCAGGAAAATCACGGGCCATTTCAGAAGATCTTACACAGCCATGGCTCGCCTTGCTGACATTCAGCGGCGACGCAACCTGCCCATCAGGCGTCGTATTTGTGACTGCCCGAAGCAATGGAACTCAACCTTGTATATGCTTGATAGGTTGCTCCAGCAGAAACGTGCAGTTAATGACTACCTGTACAAACTCTGTGGCAGGACAGGTTCTGGGGAGCTTGGTTTTTTTTACCGCGCCAGTGACTGCTCATGCGCGATGCATGCAGGCTTCTGTGGCCATTTGATGAGATCACCAAACTGGTCAGTTGCGGCCAGGGCACCATAAGTGACATTGTACCTTACGCCTTCTTTCTGGAGCGTGTATTGTGTCGTGTCATTGATCAAGCCGTCGAGGAGCAGGAAGATGAGGAAGTCGCAATCTTGGATGAATTCCCAAGGGGTGCTACTCCATCTGAGACAAGTCAACAACAGGAGTCTAAATAGGAGTCAGAGGAGGATGGTGCCGGGTGGATGAGGAGGAGCAAGAACAGCATGCTTTAAACCTTTCTGGGATCCCTGGTGTTGTCCGTGGATGGGGGTAGGAGAACGAGGACAACTTTATCCTGGATGATAAGCAGGAGCCAGGCCATTACACTGCTTCCAGTTTAGTGCAAATGGGGGCCTTCATGCTCCAGTGTTTTAAGAGGGACCCCCGTATAAAAAGAATAAAGGGCAAGGACCAGTACTGGGTGGCAACGTACTTAGACCCTCGGTACAAACAAAAAATTGCGAAAATGTTACCACCATCACAGAGGGCGTTTAGAATGCAGCACTTCCAGGCCTTGCTTCGAGAAATGCTGCATTCTGCTTTTGCGTGCGCTGGCAGAGGAATTTCCACTCACAGAGAAACAGTACCAGTCCAACAGCGCCTGCAAGAACAGGGCGGTTTGAAGATGTGTTGGTCACTTCTGATATGAGATCATTCTTTCAGCCGACCCATCGACAGCTGTACTCCGGATCCAGCATCAGGGAACACCAAGATCGACATGTGTCCGACTACATTGGGTTAACGGCCGATGTGGACGCTCTGAGGAATGATGAACCACTGGAATACTGGGTGGGCAGGCTTGAACTCTGGCCAGAGCTTGCACAATTTGCAATGGAACTGTTGGCTTGCCCCCTGTCCAGTGTCCTGTCCGAAAGGACGTTCAGCTCAGCAGGGGGGATCGTGACCGATAAGCGCACTCGCCTAGCTCTTGACAGTGGTGACTACCTCACATTTATAAAAATTAATGAGGCATGGATCTCAGAGGAATTCAACACATGTGACCAGTAGACCATATTTGATTAAATTCCTCATGACAGGCCACAAATATCCGCCAGACCGCCATCCACCCATAACAATTCATGGTTCTTGTTTTCGGTAAATACAGCGGCATAAAAGGCATTTTATGTCCATTCAATGTCTAATTTTTGGGGCCTTTCATGGCCGACAAATATTTATCCTGTCAATGCCTAATGTACCTCCAGCCACAGAATACAACGTTCTTAGCTTTCAGGTGAATGCATGTGGACTAATTTTTGGGGCCTGGAATGGGCGACACTTACTTCTGTATCCTGTGAATGCCTAATGTACCTTCAGCCACAGAATACAACATTCTTAGCTGTCAGGTAAATGCATGTGGGCTAATTTTTGGGGCCTGGAATGGGCAACACTTACTTCTGTATCCTGTGAATGCCTAATGTACCTTCAGCCACAGAATACAACATTCTTAGCTGTCAGGTAAATGCATGTGGGCTAATTTTTTGGGGCCTGTAATGGCCGGGCGACACTTACTTCTGTATACTGTGAATGCCTAATGTACCTTCAGCCACAGAATACAACGTTCTTTGCTGTCAGGTTAACGCATGTGGGCTAATTTTTGGGGCCTGGAATGGGCAACACTTCTGTATCCTGTGAATGCCTAATATACCTTCAGCCACAGAATACTACGTTCTTTGCTGTCAGGTAAATGCATGTGGGTTAATTTTTGGGGCCTGTAATGGCCGGGCGACACTTACTTCTTTATCCTGTGAATGCCTAATTTTTCAGACTGGAAATGAAAATCAATAGGTCTGTAAAGGTTCCGCAAATTGTGGAATGGATGCGGACCCATTTTACAGATGTTTGAATGGACCCTATATGTATTTGACATGTACTTACCGGCTGCTGTCAGTTCTGGCTGATTTAGAAAAAAAAAAAATGTTATGGCAACTTTTCCAATAGGAATACTTCTGTTATGACATTGTCTATGTTGTGGGACTATTTGTGCACAGCTAGTATATATTTTGTGGCTGCAAATATGACCTGAAGGTTTTTAAAGTTCGCCTCCCATTAAAGTCAATGGGGCCCGCCGCAAACTTGCAGTTCGCGAACATTTGAGAAAGTTTGCGGATAACGTTTGTGAACCACCCCGGCCGATGTTCGTCCATCACTATACAGCAAGTCCTAGAGGGACAATCCTGCATGTGTATATATTTTTCTTTTGTTTTTTCCCCCTATTGGTTGAACTAGATGGACTTGTGTCTTTTTTTTCTGCCAAACTAACTATGTAACTATTTACCACCAAATTAAGTTCAATTTGTCCTGAAAATGCGGTATAATCCACCCGGATTCACAAAGTAGTTGTGCTGATATTTAGAGATGTACTAACACGGGTCTGTCACGATTCGACCACGCCCACGGCGACTAGCTAACCGAGACGCGGTGAATCGTGACTTGGGGACGTATAAGGGATAACAGATTAAAGAAAAAAGAAACTTCCTACTAAGTAATTAGATTGGCTGCAATACTTTCACAGCCTGCACTGCCTTCGGTCACCACTAGAGGGAGACTCCACTCCAATCCAGCTGGCTGACCACACACAGGCAGATACAAATCTTACATACAATCTGGTGCACTCTAATGGTGGGGGAGCAGTCTAGCAATTACCACACACTACTAGGATTCCTCCAGCTATCCTACAAGCCAGAACCCCTGTGCTAATCACTCTTCTCACTGTCCCCACACCCACACACCAAAAACGATAGCCTGCACCACCCAACAGTTTGTCTGCAAACTGGTCTGCCGGGACACCACACACACGCAGATCTCCGTCTGATGTACAATCTGCATGCAATCTGCCAACGCACAGTGCAATTGCATACAGATTGGCACGTAGCGTAGACCGATAATTTAGACACTAAAATGCAAACAAAATATCTCTAGAGGTATGAGTCCTAGCTTAGTACACAGAAGTCACTTATTAATTTTATAATTTAATATCCCGAAAAGTGGGCAGTGCATAAAAAATATATACAAACAAAAGCAGTTACAAAAAATACAAAAGATAAAAAGACACACAATTGGCAATTTGCTATGAAAATAAAAGGGAATAAAACACAGAAATAAACTTTACCTAAGGTTATCTCTTTGGCAGAAGCATGCCGGAAATCGTGCCGGAACTCCTCAGTTCAGAACTGGCTTCAAGGAAGAACCATGTGCAAATCTCAGCTTTCCCAATTTATTGGAATATTGATGTGGGCTGGGCTTTAGCCCTTACCCAATCAGCCAAAAGGGGTTGCTTCATCTCAGCCCACCCAAAGTCCTGTGTTCTGAACTGACCAGAGCCGAACTGGCCCAGAATGGCGCTGACCGCTGGGCCAGGGATAGGAGTTCTGACACCAGCGCATCGGTCTGATTCCGACAGTATCAAACACTGCTTGTCTGCCACAATCAGGCGCCATACAACGGTTTTGTGCAATTCTCCAGGACCCCACCCATGCCACAGACACAAATTTATATGTATTTGTAGCCACATACGTGAGCCACAAGAAGGAATTATTTTCATCTCTCTACCACTAATATTTTAACTTTTATGAGAGATAAAATACATTCCTTTGATCTGATAACAGCAGCAACCGCTCACAGACGGTTCGGAACCTATTGTCACCCCCCTGCGGATTTCTGCAGCCAAAATGACTAGCAGTCTACTCTGAAGCCTCCGGAAGGTGACAATTCTCTTGTTTACTGGCATGGGGGACTTCATTGGCATGTTGGTGTCAACTCTATCCCAGAGACCAGCTGTGTCCTTTCAAATGCTACTAACAGGACATGTGTGTGTAACTGATACTAAATCAATTAACTCAAAATGACACTACATCTACAATTCACTACATATTTCTACAGATCACTTCATATTTCGCTAATGCAAAGCTATTCCATATACGACATTTACGTTACAGGGTCAAAGTTTAAAAATTGTGCTCAGGCATTAACATTTGTTTTACCCTCAGTCCCTAAGGGCTAAAACATCTTTACTGAGAGAGTTTACAGAGTAAAATCAATTTGTTTACAGAGTAAAATCAATTTCTGTATCAAAATTGTGGATGAAGGAAAAGGCTACAGAGTTCAGGAACAATTTAAAAGGGAAGCAGAATAACACCTCTCCAGGATGCTGACAGTCAGTCACCATAACACAATGACATCACTCAACATGCCGAGCAGAGCAATACAATTGCAGCCACTTGCCTATTATACAGAACCTCCATATTTATAGCTGTATTCTGGGGAGACCCTCATGACTGTTGCTCGGGGTTCTGAGCCTTGTGTCCCATGCATCCACCTGAACCTCCAACAGAAAGAGGAGTCGAGGCTCCAGATTCTAGGTGTGTGTCTGTAGACCGTGCATATAGAATTGGGGGCTGTTCTGGTCCCCCCACCATGGTCACATGTCATTGCAATGTGCTGAGATGTTACCAGTAGGGATGATCGAACTTTTGAAAAGTTCGGTTCGACCAGAACACCCAAACTTCCTGAAAGTTCGGGTCCGGATTCCAGAACCCCATTGAAATCAATGGGACCAGAACTTCTGTAATCAAAAGACACCATTTTGAAGCCCTAAAACCCAATAAATGCCCCTAAAAAGTGCCTAGGGTTCTGGGTCATGCCCCAGGGACTATTAATCACATAAAAAAAAAGTTCTTAAAAATTGTCGTTTTTGATAGCCAATTATTGAAAAAATTATTGAAAAAAAAATTAGATTTCTTTGGATTTAGTGTCTGTTGGGTCTAAAAAGTGTACCTGTGAAGTTTCAGCTCTGTAGCATGTCCAGAACCAGAAAAAAAGATAATTTTTCTTAGAATTTTTAGTAGAGCGGTGATGTGGCTACACTCCTTTTACACCTGGGCGTTTTTGTTGCAGGCGTTTATTGGGCATTTTTTGGGCGTCTTTGGAGGCAGGCATGACATCTGAACTTCTGTGTAGGGGTATATATATACACACACACATATATGTATATATACACATACACACATATAGGTTTTAAAAGGAGCGGAACCCCATCCCTGCAAATTATTTAATTAGCACATGGATAGGGTTCCGCTCCTTTTAAAACCTATATGTGTGTGTGTGTGTATATATACTCCTACACAGAAGTTCAGATGTCATGCCTGACTCCAAAGACGTCCACAAAAAAGCCCAATAAACGCCTCAAACAAAAACGCCCAGGTGTGACAGGAGCGGAGCCACAACCCTGCTTTACTGCAATTCTAAGACAAACTATCTTTTTCTTCTGGCGGTCACCCTGACATGGATGAGTTCGGTCACCCTGCCATAGCAGTCAGAGTCAGTTCACCCTAAACTACATTACGGTCACCCTGACACTTAACACTTTCCCTACAGAAACTAGATTATTGAATCTAACTATAGTGGAAAATTGTACCCTAACTACACTAGATATCCCTTTCCTCACACTAATAATTGCTAAATGACACTTTTGCAGCAGGAGTAACAGAACTGCTTCCACTCTCTTCCACATCCCTGTATTACAGTGCTAAAGATTTGGCGGGGCTATGCTATATACTGGGGGGCGTATTCACTACTTTCACTACTGATTGGCCTCTGGACCCCCTAGTCACTCCAATCACATTCCTAGCATACTCCTGCCCCCTCAATTGGCTTTTCCTGACGTTTCTGGTCCAATCACGGGCTTTTAAAGCCCAGTTCCTGTCCCATTGCATTTTGGGTGGTTCTGGTTGCTGAATTCTGAACTTTTACCGCAAAAAGTTTGGAATTCGGCCAAATTTTAAACAGCCAATGTTCAGGTCGAATCGATGGTCGACCCGAACCGTTCGATCATCTCTAGTTACCAGGCAGACAAAGACACTCCCCATCACCTGCATGGAGAAATAGGAGGTGGAGGGGCTCCAATCTACAGAGGGTTGGTGGGATGATGGTGTCTGGGAGGATCTGCTACACTAATTACTCTCTTAGTTCTTATTTTATACATTTCCGAGGTTTGTCAGGGATAATCACTTTAATATTCCTATTTCCAGACAAACTGAAGAAGACACATCACAACGGATTATCAGGTTAGTAGGATATCCATGTCTGATATGAAATCTCTTCTGGATGAACATTGTTTTATTGTAGTCTGGATCAGTGGTGGAACTACCAGGGTCCCAAAGGTTGCACTTGAGACCAGGCCCTGTAGGGTGCCCCATGAAAGCAGGAAGGGGAGCCACTGCAGAACATGGACTCAGTTCACACTGCTGTGATCTCAAAGTTGTGCAATTTGCTTGCATTTTCCTTGTGACTTACTTGTGATTTTTTGATATAACATTGTAGCTTATGGCACTCAAATCACACCAAAGTTACAGAAAAAGTATTGCAGGAACCTTTTTCTTTGTTGCTGCGACTTTAGTGACATTTATTAGGAAAGCACCCATTGAAATGAATGTGCTTTGACTTGTCATGCGACTTTGTGTTGCAAGTCACATAAGTCACAGCAGTGTGAACTGGGGCTTATAAAGGGCCCTATGACAGGAACAGGTGGAAAGGGCCATGGCCTCAGATGGAAGAGCCCCAGCTTTGGAGGGAAGGACCCAGGGACTGATGGAAAGGGCCCCAGCAGTCATGGGGTACCCTTCATGGCTTCTTGCACTGGGGCTCTGAAGGTTCTAGGTACTCCTCTGGTCTGGATGATGTGTCCATAGTTTATATGGTTCCACAGCCCTCCTGTATTTCATGGGATATCTTCTTTTAGGGTTCCATTCTTCTGGTTTATGGTTAGAATACAATATTTCCAGCTCTATCCTATAAATACTATTTCATGTGTGTGTGAGGAATAAAATATTCTCCCTTCTCTCATAAAGACATCAGTAAGGAACACAGAGAGTCTATGAAAGAGAAGCACCAGAGGATTTCAGAATATAATTCCCGTACAGGGGAGGCTGTTCATCTACAGAATATATTCACCAAGTTAATGATGATAGACGGACCCCAGAATAAAGAGGGAAAAGAAGAAGAAATAAGGAGTTCAGGCAGAAGAGATGTACAGATCATGGAGAAAAGATCCCCAACCACAATCCAGGCCCTCTTTGACCCTGATAAAGATGGGTTCATCCCTAAGATTGTGGTGTTACAAAGAGCTGCTGGGATTGGAAAAACAATGACCTCCAAGAAGATCATGCTGGACTGGGCCTCTGGGGATCTCTATGAAGACAAGTTTGACTTTGTGTTTTATCTGAGCTGTAGAGAAATCAACACCATCCCTGGAAACATAAGTCTTGTGGGACTTTTCTCCAGAACCTGCAGACTGAGTTCAGATGACCTGGTGTCTATTCTGAAGGATCCTGGAAGTCAGAGAAAACTTCTCACCATAGTTGATGGGTTTGATGAACTGAGGTGGACTCTGGAGGAGAAATCTGAGGTTTGTCCTGACATTTCTATGGAAACCCACAAAGAAATAATTCTCCAAAGCTTGTTCAGGAGACAGATTCTCTCACAATCTTCTCTGATCATCACCACAAGGTCACTGGCCATGGAGAAACTGAACACATTCATCGATGATTATCGCAATGTGGAAATCCAGGGATTTACAAGCGATGATCGAGAGAAATATGTCCATAACTTCTTTGAAAATAAAGAAGATGCAGACAAGGTTCTCAGTATAATAAAGGACAATGACATTCTGTACACCATGTGTGCCGTCCCCATCACATGCTGGATTGTCTGCACTGTAATGAAACAAGAAATAAATAGAGATTTGGCTTTAATTCATACGATGACTTCAATTTACCTTCGCTACCTGGAGATTTTACTGACCCATCACAGTAAGAAGGAGCAGTCTGTACGCAGGAAACAAACCTGTCTGAAGAAGCTGTGTGCTCTGGCCAATCAGGGAGTTCTGAACCAACAAATCTTATTTGAGAAGAAAGATCTAGAAAGACATGGACTTTCTCTGGATGAGGTGGAGTCTGTATTTCTGAATGAGAACATCTTTCATTGGGACGTCCGCACCCAGACCTGCTACAGCTTCATCCACCTGAGTGTACAGGAGTTCCTTGCTGCTCTCTATTATGGGATGGGTGGTGGTTGGTTGAGATTTTTGAAATTGACTTCCCTCCCGAAGATCTGTAAAGGGAAATCCCTATCAGACTTCAGTTCAGATTACTCACATTTAGCATTATCTGTACAATTCCTGTTTGGTCTCCTAAATGAAAATCAGGTGAAGGAATTCTCAGAGAGCACAGGAATCCCCATCTCACTCCGAGCCAGACCTGCAATCATAGAATGGGCCAAGAAGGACATCAATGAGTTTATCCGTACTCAGACCATCTTCTATCTGTATGAGACTCAGGATGAGGACTTCATTAGGAGAGTCATGTCTGGTCGTACAAATTTGAATCTGTCCGGCTCAGGTACAGGTCCCTTGTGGATGAACAGGAATTATTCCAAGCAGCTGAGCTATTGCTTGAAGACTTTGAAGAGAGAAAGTTTTCAGTCTTTAAATTTTTCATCTATCACAGTGGGTCCAGAGTGCCAGAAAATTCTATCTCCATTCCTACACAGGAATCAGAGGGTCAGGTAAGTGAGTGTGAGGATCTCCTAACTGAGCTCAGAGAATGGTCAGGAACCTGCATACAGTATAACGGTGATTATCAGACATGTTCTCCATCTACCACACTTGTTAGAAGTCCTGGGAACTCACGCTTTCCTCAGCCCTAAGCCCTGGTTCACACTAGAGCAAATTTCCAGGGACCTGCGACATTCTGGTGACATGTAAAGTCGTAGGTCAGGTGAAAATTAGATTTTATTGGGTGTTGTCTTAATTGAGTCACTACAACAAAATAAAATACTTCCTGCACTACTTTTGGCGATTCTTGTGCGGCACGACTCCCATAGACTTCAATGTAAAATCGCCAGAAAGTCGTACATTTGTCTGAATGTTTGACACTTTGCTGCGACTTCTGAGGCAGTGTTTAACCCTCACCTCTCCTCCCTGGTCATCCTTGCTGCCTAAAATCGTCCTCCCAAGCACATCCCATTCCCACCTGAGCGCAGCGGAAACGCACATTCCCACCTCCATTTTCTGTGTATTTTCAGGTGTAAGCACACATTGTGTATAGGAAGCCATTCACTAGAATGTTCTGCCCAACATGCGACAAACACCCCAAAGTAGCTCAGAGACCTTTCCAGTCATGGAGTGTCGTGTATTTTGGCAGCAAAACATGCGTCTGCTAACTGCGATTGGGGGGTCATTACCAATTAGCCGGTATTCACATCTGTGTGTTTCTAAGTCTAAAAAATGCACAGCAACGCACGCCACACTTGTGCAGATGTAAATGAATGGTAACACAAGTGCAATGCGCCTTGCTGTGCGTTTTTGAAACCTATAGCAAAGTGCATGTTTTCTTGCAGTCTGCCGTGCATTAAAAATGTGCAGATGTAAATGAATAATAACACAAGTGTGACGCACATTGCTGCATATTTATACCTGCAAGAAAACGCATGCTTAGCTGTGCATTTCACAACGCACATTGCACTTGCGATACCATTCGCTCACATCTGCACGTTTCTGAATGCACGGCAACCTATAAGAAAACGCATACTTTGCCACACGTTTTGGAAACATGCGTCGTGCTTGCCTTGCCATTTTCTCACTGCGAACGTGATGCACGGTTGCATTTCTGAAACATGCGACAAAGCAGACAATTTCTGTGCAGTTGATGTGCATTCAGAATCATGCAGATGTAATTGCAGCCTGATTGGTAATGACACCCAATCACGGTTAGCAGACGCATGTTTGGCCATGTGACAAAACACGCTATAAACACAGATCCATCAAAGTCACATAGGAATGCTTCTCAGTAAAGTCACTTTGAAGTCGCACCTGGTCACCGGGAAGTTGTAGAGCAAAGTCAAGCTGGAAGTGGCTGCGACTTTCATGTTGTGCTGTGTGAACCAGAGCTAAATGGTGGTTCCCACATATCACCTTCTACACAACTTCTGGTAACATCGCATCATTTACATCGTATTACCCTTTCACTGACACCCAATTATACCATTTATCACACAGAACATTTGGAGGGAAAGCTTCGTGTTCAGAGATCCAGGGGAGGAGAATAATGCCAGGGGTGTGACATCATCATCCCAACATTGGAGGGACCAATTGTCTGCAGAAGTGGGTGGAGATGGGAATGTCTGGACTGCATTTCATATCTGGAACCAAAGTGGGGTTCCAGGATTTTCCAGAAACTGATGATGAATGGAAACCCCTGTGTAGGAAGGCCGGAGACCCCGTATACATATCAGGGGCCTCCTTTAAGTTTTGTCTGGAGTGTGACTTCAAAGACCACTCATAGCCACCAATGAGAAGTCCTCATCAGGTCCAGTATGAGACTGTAGAGCCAGAGGGAAGGCAGCCATGTGGGAGGGAAATGTTGGGTGTTACATTGTTATTCTTGGTGTCAGAGGTCATCCATTCTTGGTGGTAATTATTATCTCATTATTGGCTTGTAGGTTTTATACATGTACTATTTCCAGTAAAGATTGTCTGGGAGACGAAGAAGAGTCCTCCTCAGGATATAGAGGGAAGGTTGATACTCTTTCCTTTCTGAAGAACCCAGAGAGTAAAATTCAGGAATTGTGGTAAGAGAAATGTGTGATCCTGCAGTGATGGGGAAATGTGACGTCTTGTGATTGTTCCCGTCTCTCAGTGTTTCCTTCTATCTCTGGGTGTCCTCCATCCTCACCCATCCCCCATCACCTCTCCTCTTCTCATGTCTTCTCCTCTCTGAGGGAATCTTTCTCTGGGTGTCCTCCATCCTCCCCCATCTTCCATCATCTCTCCTCTTCTCATGTCTTCTCCTCTCTGAGGGAATCTATCTCTGGGTGTCCTCCATCCTCACCCATCCCCCATCACCTCTCCTCTTCTCATGTCTTCTCCTCTCTGAGGGAATCTTTCTCTGGGTGTCCTCCATCCTCACCCATCCCCCATCACCTCTCCTCTTCTCATGTCTTCTCCTCTCTGAGGGAATCTATCTCTGGGTGTCCTCCATCCTCACCCATCCCCCATCACCTCTCCTCTTCTCATGTCTTCTCCTCTCTGAGGGAATCTTTCTCTGGGTGTCCTCCATCCTCACCCATCTTCCATCACCTCTCCTCTTCTCATGTCTTCTCCTCTCTGAGGGAATCTTTCTCTGGGTGTCCTCCATCCTCACCCATCTTCCATCACCTCTCCTCTTCTCATGTCTTCTCCTCTCTGAGGGAATCTTTCTCTGGGTGTCCTCCATCCTCCCCCATCTTCCATCATCTCTCCTCTTCTCATGTCTTCTCCTCTCTGAGGGAATCTTTCTCTGGGTGTCCTCCATCCTCACCCATCCCCCATCACCTCTCCTCTTCTCATGTCTTCTCCTCTCTGAGGGAATCTATCTCTGGGTGTCCTCCATCCTCACCCATCCCCCATCACCTCTCCTCTTCTCATGTCTTCTCCTCTCTGAGGGAATCTATCTCTGGGTGTCCTCCATCCTCCCCCATCTTCCATCATCTCTCCTCTTCTCATGTCTTCTCCTCTCTGAGGGAATCTATCTCTGGGTGTCCTCCATCCTCACCCATCCCCCATCACCTCTCCTCTTCTCATGTCTTCTCCTCTCTGAGGGAATCTTTCTCTGGGTGTCCTCCATCCTCACCCATCCCCCATCACCTCTCCTCTTCTCATGTCTTCTCCTCTCTGAGGGAATCTATCTCTGGGTGTCCTCCATCCTCCCCCATCTTCCATCATCTCTCCTCTTCTCATGTCTTCTCCTCTCTGAGGGAATCTTTCTCTGGGTGTCCTCCATCCTCACCCATCTTCCATCACCTCTCCTCATGTCTTCTCCTCTCTGAGGGAATCTATCTCTGGGTGTCCTCCATCCTCACCCATCCCCCATCACCTCTCCTCTTCTCATGTCTTCTCCTCTCTGAGGGAATCTTTCTCTGGGTGTCCTCCATCCTCACCCATCCCCCATCACCTCTCCTCTTCTCAGGTCTTCTCCTCTCTGAGGGAATCTTTCTCTGGGTGTCCTCCATCCTCACCCATCCCCCATCACCTCTCCTCTTCTCATGTCTTCTCCTCTCTGAGGGAATCTTTCTCTGGGTGTCCTCCATCCTCACCCATCATCCATCACCTCTCCTCTTCTCATGTCTTCTCTTCTCTGAGGGAATCTATCTCTGGGTGTCCTCCATCCTCACCCATCCCCCATCACCTCTCCTCTTCTCAGGTCTTCTCCTCTCTGAGGGAATCTTTCTCTTTGTAATCTCATCCATGGGATTTGGGGTTCCCCTTATAGTAGAAGAGTGACCAGGCTATGTAGATATGGAATGACATCCATATTCCTAACAAGCAGGAAATAGGATGGAATGGAAACCCTTAGGGCTCGCTCACACGTCTGATGATTATGAAGAAGGAAGCAATGCTCAGTAACACTTCTATGACATTTATCATGTGTCTTCATTGTGTTTATGAAGCTCTGAAAACACTACAAGAAAACTTTTAGGTTTAGGGAGTCTCACTTCTAGCGCTGCAAAGTTATCTTTATATCTACTATGTAAGGGAGGTGTCACTGCACATCACCAATCATAAGTGGCCGACCACAAAGTAGGTTTTTTGTACATAGTTTGCGAATGTTTGGGTGGTCTCACTCATCATGCTGCAATATTCAACACTTTAAATATATCTTACTTATATTGTTTTTTATAACATTGTAATATTCCTGTATAATTGTGCTGAAACACATTCTGATTGTTAAAAAATTTGAAAAAAATTATATTTTTTTAGGTTTAGGGAGTCTCCCTTCTAGTGCTGCACAGTTATCTTTCTTTCTATTTGGTGTTGGATTTTGTAGATGAATCCTTCTGTGATCAGCTGATTAGTATATATAATTGTAAGACGTTTTGGCTGTGCAGTGACACATTTCCTGCCTGGCTCTGTCAGTATTTCCGGCTGGTTGATGATTTTGCCGGCACACAGAAGCTGTTGGAGTTACCACACGGCTGTTCTGTACAACCAGAAGTGACTGGAGCTGCTCTGTCCTACTTCTCTATGATTTCCCAGTGCATTCTGGGATATCGGAGCCTCTGCTCTCTGTCCTCCAATGCCCAGCGGTTATTGGGAATCACCATGAAATGAATGGAGGCGGCTGACAAGTGTGGATGCCTCATGACAGCGACATGCTGCTTAATCTTTTACACAACGCTACCGCTCCTGTGTGACCAGCACTGTGTACCGCCATTGTAATATTCATGGCAGGCATGGAAGGGCGGTTATACAGCTTTAGAAATGCTGAATGAATGCCACATAATCGCATGGTACTGACACACATGTGAATGAGACCTCACTGACCTCTGTAGCTACAGCCACCAGGGATCAATTCATCCTCAATTTTCACAGAATATCCAGTGAGACTCCTCAGGTGGGTTTCATCAATCGGCTCCCTCCTCTCCTCTCACTCCTCTGAGTCATTCAGTTATGAAGGGAAATTACAGCTTGAGTTACTGAGCTCTGGAAATAACAATGGATTGTACAGTGATCCAGGAAGGACAGACTGGTAAACATGTGGAAAAGAGATTTCAGCTCCACCTGCTGGCTGGAAATGAAAATGCTAAATTATTTATATACAATATTTTATATTTACAAATCTATGAATGGAATGTTTTGTCCTGACCATAATAAAGACAGAAAACACAATACATTCCTCTGAAGGCAAAGACATCAGACAGTTCTCACTTCTGTACAAAAGTCCGTCCCATAACCAATACAACTCATACTCCAGAAATATCATCTGTCATTGTCTCACTTCTGCAAGATAGGAGTTATAAATCCTGGAAAGTTACCCATCCCCCATCACTAGAAGAAATGATGAACATCCCCAACTCCCATCCCCTTTATGAGTCCTTGTCTGCCATAAAAAGTCCCAAGACTTCCTCTGTCCTGGCTCTGGGCAGTGAATGCCTATCTCCCCCTCTCTGCTCCTGGTGGGGGTTCTGTTCAGGTATGAAGTTCGTATCCTATGGACATAAACCCCCTCCGGAGTCCCTCCACAACCACATATTATACTATGTAGAGCTGGGCAGTCAGCTTCATCTTATTGTATTTTGTTCGTTATCCACAATGAAATGTTTGTAATGAGAAGTCATCATCACGGTCAGCATCCAAAATACAAATCCCAATTTATTTTCACATATGGCTAAAAATCATCCCAACAGAGAAGCCGACGCGTTTCAGACATTCAGGCCTTAGCCATAGCTGTCTGTTAGGTTCAACAACACCCCATTAAATGCCCCTCAACCTCACACAGCCATGGGCGGGGTTACATATAACCTGAATTAATAAGCAGATCTATGTCCATGTAATGAGATGGAAATTGAGCACCCAATGAAATGAGAGATGACATGAATAGAATACAGGATTACACAAATACAGGATTACACAAATCATTCCCATCAATAACAATCACACATCAAATCCCAACTTACAAGTCATGTGATGTGGAGATTCCCATCCCAGCGATGGTTGAGGCCGAGATCCACCACTCCTCCGTCTCTAATAGTTTTCAGTGTGAATCACCGCCTCTATCAGATGAAATGACCCTTTCTATACCACAAAAAGAAAAGGGGGTCCTATATCTCCATGGACACCTCTGAAGGGTCTGGAAACATCAGACAATTGTTTGGATCTCACCAACCTGGATGTGTAAAGGTTGGGTGGTCCATCCCACGTATTGGAGAGAACACGCCTTGTATTCTATAAAATACACTACATGATATGACTGCTGAGGCGCATAGGTCCAGAAACAATGTCACCATAATAACCAACCCCCCTCCCCATACAAAACCACACTTACAATGATTAAGTTGGAAAGGGCAAGGCCACAGCTTTTATTTAGTTTCCAATACCAAACAAGTACACGTTTAGACCAGTGCCGGTCACAGTTGTACTGGGAGCACTCTTAGTCATTAACAACTTAAATTCCAATAAGGGGAAAGGGGGAGGGTCTGTCCTTACCATCAGTGAAGGACAAACAGCCTACCCCCAATTTACAAACAAGGGCATAAGCCATTACCATAACTTTAACTGCTGGCAAGGTCAAAAACTGCCACTAAAGCTGTGACAGACCGACTGAAAAAAACAGGGCGGGGGCGGGGTGTCAGCTTTTCAACCACGTTTCTTTTTAAAAGACCCAGAATTCCCTGGGAAGGTATTCTTAACTGAGCTCAGGCCCAACCCCATACCCAAGAATCCGTCCAATCCTTTTGTCTCATATAGACTCCTGCTTAATCCAAGCCCCTGGCCATGCCCCCATCAGTCAAGGCTCTCTTTCCCTAAAGGGATCAAGAGGCCTTCATGGGTTGTAGGGCATATATTGTCTGATTGGAGACTTTTCCCGGAGACTTTAGATGTCATCTCCTGACTGACATTCTGTCCCTTCCACTATCTGCAGATTATCAGAGATGGAATAGTGGGGAGACAATAGAGATCCTAAAGTGGGGGCTTTTCTCCTTGGCAGCCCTTGTGTAGAATATCAGATGATTGTTTGTCAGAATAGAGAACAGGTGAGTTCTTCTTCATAATTATCCCCATTTCCTGCTCTTCCTCTGAAGAACTGATTACACAAGTCACTCGTGTCTGGACTATGCTTCTGTTTAGATACATTGTGTTTCTTATCACTTCATAATCTGTTCCTTGTCCTATCAGAGGAGTTATTCCTCCCCCTGTGTATTGCCCCCTGTGGGGAGTCTTCTCTTTACTCCTTCCTGTATAGTTACACACTCAGAATTAAAGTGCTTGTAAACCTCGGAAATTAAAACTGAACAAAGTATATCCTTCTATAGTGTGTACTGACGTAAATTTCACAATACGGGGTGTGCTTCTTATCTGCTCTCTCTTTACTCTGCTATCTGCATTAGTTACTTGTGACAGTCTATGCCGACACCACAGAATCCTGAAGAAGCCCCCCCCAGTCTCAGCTGTGCATGTTTTCCTATCATACCATATAGAGGGGCTGTCATGGTTCACATGCTTTGTGATATGCCTCTAAATGTGATATTTATTCTCCTGCCCCTGGTTCCTCCCCTTTCCTTAGCTCAGTTTATCCTGTATAGATAGCTCCATCCCTTTGTTCATTTTTCCCAGTAATGCATCTCAGCCTCATGTCTCATGGAGTGGATCACATTATGATTTTTTGACCTATTCAATGTTCATTGTTGTAAGAGCCTCATAGTTTATGCATTCAACTTTACAAGATCTTCAAGGTGTCGTCCAGATCGAGTCACTGTCTGCTAATACAGCTAAGATTGTGGGTTATCACTATCTCATCACAACTGTAAGTTACAAAGATCACACTTTTAATGCTTTGATTGGAGAGGCAGAACAGTCAAAAGATCATTAGAAAGATCAGTGAAATGTCTTTCATAGGATCCTTGCTAGCTCTGGATACACAAAGAGATGTTATATGGACCCTAGAAATAGCAGCTAACAGACAGTGCAGCCATTACTACAAAAGCCTGTATGTGCCTGCAAGCAAATCTCAGCATAGCACCCATCAGTGTCAGGACAAGATTACTGCTGTGAATGTTCATACAACCGTGCCATACACACAGATTATACACTGCCTCTGTATGCATTAGCACATGCTTTTCCTCTGTGAAATCTTAAGAAAGTCAAAGTAAACCTTTCTACAACCTGAGCTCAGACACAGCAATTCATACATTTCTCTGCTGCTGGAAGGACTTTACTATTACCCTTTCCTTGTTTTCACAATGTTTCAGCAAAGCAATGTACAATCTGGGGAAACAAATGCACAACCAGATTTAGAACTCCTTCCAGATCAGGAATTAAACCCTGAACCAAACAAAAGAGAAAAAACGCTTAACAAAACCAACCTGGGAAGTGCAAGAGAATCTTAAAGCTGACTGGAAGAACTGCTGTCTAATATCAATGATTTATGGTCTAATAGTGGTAAATGCATGTCTGCTCTCCCCCAACAATCTCATGAGCCATTACAACTAGAGGGCGCTATCAATCAATTGAATGTTACTTATGAGAGTTATAAAAGACTGTGTGTTATATATACTGATCTCTTAAAGCAGTACAAAACTCAAGGGTCATTGGAAGAATTAAAGGGATTTGAGGAGCTCAATCTTGAAAGAGACAATTTAGTGGTGCAAACAAAGGCAGAAGTGAGAATAACAGCTCCATGAATCCAGATCTCATCACTCTGAATCTACTAGACGCTCCACAAGATCTTCCAAATCCCTACAATCAAGATCTTCTACACTCAGTCAGCAACTCATAAAATCCTGTGCAGATGCTGAAGCTTCTAAAATTCAGGCAGCTTTCACCCAAAAGAAAGCAGAGGAGGAAGCTGAAGCTGCACACCAGAAAGCAGAGAAGGAAGCTGAAGCTGCACGCCAGAAAGCAGAAATGGAAGCTGAAGCTGCACGCCAGAAAGCAGAGGAGGAAGCTGAAGCTGCACGCCAGAAGGCAGAGGAGGAAGCTGAAGCTGCACGCCAGAAAGCAGGGGAGGAAGCTGAAGCCACTCGCCAGAAAGCAGAGAAGGAAGCTGAAGCTGCATGCCAGAAAGCAGAGGAGGAAGCTGAAGCTGCACGCCTGGAAGCAGAAATGGAAGCTGAAGCTGCACGCCAGAAAGCAGAGGAGGAAGCTGAAGCTGCACGCCAGAAAGCAGGGGAGGAAGCTGAAGCTGCACGCCAGAAAGCAGGGGAGGAAGCTGAAGCCGCTTGCCAGAAAGCAGAGAAGGAAGCTGAAGCCGCTTGCCAGAAAGCAGAGAAGGAAGCTGAAGCTGCATGCCAGAAAGCAGAGGAGGAAGCTGAAGCTGCACGCCTGGAAGCAGAAATGGAAGCTGAAGCTGCATGCCAGAAAGCAGAGGAGGAAGCTGAAGCTGCACACCAGAAAGCAGGGGAGGAAGCTGAAGCCGCTTGCCAGAAAGCAGAGAAGGAAGCTGAAGCTGCATGCCAGAAAGCAGAGGAGGAAGCTGAAGCTGAACGCCTGGAAGCAGAAATGGAAGCTGAAGCTGCACGCCAGAAAGCAGAGAAGAAAGCTGAGGCAGCACACCAGAAAGAAGAAGAGGAAGCTGAAGCTGAATGCCTGGAAGCAGAAATGGAAGCTGAAGCTGCACGCCAGAAAGAAGAGAAGGAAGCTGAAGCTGAACGCCTGGAAGCAGAAATGGAAGCTGAAGCTGCATGCCAGAAAGAAGAGGAGGAAGCTGAAGCTGCATGCCAGAAAGCAGAAATGGAAGTTTTGGAAAAACAATATGAGCATGCCACAGCCATGGCAAGGTTTAGGGTCTTAGAACAAGCCTCTAGTGAAAGCGAAAGAGACAACAGTTGCAGGCACTCAGTTGTAGCTGATGCCTCAGATTCTTCACATACCTCTCCAGAACATCAACTGTCACAGCAGCCAAAGCACTTAATCAAAGTCTCTTCTCTGCACCCACTGTACCTCAAGACAATCTGCCTTTATATCTTCCAGTACATCAGAGTGCAGCATCTCAGCAATCAGCAGACACTGGTATACATATAACAGACTGTCCACCTTACTTTGGCACTAACCAAGTGCAAAATTCCACAGCTACAAACCAACATGTCAATGAACTTTAGGCCAGTTCCAGCATTGAACGCCTTAGCACCAACATATCTTCCCAAGTCACTCAACGTCAATGCACCAGCCATCACAACTAACTCTGTTCTACTTACAGTCATGCATCCAAAGTCCAAAAACATGGACATGTCACAGTTTGCTAAATACATGAAATAAAAAAAATGCAAAAATGTTTGCGCTAAAGATGTATGCACACCCTTTTGAAAAATCTAAATTCCAAATATGTGCTGAAATATGTATATAAATGTGAGTCCACATATATACATACTGTGTGTGTGTGTGTGTGTGTATGTGTATGTGTGTATATATGCACACAGTGCATTGCAAAAGTATTCGGCCTCCTTGAGCTTTTTGACCTTTTGCCACATTTCGGGCTTCAAACATAAAGATATAAAACTGTAATTTTTTGTGAAGAATCATCAACAAGTGGGAAACAATCATGAAGTGGAACAAAATTTATTGGATATTTCAAACTTTTTTAACAAATAAAAAAACAGAAAAATTGGGCGTGCAAAATTATTCAGCCCCCTTAAGTTAATACTTTGTAGCACCACCTTTTGCTGCGATTACAGCTGTAAGTCGCTTTGGGAATGTCTCTATCAGTTTTGCACATCGAGAGATTGAAATTTTTGCCCATTCCTCCTTGCAAAACAGCTCGAGCTCAGTGAGGTTGGATGGAGAGCGTTTGTGAACAGCAGTTTTCAGTTCTTTCCACAGATTCTCGATTGGATTTAGGTCTGGACTTTGACTTGGCCATTCTAACACCTGGATATGTTTATTTGTGAACTATCCCATTGTAGATTTTGCTTTATGTTTTGGATCATTGTCTTGGTGGAAGACAAATCTCCGTCCCAGTCTCAGGTCTTTTGCACACTCCATCAGGTTTTCTTCCAGAATGGTCCTGTATTTGGCTCCATCCATCTTCCCATCAATTTTACCCATCTTCCCTGTCCCTGCTGAAGAAAAGCAGGCCCAAACCATGATGCTGCCACCACCATGTTTGACAGTGGGGATGGTGTGTTCAGGGTGATGAGCTGTGTTGCTTTTACGCCAAACATAACGTTTTTCATTGTTGCCAAAAAGTTCAATTTTGGTTTCATCTGACCAGAGCACCTTCTTCCACATGTTTGGTGTGGCTTGTGGCAAACTTTAAACAACACTTTTTATGGATATCTTTAAGAAATGGTTTTCTTCTTGCCACTCTTCCGTAAAGGCCAGATTTGTGCAGTATACGACTGATTGTTGTCCTATGGACAGAGTCTCCCACCTCAGCTGTAGATCTCTGCAGTTCATCCAGAGTGATCATGGGCCTCTTGGCTGCATCTCTGATCAGTCTTCTCCTTGTATGAGCTGAAAGTTTAGAGGGACGGCCAGGTCTTCGTGGATTTGCAGTGGTCTGATATTCCTTCCATTTCAATATTCTCGCTTGCACAGTGCTCCTTGGGATGTTTAAAGCTTGGGAAATCTTTTTGTATCCAAATCTGGCTTTAAACTTCTCCACAACAGTATCTCAGGCCTTTCTGGTGTGTTCCTTGATCTTTATGATGCTCTCTGCGCTTTAAACGGACCTCAGAGACTATCACAGTGCAGGTGCATTTATACGGAGACTTGATTACACACAGGTGAACTCTATTTATCATCGGTCATTTAGGTCAACATTGGATCATTCAGAGATCCTCACTGAACTTCTGGAGAGAGTTTGCTGCACTGAAAGTAAAGGGGCAGAATAATTTTGTAAGCCCAATTTTTCAGTTTTTTTATTTGTTAACAAAAAATTACAGTTTTATATCTTTATGTTTGAAGCCTGAAATGTGGCAAAAGGTCGAAAAGTTCAAGGGAGCCGAATACTTTCGCAATGCACTGTATGTGCCGCAACTTAAATTAAACAATAATGAAAATAGTGAAAGAAAACCATGACACTAGTTACGCACAACACCAATGAATAAAATAAAAGCAATTCTCAATAAATCAAATATCGGTGCATCAGTAAACTGTGCCCAGAAAATAAATCCACAATATGAATGTTGGATATGAAATCCAAAAAACTAAATATACTGTGAATAAATGTGAGTCCAAAAAATAACTTCTATAAACGTGATAAACCAAATGATCTTGTGAGATTCCAGTGCTAATAATAAGGTGACACCCAAATTTGATCCACCACCGATGTGCTCCACACCCGTCAAATTAGCAACTCACCCTCATTTGTTGCCTACCACTTTCGTGGATAAGGCACATTTTGCTGTGTGTATTACTGTTGGCTGTGGTGTTCCACCAAGGCAATGCAGACAGCGGTCCTCATATAAACCAGAAGGTTGGGGGATAATCCTTAGCTCCAAACCATGTGGAAAAAACATATAACAGAGGGACCCCACTGGTGCAGTCCCATGAAAACACTTTATTAAATCCATAAAAACAATATATAATGCCCGTACATGTATTTAACTTGCCAAGGGCATATATACATCCAATGAACAAATGAGAGGGATAGGGGAGCTCACCCTAGTCCGGGATGTGGCAGTGTGAAGTACTTGGTATCCACGGAGCCAGATGAATCACCCTGCTCACCTCGATCACTCCTTCAGTCTGCCATGTAGCCACGTTTCTAACGTTTCGTCACTTCCTGACTTTATCAAAGGGGGGTCTTATCCCTTTGAAAAAGTCAGGAAGTGAAGAAACGTTAGGGACGTGGCTACACGACAGACTGAAGAAGTGATCGAGGTGAGCAGGGTGATTTATCTGGCACCATGGATACCATTAAAAAAGAATAGCGCACACATGCAAAAGAAATGACTATCAAATATGGAGACAATCCATAAATAAAAATGGGGATTTAGTCCCACCATATGGCCATATCGTGCTCAAGCCCACCACTGTGTCAAAGTATTCGGTCTGACCAGACTTCTGAGGTTGAGCATCCCATCCCCCACACACACCTGTACTCTATTGGTGTCCACTATCAAGTAGATATAGGAGGAGTCCCCTGTAGTGCATTAGCACATCTTTCCCAGCAAGGAGTGTTGTCTCCAAGGGTAAGAGAGGCTGGATTCACCCCTTTTTTATGGATAGTGTAGGACCCACTGATAATGGGGTACTTTGACGCAGTGGTGGGCTTGAGCACGATATGGCCATATGGTGGGACTAAATCCCCATTTTTATTTATGGATTGTCTCCATATTTGATAGTCATTTCTTTTGCATGGTTGCTCTATTCTTTTTTAATATAAATCTTGCTTGGTCCATAGCTGCACTGGCTTTAGATATACATGTTCAGGGTTTGCTCCCCCAATTTTTTGCCTGTTTACCGTGGATACCATGTACTTCACGCCGCAGCATCCCGGACTAAAGTAAGCTCCGCTATCCCTCTCATTTGTTCATTGGATGTATATATGCGCTTGGCAAGTTAAATACATGTATGGGCATTATATATTGTTTTGTGGATTTAATAAAGTGTTTTCATGGGACTGCACCAGTGGGGTCCCTCTGTTATATGTTTTTTTCCACATGGTTTGGAGCTAAGGATTATCCCCCAACCTTCTGGTTTATATGAGGACCGCTGTCTGCATTGCCTTGGTGGAACACCACAGCCAACAGTAATATACACAGCGAAATTTGCCTTATCCACGAGAGTGGTAGGCAACAAATGAGAGTGAGTTGCTAATTTGACGGGTGTGGAGCACATCGGTGGTGGATCTAATTTGGGTGTCACCTTAATATTAGCACTGGAATCTCACAAGATCATTTGGTTTATCACGTTTATAGAAGTTATTTTTTGGACTCACATTTATTCACAGTATATTTAGTTTTTTGGATTTCATATCCAACATTCATATTGTGGACTTATTTTCTGGGCACAGTTTACTGATGCACCATTATTTGATTTATTAAGAATTGCTAAATACATGCTCCGCAGAGACAGGCTTCACCAAGTTTGATGACAAGTCTGAAAATTACAGAGGCTGGAAATCCACTTTTAAGGCCACAATGAGTGACCTAGACCTCAATGCCACAGAGGAATTAGATCTGCTCATCAGATGGCTAGGTCCCCAGTCTACTGAATGCATCAAGAGGCTCAAAGCAGTTCATTTTGACAACCCTGCTGCAGGCCTTAATGCTGCTTGGGACAGACTTTAATGTACCTTTGGCAGCCCAGAGGCCATTGAAGATGCCTTATTCAAAAGGTTGCAAAGCTTCCCACTGATTTCTTCTAGAGACAATCTAAAGTTTCAAGAACTCAGCGATTGTTCTTTTAGAGCTTCAACTTGCTAGGGTTGACATCAATTTACTTGGTCTCAGTTACCTTGAAACCCTTTGTGGCATCAACCCTATTGTTCTCAAGCTACCATATGGCATTCAAGAAAAATGGGCAATGCTTGGCTCAAAGTATAAGGAAAAACATCAAGTTGCCCTTCTTCTTTTTTCATACTTCTGCGAGTTCATCACAAGAATTGCAGACACTAAGAATGACC